>NC_092155.1:59306850-59639350 GCF_045791955.1 Oncorhynchus clarkii lewisi | reverse complement strand
ACGGGCCATGTGAATAAAGCCCCTGCTTCCCTGCCTGTGTAACCCCGCTAACTCCGTAGGAGAGTTAATCGGAAAAGCTGTTGCTTTTTAATTACTGCCGTTTGGAATGAAATGAAGGTGCCCCAACGCTCGCTTATACACCTGGGATTACTTTGGGAAGTTTCCAGTGATGCACATCACTATAACACTTTGAGATAGGAGACACTAAAACACACTGACACACAGACATAGACACACATACACACACACACGTTCCCCCAAGGTGACACAAGCTTTCGACAAAGATGTTAGATAATTACTGCAACCAAACCAATATTACTACCAAATTATGCACTCCCATTTCATTACGTTGGAACTGTGGTGACAACTCAGAGTGGTGAGTACCTGTGACATTCATCCCACAGTGTGTCTGGCAGGACTCTCATTCCAAGACTCTGTCAAGGACTCAACAGAGGGCTTACCGGATGTGTTACGTGATGTTAAACCATGTAACAAAAGCTTAGATATTTGAATTGAATTGGGAGAGTTTGTTTAGCTTGCATAACAAGCATCAGATGAGATTTCCACTCCTTCACCTCCTTGAGCTCTCCAGACAATTTAAAAACCACGACCGACAAACACTTGGCAAGAAAGTTACCGTTCTATCAAGGACATCTCTTTGTCTTGTGGAACCAGATCAAGCAGGGCTACTGGTGTTCAGTCTTGGAGCGCCCACTACATGTCTGTGCCGAGCCATGAATCAGTAAGCCTAATTAAAGCAGAGTTAATCACAAATAGCTGGATATGGGGCCACAATCGAGACATAATGTTAAGAAGGAATGACTAATTAGGCCTATCTGGCGAGCGGTGGGCGAGACCGGTCCCAGTCTGCTTGAGGAGTCTCGGCACGTTACTAATATATGAAAAGGTATAAACAAACAGCAATCTGGTTGTTTAGCTTCTCCAACCCACTTCCAAGGATCCAATTATGGCAGATCCCTGGAGCCACCAGTACAATCAACCAGGACTGAGTCTGCTTTCTGAATAACTGTGAAGGCCACACTCAATGGCTGATCCACCCAGGCAGGCAGGCAGCAGGGTTGCCCTACCGAGGGGGCAGTTATGTGCGTCAGTGAGCTCCGAGGCTTCAACATCCAACCCTAGGGCTGATAGAGACGAGGAAAACACAACACAACATAGCACAATACAGCCCAGCCTTTGACATTGCATTCGGGGCTGTGCATGCATTGTGTTCTATTCAAGCTAATTCACTGGATGGCTTGGCTTTATGGTCTCCCCCCCATAGGGTGCGGTATAACACATCATTAGCACTGTGGGTTCCTTGAACAATGCTTACGGCGATGATCTGTTCATCTGTACACCTGCTCCTCTCTCGCTCTCTCTGTGTTTTATGGAGGTAGGTGGCTATAGTCTGTTCAGCAGCACAGCACAGCAATATACAACTCAGCTTCTGGGAACTAAAACTCAGTCAAAGCCGCATTGTTCTACCGACATATAATAGAGGCGCCATCTTTGTTTACTTTGTCTCTGAACTGCCCTGTTTCTTTGTGGTTTTGAAAGGCACTGAGATTTGAAGACCGACCCATCTGTAAACATTATGCATACAGGATAGCAGGCAATATTCAGAGTTGGAATGGTCGGGTGTAGGGGATGGACGAGGGGTGGTGTGGTGGGGTGTAGGGGATGGATGAGGAATGGTGTGGTGGGGTGTAGGGGATGGATGAGGAATGGTGTAGTGGGGTGTAGGGGATGGATGAGGAATAGTGTGGTGGGGTGTAGGGGATGGATGAGGAATAGTGTGGTGGGGTGTAGGGGATGGATGAGGAATGGTGTGGTGGGGGGTAGGGGATGGATGAAGAATGGTGTGGTGGGGTGTAGGGGATGGATGAGGAATGGTGTGGTGGGGGGTAGGGGATGGATGAGGAATAGTGTGGTGGGGGGTAGGGGATGGATGAAGAATGGTGTGGTGGGGTGTAGGTAATGGGCGAGGGGTGGTGTGGTGTAGGGGATGGATGAGGAATGGTGTGGTGGGGTGTAGGGGATGGATGAGGGCTGGTGTGGCAGGGTGTAGGGATGATGAGGAATGGTGTGGTGAGGTGTAGGGGATGGATGAGGGGTGGGGTGTAGGGGATGGGTGAGGGTTGGTGGGTGTAGGGGATGGATGAGGGGTAGTGTGGTGGGGTGTAGGTGATAATAAGGGTTGGTATGGTTGGGTGTAGGGGATGGATGAGGGGTGGTGTGGTGGGGTGTAGGGGATGGATGGGGAATGGTGTGGTGGGGTGTAGGGGATGGATGAGGGGTGGTGAAGTGGGGTGTAGGGGATGGATGAGCGGTGGTGTGGTGGGGTGTAGGGGATGGATGAGGGGTGGTGTGGTAGGGTGTAGGGGATGGATGAGGGGTGGGGTGTAGGGGATGGATGAGGGGTGGTGTGGTGGGGTGTAGGGGATGGATGAGGGGTGGTGTGGTGGGATGTAGGGGATGGATGAGGGTTGATGGGGTGGGGTGTAGGGGATGGATGAGGGGTGGTGTGGTGTAGGGGATGGATGAGGGTTGGTATGGTGGGGTGTTGTGTTGTGGATGGATGACAGATGGTGTGGTGGGGTGTAGGTGATGGATGAGGAATGTTGGGGTGGGGTGTAGGGGATGGATGAGGGGTGGTGTGGTGGGGTGTAGGGGATGGATGAGGAATGTTGGCGATGGATGAGGGGTGGTGTGGTAGGGTGTAGGGGATGGATGAGGGAGTGGTGTGGTAGGGTGTAGGGGATAGATGAGGAATGGTGTGGTGGGGTGTAGGTGATGGATGAGGAATGTTGGGGTGGGGTGGGGTAGGGATGGATGAGGGGTGGTGTGGTAGGGTGTAGGTGATGGATGAGGAATGTTGGGGTGGGGTGGGGTAGGGATGGATGAGGGATGGTGTGGTAGGGTGTAGGGGATGGATTAGAGTTTGTGTGATGTAAGGGATGGATTAGTGTTGGTGATGTGGGGTGTAGGTGAGGATAAGGTGTGGGGGATAGATGGGGTGGATGACAGTTGATGTGTTGTAGGGGATGGATGAGGGTTGGTGGGGTGGGGTGTAAGGGATGGATGACGTGTGGTGTGGTGGGGTGTAGTGGATGGAGGAAGGTTGGATGGGTGTAGGGGATGAATTGTGTGTTGTATGGGACGGATGAGGGGTGCTTTTATTTCCATTCATCATTCAATGCAGGAGGTCGTGTACAGTTAGTGCTCGGCTCCCAGGGATCTGTAAAACACTCTCCCTGATGCCTGGCTGTCAGCAGTAGTGAAGCCAGAGGAAAGACAACACACACGCACAGACACACGCACACAGGCACACTCACACACACACACACACACACACACACACACACACACACACACACACACACACACACACACACACACACACACACACACACACACACACACACACACACACACACACACACACACACACACACACAAACCATCCCTCCTCAGCAACAGACCAATCAATCCAACACCAGACTTTTCACTTTATATTCAAGGTTAGTAGAGAACTGCTACTTTACAACAACAGCCTCATTGACAAAACAGCGATTGAACACTGATGTCATTCATTCAACAGATATCATGTAAAACAAATCCCACACTGACGTTATTTGTGATGACAATGTTTCATTCCTGTTATACTATTCATACTGATGGTATCTTATGACTCGCCTGTATTCCTTCCGGTTACTCTCTCCTCTCTAAGATGTGTGTAGATGACTCAGATGCTCAGCACCTGTCCAGCCTTAACAAGACAGACACCTACAGCCTCTCTACCGGAGGTAAACAGCATGATCCAGTCGATCTGTCAGCTGGCTTCCTTCTCCTCCTCTTCCTCTTCACACACAACATGTGTTTCTCCCATCAAAGAGGCTCAATCCCCAGGACATACTGCAGGTGGCTAACAGCATGCTCCAGCTTTACCAGGCTTCAACCCGCCTCTCCCCTCATCTCCCCGCCTCAGACACATGTACACACCAACAGGCCTCCTTCCCACCCTGCTAGTGGTCTCCCACCCCCTCCTCCTTCCCTGCCCGGGGAGCCCTCCCACTCCACTCTAATTAGGGGAGAGCTGATTGGCGATGCCCCTTGCTCCAGCAAGAAGCCACCCCTTCTTCATCCCATGCCAACCTTTCGGCCCTCCCTCCACTTTGGATCTTCCACCTCCAGGCCTGGCACTTTTTCTGAGCGACACCATGGCAGAGTCAAGGGTAAGGCCTGAGGCGGTGTGTGACTGTAATAACAAACACAACAAAGCACTTCTTACACACATGCTCTCCCATAATCCATTGTGATTAATATGCAGGTCAGTAGATCTGCTGGGACAGACGGAGGAAATTTGTCCGTGGTTTAATTAGTTGCAGCTCTAGCAAATATTCAGTCAGTAATTATGGTCAGGATTTTCCTGACCTTTCTCCTGTTTGGCTTTTATCCGACCATGTACTATGCAGGGACTTTGTTGCGTAGTGGTAGCCTACATTATGCTGCTCAGCTGAGCTCTGCTCTACCTCTGTATCTCTCACAGCTTATCTGCTGCACATACAGTCTCATAGAAAAAACCTCGCTTTACAGGATGGCCAAACGGCGATGGTTTATTTTCTATTATTCGCTTCTGAAATGACAGAGTTCCGCTATGAAACGGCGGGGCCAAGCCTCACACAGTCTGAGCAGCTTGTCCAGAAGGCAGCCATCCATATTTATAAGCATGTCATTCTGTTTGCTTTCATAAGATTCAATTTTGGACGTACAGCAGGAAGACCAACATTCTAACATGTGAATAGCCTGCCAATGTCTCCCTTCCAACCCCCACCTCGACACCGCCACCAGACTGAATACTGAAGTCAGGAAAATAAGATTATTAAAAGAAAATATTTTCCCTCCAAGGTGTTCTTTCATGTTAAAAGGAATATGGGGGGGGGGGGGGGTAGACATGGAAAGAGAGCAAAACGTACAGAGGTGAAAAGGAGGGGTGAGAAGAGGAGGATGGTACTGTAGAAGGCAAAAGTGTCTCTGAATGTGACATGCAGAGGGTCTCTCACAGTGGCATTCTAACTAGGTTATTAGAGGATGAATTACTGGGTTAACAGTGGGTGTCAAAGCAGGGCCCGGCTGTGTGTTTAAAACCCCACAACCACCAACTCAACCTCTCAACAGACACACATCTCAAAATAATATACACACACAGGAGCAGAGAGACACTGACTGTTCAAATCTGGCTATACATGAGAAGCGCCAGACAAGTTCTCATACTCTGAGCATATTAAATCTGGGCTAAGCTGTGCCATTCTGCAAACAGGATCATAGACCACACAACTAGGCCTGCACACAAAGAATACACACTACAACTACACACAATGACAGGAGCAGGGTTACACATGCTCTGACTGTCTACAACACACTACTAACATACACACACAAGACACACACACACACACACACACACACACACACTACTAACACACACGTACACACAACTAACACACACACACAAACACACACACTACTAACACATACTACTAACACACACACACGTGGTATAAGAGCAGAGGCAGTGCTGGAGGGATTTGAGCTGCCAGGGCCCCTGTGGGGGAAGCTATGGCTTCCTGTTTGCAAGCCTTTCTTTAGTGAAAATGCTTAAAACGGGCCAAACGAGAGCAGTGCTTATCCAGCAAAATTGCTGCTAGATGGAGCAGAAAGTGCACAAATGTTCTATGACACCCCAGTAATGAGGTTTTATATTGACCCAGCGACTGTGAGTGGAAAGGGCCGCTGCTCCTCTCCTCTTCCCCCCCTAGCTGCTCTAGCCTTTCTTCCCTTTCCCTCCATTTATCCTGGGTGCTTTCAGTCAGTCACTATCTGGTGGAGCTGCCTGGCTGGCTGGCCTCAGCCATGCAGGTAGAAGAGCACAACACATATCACTCAAACCTCTACATCAACTATTCATAAAGCTCCATTATATTGTTGGTCTGAATAAAGGGCTTAAGGAAATAAAAACTGTTGTTGTCATTGTTGTTGTTGTCGTCGTGGGGTGCTGTCAGTATACTGTACGTAAATCATAGGTATAATGTGACTTTTTGAGGTTGTTTGAAAGGTTGACATACCATCAAGCTCAGTTGTTTACGGTAACGCTTGTTATATTCAGACTGGCTAGAGAATACAACGCTGAACAGTCTAAGCAATAGTTCTAATAAAGTGCTTAAACAGCCATTTCCTATTGCACATGACGTTTATAGCTTTTGTGTAGTTTGTATCCACATATAGAAGTTTTCAAATTGATTTAAACAAGGCTATACGAACTGAACAGAGTAGTACCATTATTGTTGGCAAACACAGGTGTGAGCATTGTGCTGTGACTGCTTTGATAACAGTGCATGTTTCCTCTTTGATCAGATTATCCCTGAAGACATCTCTCTCCCAGAATGCCAAGTGCCTGAGGCTGTGGGCCGTGAGGCTCCGTGAGGCTTCATGATGCATAGCTCCATATCCCTATGCTGCTACTCTTAAAGGTCAGGCTTCTCTGGCTGGAGGTGTGTGTGTGTGTGTGTGTGTGTGTGTGTGTGTGTGTGTGTGTGTGTGTGTGTGTGTGTGTGTGTGCGTGCGGGGTGTTGGGGGATAGATAGACACTGATCTCACTGTGATCTTTGAACAGTTATTGCATTCATAGGTTTGGTGTTCTGTCTAGCACCTCACAACGCCCCTCTCCCCTCTCTGAACACTGACATTCAGACCTGAAAAACAAAACAGAATTTTGACCCATCCATCATGTATTCATTAGATGTGTCCCTGGTTCTCTGGACCCTGACACAGATATATAGTGCTGGATGCTGCCTGCTGGAGCTGTGCCTGTCATGGTAACCAAGGCGCTCTCCCTCCCCTCTCTGCTCCTCTGCTCCGCTCTGCCACCCAGGCTGGGTTGGGTTCTCTCATTAGCAATATTTTTGTATGTCCGTCAGGGTAGCATGCGCCAAGCTATTTTAAGTAAATGCATCAACCACCAGTGAGATTTTGCAAAGTCTGCAGTCTTCCGATAAATGAAAAATGTATGCTTGGATGGGAATCATTTCTGTATTACACCAATGGTTATTATTATCTTACAGGGCTACACATATCATTTCTAGAGAGGGTCATTATTTTTTCGTAATTACCCTTCTGAACATGTTAACATCTTAAGTGAGGATTTTGTCAAACTTATTATACTCTAAAAATACCTTCCTATCTTCACTTTTCTCACATTTTATCCAAGATGCCAAGAATCGGTCACTGCTTTCAGACAAACATAACATACAGTAAGCCTCAAAGGTTACCCATAATGCATTAAGGCTGTTTTCTTTTTGACAGACAGAATGTGACCTTTAAATGATTTTTGTTATGAGCGAAACAGAACAGGAACATGTATGGGATGCAGCGGGACAGGGGGGATTTACGCACACCAGATTGATCCTTCCATGTCATTTTCATCTTGATCAGAGATGCTCCCGGCAACACACTTCTGCCCCATCACCTTCTCCTGTTTGTTACACACAACCATGTCTTTCTAATGGAAACATTGTGAAGATAAAGATTCTCCCATCCACATGTACACCATAAGTTGTGTCACCGTGAACAGGTCTCTCTTGTAAAATACATGTAATCTCATTGAGAACAACCTGTATAAAACCTGGTCAACTGAAGAAATAAGTCCCACTACAACACAGTGGTGGAGACATAGCTTCTGGTGTCTTACTAGCCTCCATCAATAGGAGGAAATGAGAGGAACATTCCTTTCAGACTAGCGTGTTGGTCCATCACACAATAAAAACAAACACATTAATCATCTGAACAACATTGATAGATCATTAATTATTTTTCCTTACTGTTGTTGTCACACATTGTTGAATCCATTCACGGGTAGCCAGAGCAGTTTGACAGAACTTTATAAGACACTTTCAGTTACGTACACTGCCATATCTTGATGAGCGGGAATTTGACATTGAGTCTCTGCAATAAAGATGTTTTCTTCAGGAAAATTCAGCAAACATTCAAAAGAGTTGGACTCTTTTCTCCAGTTTCTATGCTCACGGTTGGGATCGTTCGAGCTGCAAATGCCAAAGGCTCTACAAGAGAACAATGATAACAAATCTAGCAGATCTACCAAATGAAAAATGGCACTTCTCCCTTACAAGCAGATACATCAGTGTTTATTAAATCAATGGCAGACGGAGGAATCTGAAGGTAAAATAATGAAGCACTTATAAATGATCTCTGCTTCACTGGGCCTTACCTGATCGGGGGATGCTAGGGGACCACCAATGCGAGTTATATTAGGAGAGGTCTATTAATCCTCGCCTCTCATAGCTGACTATTAAATGGGAGAGTCCTCTGTGACTTGCTAGGCACATCCTTTTTAATTTTCCTATGATAAAAAAATAAGTCAAGCCACACGGCTCTCATTGATTGGGTGTGAAAGTTTCTGTTTCCCTGTACTGTATATCTCTCCTTGTGCAGCCTGAGGTTTTCCTGCTGGTGCTGTGGGAGTTACGCTAGGTCTAGGCAGCCCTGCTACCCCCCCCCCCCCCCTCCAACACACATACACACACTCACATCCATGGCAACAAGGGAGCTATGGCAAGGCCGCTCTGCTCTGTTCTCTCAACAGCAATGTGCTTTTAATTGAGTGACATCTAATCAGGCGGTGGAGTAACAAAACAGGTCAAGAGACAAGCAGCGCCAGCTGCACCAAACGCTATAACAGGACAGCTAGGCAGATAAGTCAAGATACCGAGGTGGCGAATCAGTCTGGTGGTTTTAATGAACCAAAATCACGGGTTCGGAGATATTTCTGTGTGAGATCCTGGGGTGAATGTGTGATTGGATGGAAGGGGAGCTTCAGAAGAGAATACACAGGCTTTGGGAGGCTGAGGGGTCTCACCAGCTCCATCTTAACACATATTAAACAGGCACTTCGCAAAGGAGGAATATTTCATTACAGAACATAGTGGGCCATGTTTAGAGTTTAGGCTTTTTTTAATCGAATGTCAAATCTGTGGACTGGGGGAAAGCATCAAGTTTCCAAACATAAATCACAGTGAACAGTCAGGACTGTGATTGTAGAGGTAGTGACATGCAGTACACAGATAAAGGAGTGAAGGCAGACGTAAGACTAAAATCTCCATCGTGTTCTTGGTTGGGATCATTTGAATTCATGTCCTTTCTGAGTATGCTAACCATAATCCCCTGCTCTCTCTCTCTCTTCATCCACCTGATACGGCAAACACGGTTCCCTTCATTCCTCACATCTCACTCAGTCTCTTTCTCTCTCTCTCGTCTCTCTCTCTCTCTCTCTCTCTACTCTCTCTCTCTCTCTCTCTCTCTCTCTCCTCTCTCACCAAACACATTTAGGAGATGTACTATGTGTTCCCTCTGCGTGTGAGAAACAACAGGCTCGACCTTTTTGCATAGTGTCATTCAGCGCAGCTGAAATAAATTAGATTTTAAATGCCGCTCCTCGCCAGCTTGACGCGCAGATACAACGGGCAGATTGGATCTCATAGAGGACATTGTTTTTGATATACCCCCCACAAGTCACAAATAATTGCCAATGAACTTTTGGCCTTTCGTCCAGCAGAGCACGATGAGACTCTCTGATGAGTGTGCTTCCTCTTAAGGCCTCGAACTAGAGGGAGGTTTGCCCTGGGAACAGTAGCCTACTGCGCTAGCTTCCTACTTAGGGAAAGAAAAGAAAAGGGGTCTCTTGTTAAAGTCACTCTAACAAATGTCCCTGTGAAAACTGCTGTATAAATACAACTGAAGAGAAGAGATTTAGCTGTGTTTGTATTTGTTGTAATGTATGCGAAATGCCGAGTGGGCTGGGCTCTAATTGGAAGCACCTCACAGCATGTGAATGTTACACGACTCCATTTTGTTGCTCCCAGCCTATAGACAGAGACTAAAACAGGAAGCTCCCGCGCTCAGGTCTGTTCAACGCTGGTCTGACCAATCTGATTCTACGCTTCAAGATTGCTTCGATCACGTGGATTGGGATATGTTTCGCATTGCGTCAAACAACAACATTGACGAATACGCTGATTCGGTGAGCGAGTTTATTAGCAAGTGCAGCAGCGATGTCGTACCCACAGCAACTATTAAAACATTCCCAAACCAGAAACCGTGGATTGATTGCAGCATTCGAGCAAAACTGAAAGCGCGAACCACAACGTGTTAACCCTCGCAAGGCTGCAGGCCCAGACAGCATCCCCAGCAGCGTCCTCAGAGCATGCGCAGACCAGCTGGCTGGTGTGTTTACGGACATATTCAATCAATCCTTATCCCAGTCTGCTGTTCTCACATGCTTCAAGAGGGCCACCATTGTTCCTGTTTCCAAGAAAGCTAAGGTAACTGAGCTAAACAAAGTGTTTTGAGAGACTAGTCAAGGACCAGATCACCTCCACCCTACCTGACACCCTAGACCCACTCCAATTTGCTTACCGCTCCAATAGGTCCACAGACTACACAATCGCAACCACACTGCACACTGCCCTAACCCATCTGGGCAAGAGGAATACCTATGTGAGAATGCTGTTCATCGACTCAGCATTTAACACCATAGTACCCTCCAAACTCGTCATCAAGCTCAAGACCCTGGGTCTCGACCCCGCCCTGTGCAACTGGGTACTGGACTTCCTGTCGGGCCACCCCCAGGTGATGAGGGTAGGTAACAACATCTCCACCCCGCTGATCCTCAACACTGGGGCCCCACAAGGGTGCATTCTGAGCCCTCTCCTGTACTCCCTGTTCACCCACGACTGCGTGGCCATGCACACCTCTAACTCAATCATCAAGTTTGCAGACGACACTACAGCGGTAGGCTTGATTACCAACAACGACGAGACGGCCTACAGGGAGGAGGTGAGGACCCTCGGAGTGTGGTGTCAGGAAAATATCCTCACACTCAAAGTCAACAAAACAAGGGAGATGATCATGGACTTCAGGAAACAGCAGAGGGAGAACCCCCCTATCCACATCGACGGGACAGTAGTGGAGAGGATAGTAAGTTTTAAGTTCCTCGGCGTACACATCACGGACAAACTGAATTGGTCCACCCACACAGACAGCATCGTGAAGAAGGCGCAACAGCACCTCTTCAACCACAGGAGGCTGAATAAATTTGGCTTGTCACCAAAAGCACCGCCTGGTACGGCAACTGCTCTGCCCACAACTGTAAGGCTCTCCAGAGGGTAGTGAGGTCTGCACAACGCATCACCGGGGGCAAACTACCTGTCCTCCAGGACACCTACACCACCCGATGTCACAGGAAGGCCATAAAGATCATCAAGGACAACAACCACCCGAGCCACTGCCTGTTCACCCCGCTATCATCCAGAAGGCGAGGTCAGTACAGGTGTATCAAAGCAGGGACAGAGAGACTGAAAAACAGCTTATATCTCAAGGCCATCAGACTGTTAAACAGCCACCACTAACATTGAGTGGCTGCTGCCAACATACTGACTCAACACCTGCCACTTTAATAATGGAAAAATTGATGTAAAAAATGTATCACTAGCCACTTTAAACAATGCCACTTAATATAATGTTTACATGCCCTACATTACTCATCTCGTATGTATATACTGTATATACCATATACTGCATATACTGCATCTTGCCATCTTTATGTAATACATGAATCACTAGCCACTTTAAACAATGGCACTTTTATATGTTTACATACCCTACATTACTCATCTCATATGTATATACTGTACTTGATACCATCTACTGCATCTTGCCTATGCCGTTCTGTACCATCACTCATTCATATATCTTTATGTACATATTCTTCATCTCTTTACACTTGTGTGTATAAGGTAGTTGTTGTGAAATTGTTAGGTTAGATTACTCGTTGGTTATTACTGCATTGTCGGAACTAGAAGCACAAGCATTTTGCTACACTCACATTAACATCTGCTAACCATGTGTATGTGACAAATAAAATTTGATTTGATAGTCTGCAGCTCTAGTACTGTAGGTAGCATTGCTTATAATGCCCCAATTTCCTTTTCGGTGGGGCTAACTGTGGTGCTAGAGTCAAATTTAATTTCAATATTGGTGCCAGCAATAGCACCCCCCCTCTCTCTCCTCCAGCTGAAGGGTTGGAGGTTGACAGGCAGGGGAAGACAGCTAATCAAAAAATCTGCCAAACAATCGCGGGTCAGAGCCTAAGATGTTCTCTATCGCTCACAATTTCCTTTATGCAGAACAGGCACCGACGTGACAGACTGACTGTGTGTGTGTGAGAGACAGTCTGTGTGTGTGTTTGTCTGATTCTCTGTGTGTGTGAGTGTGCGAATCTGTGTGTGCATTTGTACAAAACTGTGTGTATGTTTGTGTGCATGCCTGTGTGTATTTGTGGCAGGGCCACAGATAGGACCCAGTCACCCTTGCGACCCTCGGCCACACTCCACTTGTCTGAGGATAAGAGCAGTAGCATTAGAGAGGTCCGACCGCATCACCCTGAACCAGCCAATACGAGGAGGGGCAGATAGAACACTTGTTAACAAATGCAGCGTGGTCCCTGTCCTGTCATCACAAACCGTGTGTGTGTGTGTGTGCGTGTGTGTGTGTGTGTGTGTGTGTGTGTGTGTGTGTGTGTGTGTGTGTGTGTGTGTGTGTGTGTGTGTGTGTGTGTGTGTGTGTGTGTGTGTGTGTGTGTGTGTGTGTGTGTGTGTGAGTATGTGTCTCTGTGACTATGATAATACCTGTGCCCACTGCTTTACACAAGGGTGGAGACTCATTGCTTGTTTTTAGGGGGACTGGGAAGGAGAAGATAAAAAAGGAATGCCTGTGTGCCATGCGGCCTGCTGTGCTAGACAGAGTCAGCAGCCAGTCCCTATCCTCCTCATAGTGTTTCTGTCCACGTCCTTCTCTGTTAGCTATTACTGCGTGCAGACGAGGGGTGATGTTTACTCTGCTGAGACAAGCAAGTCTACTGCTCTGGGTGGCAACCTTGTGACTCCCCTCTTCTCTCCTGCCGCCAGCTCGCCTCATGTCTAACCCTGGCCCTCACACAGGCAGCCAGGAGGCAGGGAAATGTCTTTCATATTAACCCGGTTGGTGCGTGTCCTTCAAGAATCATTCAGTCAGAATTTGTAAAAGGTGATACCTAACATATGGAAAACAACGGATTCACTCAGTTACTTAATAGAATAATATTGAATTATCTTTGTCTCCCGCTCTCTCCTTCTTTCTCTTACACAAATACACATATGGACACACAGGGAGGAGGGAAAGGGGAATGGGAATCCTTGGTAATAAGAAAAAAACTAACATTGTCAATGAAAACGTGACTAATTAGATATTCTATCAATTTAAAATGAAAAATAAAACAATAAGACACACATGATAAGAAGCAAAGACATGAGCAAAGAAATTGCTATGTATTTGTAGAAATGTTACGGGTTAAGGACAGAGGAGGTCATTGAGAAGAGAAGGAATGAAAAGGACACAGATATAAATGAATAGAAAAATGCAGTCATTTCTAAATCCCTAAATTGAGAACATATCATAATAATCAGAAGGGAAAAAGGTATGAAGAAGATGAAATAACAAGACATCTGGAAATTATATGATGATGAGAAAATGGCCAAATTTTGAAATTAAGAAAATGCATCAAATAAAAATGAAATGATTACCAAGATTATGCAGGAGTTCAGGGTTCAGAGGTCAAGTTCAATATAAACAGGAAGGAGGAAAACCAATATGGCGGATGGATGTCTGCCTGCATGGAAGGATGTCTCTGGAAGAAATAAAGCAAGGTGAGGTAAGTACACTTCACTGTTAAGTGGTGTTGAAGCCCTACACCTACTTGACAATATGTAGCACTCAAATATTAATGGGACACAATACAGTAATAAGCACTGGAACACAGCAGCATAGTACTTCACAGCACTGTAGTAGTAACCCATTGCTGCAATCAAATGACAAAATCACCCTAGCGGCCTCATGGGTGGAATGTTATTAATATTTTTCATAATTTAATAATTAATAAACATTACAAAAATTTAAAAAATGAAAATCTGGTGTTTCTATGTCAAATGGTTTTGCTATATTTCAGTCTTCTGTGATGTACAGGACCAGTCAAAAGTTTGGACACACCTACTCATTCAAGTTTTTTAAAACTATTTTCTACATTGTAGAATAATAGTGAAGACATCAAAACTATGAAATAACACATACGGAAACCAAAAAAGTGTTTATCAAATCAAAATATATTTAAAATGTAAGATTCTTCAAAGCAGCCACCCTTTGCCTTGATGACAGCTTTGCACACTCTTGACATTCTCTCAACCAGCTTCATGAGGTAGTCACCTGCAATGCGTTTCAATTAACAGGTGTGCTTTGTTAAAAGTTAATTTGTGGAATTTCTTTCCTTAATGCGTTTGAGCCAATCAATTGTGTTGTGACAAGGTAGGAATGGTATACAGAAGATAGCCCTATTTGGACAAAGTCCATATTATGACAAGAACAGCTCCAATAAGCAAAGAGAAACCTAAGTCCATCATTACTTTAAGACATGAAGGTCAGACAATGTAGAACATTTCAAGAACTTTGAAAGTTTTTTCAAGTGCAGTTGCAAAAGCCATCAAGCGCTAAGATGAAACAAGCTCTCACGGGGACCATCACAGGAAAGGAAGATCCAGAGTTACCTCTGCTGCAGAGGATAAGTTACCAGCCTCAGAAATCGGCAATTAACTGCACCTCAGATTTCTGCCTAAATAAATGCTTCACAGAGTTCAAGTAACAGACACATCTCAACATCAACTGTTCAGAGGAGACAGTGTGAATCAGGCCTTCATGGTCGAATTGATGCAAAGAAACCACTACTAAAGGACACCAATAAGAAGAAGAGACTTGCTTGGTTCAAGAAACATGGGCAATGGACATTAGAATGGTAGAAATCTGAGTCCAAATTTGAGATGTTTGGTTCCAACCACCGTGTCTTTGTGAGACGCAGAGTAGGTGAATGGATAATCTTTGCATGTGTGGTTCCCACCGTGAAGCACGGAGGAGGAGGTGTGATGTTGTGGGGGTGCTTTGCTGGTGACACTGTCTGTGATTGATTTAGAATTCAAGGCACACTTAACCAGCATAGCTACCACAGCATTCTGCAGCGATACGCCATCCCATCTGGTTTGCGCTTAGTGGGACTATAATTTGTTTTCAATAGGACAATGACCCAAAACTCACCTCCAGGCTGTGTAAGGGCTATTTGACCAAGAAGGAGAGTGATGGAGTGCTGCATCAGATGACCTGGCCTCCACAATCACCCGACCTCAACCATGTTGAGATGGTTTGGGATGAGTTGGACCGCAGAGTGAAGGAAAAGCAGACAACAAGTGCTCAACATATGTGGAAACTCCTTCAAGACTGTTGGAAAAGCAATCCAGGTGACTACCTCATGAAGCTGGTTGAGAGAATGCCAAGAGTGTGCAAAGCTGTCATCAAGGCAGAGGGTGGCTACTTTGAAGAATCTCAAATCTAAAATATATTTTGATTCATTTGACCCTTTTTTGGTTACTACATGATATGTTGTATTTCATAGTTTTGATGTCTTCACTATTATTCTACAATGTAGAAAATAGTAAAAATAAAGAAAAACCCTTGAATGAGTAGGTGTGTCCAAACTTTTGACTGGTACTGTATATAAAGCGTAATATGTGACTTGTTTCAGGAAACAAGGCGTATGTCTTGCGTCACTACTTCATAGGAGAGACATTTGAAGATAAACTTTTTTTATCAAAAAGATTTTTGGGCAGAAATGCCTTCTGGAACATGTGAGCTTTCATGTGCCTTAATAACAAACATGTATGCCATTTGAAAATACAAATACATGTGTTAAATTACGAGCCTAGTTGGTTTTGTCACAGAAAAACCCAGGAACCTTCCCTCTAGCCATGATTGGCTGAGGTAATGGATGGGCTGGACATGCCGAGAGATGAGTTTGGATTGGTCTGCCATGTACCACGCTTCTGTCTATAACATGAGCCGGTCAGTATGTGTAAGTAATCCTTTCTAACACTGATTTTTTTTAAAGATATCACGTAGTAGAACTGCAAAAATGTTACTCTCCGCTTTCTGGAGGACCAAGTTTTGAAACATTGGAATGCCCATTGGAATTAGAGTATGATAGCTAAGGAGACAGAGAAAAATTGTGCATTTTATTGTAAATATGCAGAGGGAGTCGAAAAGAGAACACACAGAAGGCTGTTGTAAGGGCATCCGTGACAGAGAGTGAGAAGATTCCATTCATGTATACGGGTAAGATTGTCTAGCTAGCTAAATTTACAGATATTATACACATTTTGTCAGAAAGTCGTTTTCATTTCCAGTTAAAGCGTACTGTTAGCTATCTAGCTAACGTTAGCTGGTCGGCTCGCTAGCTAACATTACAAGTATGATCTGTGTAGTAATATTATTCTTATCTCATATTATTTGCATTGCTAGTTATAGTCTAATGTTAGCTAGCTAACATTGAACCTGGTTGGTTAGCTACCTGCAGATTCATGCAGAAGAGTAACGTTATGGATTGGGATTATGGTTCATTGTTTACCTAGCTAGCTAGCTGCATGACTAAACAAAATACTCCACTATGCAAGTAACCATTTCACTACACCTTCAAATTGGCTCGCCATTAAATTGTAAATAAAAATTTAGTTGTGAGTTTATATTTTCCTGTAATAATGAAGATATATGAGCTAAAGTGAAGGTGTTGTCAGCTATATGATATGGTCATTATTTGAAATGGCTAGCCAGCTAACTTAACATTAGCTAGCTAGCTAACAAGGTAGAAACTAATCAAAACATTGTTTAGAAATTATTTTTTGCTAGATTGATACTAAATGAATTTATTAACAGGTGGGTTTATTTGTGTTAAAATACACTACTTATGCAATTTTTGACCATCATGCAGCCTGTAGTTTTGTGTTTATACTTGTTCATAATGACAACGACAAGCTTGGTGTCGGACGACAATAGAATGTATCTGATGTCATTGCGACAACTGTCGATAGATGTAGTATAAACCGGCCTTAAAATGTTTGGTTGTTTAGTACATGGACTCACGTGAATCCTTAACGAGATGGGTGGGGCTAATGGGATGTGAACGATGCTGAATGGGTGTAGACAAAGAAGACCTCTCCAGCAGGTTTACCAAAACATTCAAGGGCCATTTTCTCAAAAGTGAGGTTATAAGTTTATCAACTTTCAAAGCATAATTACTTCTCCATTGCTCCTCAACTGTACTGTAGGATATACCATTTTATACTTTTATCCAATGTTAAAAAAAAAACGTTTCAAATGTTGCTACATGCTCAGCCTCTGACCGCAAGGGTAGTGCGTACGGCCCAGTACATCACTGGGGCAAAGCTGCCTGCCATCCAGGACCTCTACACCAGACGGTGTCAGAGGGCCCTAAAATTTGTCAAAGACCCCAGCCACCCCAGTCATAGACTGTTCTCTCTACTACCGCATGGCAAGCAGTGCCAGAGTGCCAAGTCTAGGACAAAAAGGCTTCTCAACAGTTTTTACCCCCAAGCCATAAGACTCCTGAACAGGTAATCAAATGGTTACCCGGACTATTTGCATTGTGTGCCACCCCCAACCCCCCCAACCCCTCTTTTTATACTGCTGCTACTCTTTGTTTATCATATATGCAGTCACTTTAACTATACATTCATGTACATACTACCTCAATTGGGCCGACCAACCAGTGCTCCCGCACATTGGCTAACCAGGCTATCTGCATTGTGTCCCACCACCCGCCAAACCCTCTTTTACACTACTGCTACTCTCTGGTCATCATATATGCATAGTCACTTTAACCATATCTACATGTACATACTACCTCAATCAGCCTAACCGGTGTCTGTATGTAGCCTCGCTACTGTATATAGCCTGTCTTTTTACTGTTGTTTTATTTCTTTACTTACCCATTGTTCACCTAATACCTTTTTTGCACTATTGGTTAGAGCCTGTAAGTAAGCATTTCACTGTATTCAGCGCACGTGACAAATAAACTTAGATTTGATTTGAAGACCGAATTGAACATGTCGGTCACATATTGGGATGCAAACAAAACATTTAATACATTTCTACTCTAAATCTGACATGGAACAGGTGTCTTTTTTAAAAGCCCATAACCTCGTATGTGTACTTTTGTTTCAAAGAAGACTTGTTTAAGACTACCAAGAAACACCCTGTGTGACCCTGATTTAGCTCACTGCAGTAAAAGGCTCAAGATAAAGAAATACAAATCTGTTCCACTAAGTGACAGTGGTGGGCTACTTTGGTGGTCACTAAATCTCAGACATTTAGCTCACCCCCCATAAAAATCAGACAGGATCTTTTAATCATCCCATAACAGAGGCTAGACCACACAATATGCGTTCGGTCATCTTCAACACCTCTCAGGAAATTGGGAAGACTTAGCAGGACACCAGAGTGCTATACTGTAGATTGTTAAAACAGCTACATTCACTCTCTAGCCTCTCTCTCACACATACAGTACATTGTGTACACACCTTAACTCAGGCACATAAGTGTGCACTGTACACATTAATGTAGGCTAGTTTGTGAAAAAACAAAGTAAATATACAAAAACTGAAACAAATTATCAGGCACCAAGACAAAAGAACAAGGCATGTTGACTTCACTATCTACTGTATATCCAGTCTGTGTATCTATACTTTTAACAAACATTACATCTAAGCCCCCTGTGTCCTTGATTAGTTATTTTGCCTCAGATACACACATATGCAGAATGCTCCCTCTCCATAATCCATGTTAAGTCACAGCACTGCCTCCAACACTCAACCTTAACACACTCTAACTTCACAACAACCATAATGTTTGAAAACTTAACGCCACAACACTAAACCACTTTCACACTAACCTTACTGCTAATAACTTCATAAAAAACAACACGAAACAGCCTTAATGCTGTAATTTCACAACACCAACCTCACTAACAACCCTCCCGCCTGCCTCAGTTCATTGTGGAGCTGGGAAGGAAGCAGCACGAGGTAGTGCAGAGCAGAAGGGAGATCTCACAGGTATTAGCAGCTAATTGCCATCAACGAAACAAGCTGCACTTTCTGGAAGGAAAAACAATCTATATTAATTCATCCTATTCTCCCCCGTAGAATACACGCCACAACTTCTTGGGCACACAAGATAAATGCTTATACCGTAATTACGACTAATTGTACAAATAATTGCAACGTTTTCGTGCCACCTACACCCCGACTCAAAGAAAAGCAATCTATGGCTCTTGGCTGTGGAATAGAGTGGGCCCTGGCTGGTAGGATATGAAGGATTCAATTCTTTTCACATCTCTCTCTCTCTCTGTTCTTTGTAGGAAACATGACTGGGCAGAGAATTAATCTGCTTCATGGAAATAAATCTAAAAATCCCAAAATTGACAAAGGGAGGGAGGAGGGAAGGGAGGGAGGAGGAAAGGGAGGGAGGGAGGAGGGAAGGGAGGGAGGGAGGAGGGAAGGGAGGGAGGAGGGAAGGGAGGGAGGGAGGGAGGGAGGGAGGAGGGAAGGGGGGGAGGAGGGAAGGGAGGGAGGGAGGAGGGAAGGGAGGGAGGAGGGAAGGGACGGTAAGGGAAGGGAGGGAGGGAGGAGGGAAGGGAGGGAAGGGAGGGAGGAGGGAAGGCTGACAAGGAGTCATGGATGTTCCCAAAGGAGACATGCTCTTGAAATGGGGCTCATCTCTACAACCAAAACATTTGAAGGCCCCGGGAGCTTAACGCTCCAGGATGGCATCTTTGAGATAATATCCAAGTCCCCCTTTTTAAAGGAGAAAACACAAACAACAAACACAACATCACCTGTATGGCCAGATAGCCTTCTGCTGCAGGTTTTACAGCCTAATCCCTTTCATTTTGGGTCAGGATGATATTAGTGCTTTCTCACCGCTCCCGTGGTCAAAGCATACTTCAAAGATGTGATTCTCTCACCGACGGAGGGGAGAGGGAGAGGGCAGGAGGGAGACCAAGGAAATCCTCAGTCTATTACAGACAAGCCAATCATCAAAGAGAAATTACTGTACACTTCACTGGGATATGCTAATTCCAAATGAGATGAAAGTCATCAAAAGATAAGCACTGAGATATTTTGCATCTACAAATTGAAAATGTCTTGCTTTCAAATATAGTTGTTTTTTTCCGCTAACTTAGGTCCAATCTGGGGTTGCATTGGTGTTGGGGCAATTTGTAATGAATTGGCAAACAGTATGGGAATGTCACATCATATTAATGGTATAGCATTATATTATTGCCTAGCCCTAGACTTAACAGAGAGTACACATCAAGTAACTAGACAGTCTTTTTAAACTCCAATCTGATTAGCATGGATATCACTTGTCATTCATCATGGTTTCATTTGTTTCCGGCATAGATTATTTTGTGAGGAAGCCAGAACAGAGTTAGTTTAAACAATAGAGACACACGGAGACAATGACCCTATCCTCAGGGAGCCCCAGACTAAGGACATAGTCAATACTTCTGTGCTACATACACGTCAAAACGGCTGGGTCAGCTCCAGCACGCATTCCTCTCACCCTGGTTACCCTCTGAATGCTCCTTTACAATCTTTTTTTCTAAAGAGGAGAGCAATCACTACCAGCCAGTACAGCCCTGAGGTGTGAACTGTGTTTATGACTTTTGCCCGTATGCTTGACATTTGATATGGAAGACCATGGGCTTATGCTCCAGTCAAGAGGGATGAACAGTAGACAACGTCGATATTTCCCCCAACATGCAGAGTAGGCATACACACTCATAACAGAACAAGTGTATCAGCAAATGAAAGTAGAGGACCAGGGGGGTTGGATGGAACAAATAGCTTGCTACAACAAATGATCTGACACCACAAATACATGACACACAAACAAGCTGCAAAGATATGCCAAGGGGTTAGATTTATTTAGTAAATACAAGTTTGACCATAAAATAAATGCATGGGTGTTTGAGAATGAGGGGAGACGCAAGGCAGTCATCGTTGCCATTGAAAGTAGTAGGTAGGCTAGTGTTCATAAGCATCAAAGCACCTTCATCATCACAGCCTCATCGAGGGCTACAGACGTAATAGTTTTGTGTCCGTCACTCCTCCTCCAGGGACAGTTTATGTACCGGTACACCATTGGAGGTGAAGTCAGAGGATTCAAGGTTCTTCAGTAGAAAAAGGTCTCACCTACACACCATTTGATGTCTCCCCCCACCCCATCTTCTTCCCCCACCCGATGTCTCCCCCCACCCCATCTTCTTCCCCCACCCGATGTCTCCCCCCTTTCCCTCAGAATATGATGGGGCTTATCATGAATGCGCAGCGTGGAGATATTGTCAAGACCGCTTTCAAGTAATCCTGATTAAAAGCTTGACTTGTATTCTCTCAAGAGCACTCTCTCTCCCTGCCCTCTACCATGGCCCACAAGGGTGCCATTCTAGTGCTGTTGGACTCCATCCATTCACCATGCACCCCATCTGGGTGTAATATCACATATCAGGTGCTGGGCTGGCCCCTGTTAAATCATCCGTTTTGTTGTCCTGACTATAGATAACTGGCTCAGCCCAGGCAGCTGTATGTACACACCAACACCACAGATATTACTGTAGACAACTCAGAAAAGGTGGGGAAGTGTTTTAGGTCATGAATTTTGAAAAATTACTATCTAAAAGCACTATGAGAAATATGAAAGTATATTTACATCTAGATGACAAAAACGTACTTGGGTAATGACTTGAGTAAGACCGTAAACTATGTGCCAGTAGGTGGAGCCTGACACAGCTGTGTGCCTGTATGTAGGGAACTATATTGCGGACTGGGAGGATTATTTGTCCATTTTTATTTGTCCTTTATTACACAAGCACTTCCTTGCATTATTCATCACTATTCATCCTTATTCATGGTCAAACAGAATCCAACACCATGTTTTAATCACACACAGATTGACAAAGCTGAAAGGACGCGCCGGCAGAGAGACTCCTCTCCCCACGTCTTTTTTCAGTGTCACCAATGTTAAAACATCAACAGATTAAAGAACGTTCTGTGCAAATGTTGTTCCTAATTTCAATGGAAAAGAAGGAAGCTTACATACTTTGTGTAAATGGATAAAGAAATGTACCTTTAATAAATGGAAAGTAGGCGTAACATAACAGAAAAGTGGCAGATTGCTGTTTGTGACTGTGTTCCCTCTCTTTTCTGTCCCTCTCTACTCTGTTCCCTCTCTTTTCTGTCCCTCTCTACTCTGTTCCCTCTCTTTTCTGTCCCTGTCTACTCTGTTCCCTCTCTTTTCTGTCCCTGTCTACTCTGTTCCCTCTCTTTCTGTCCCGGTCTACTCTGTGTTCCCTCTCTTTTCTGTCCCTCTCTACTCTGTTCCCTCTATTTTCTGTCCCTCTCTACTCTGTTCCCTCTCTTTTCTGTCCCTCTCTACTCTGTTCCCTCTCTTTTCTGTCCCTCTCTACTCTGTTCCCTCTCTTTTCTGTCCCTCTCTACTCTGTTCCCTCTCTTTTGTCCCGGTCTACTCTGTGTTCCCTCTCTTTTCTAGGGCATTGTAACCAGGAGAAGAAGGGGATGGAGAAGGCAGAGAGCAGAGAAGAAAGAGAGGTACCCATTCCCCTCACAGAGACAGACCCCAGACAGTGGTGATGGTGTTCCTGCTATCTTCCCGTACTGAAGCTGTCACTCGTAGCGTCAGGGCTAGGAGGCAGGCAGGCAATTTTAGCGCTGTGCAGAGGAATCGATACCCCATCACAGCACGTTCGCGGGCAGCACACCGCCCTGAAGAGGCTGCAGCGCAATTTACAGCATATTGTTTTTGGCCCCTGACGCAAACAGGCCACCACCGCCTAGAGCAATGGAAGGAGCATGGAGGAGCAGGACTAAGTCAAGGCGTGTCATTGTCATATCTGCCTTATCACTGGACAACATGGAGGGGACAAGGAGGAACATTCATATGAAACACCTCAGACCTCGTCCTCAGACTAGGGGAGCACTTACAAAGGCTGCATGATGCATCAATTTGTCTGAAGCTAAATTGTTGAGGCTAACTTGTTTTACTTTCTTATTTGCTGAATAATGTACATGAGCCAATGTAAAGGTAGGAATCAGAGAGAGGAGAGAGCAAAACATCCGCCCAGGTGTTCAAGATGCACACTACAGGAGGTGTACAACAACACATGCAACAGATGATTCATTTGGTGGATAAAAAGCAGCAGCTATGAGTACGTGTATGCTGCTGTTCACTCACCGGTATGCCAACAAGTGCCTTGCATACACCTGCAATCATTACCATCACACAGCGGGACAGACACTCTGGAACAGACACACTGTGCACAGTAGGCACTATGGATTAGGGTAGAGCAGCAACTCCAATAGGATTCACACTAAACAAACACCAAGTAGCCTACACTACAAATAGTCTGGTACACATACCTTCAAATAGATACGGACTCTGTCGAAACGGCAACGCTGATCCAGTAAATAACAGTGATGTGAATAGGCATGTGTGAGATGAAGAACGCGATCTGGTTTAATCGATAGCAACAGCCTCTTATGGTGACACGCTTCAACAATCATTACTGCTATGCAGATCCTCTCTTGCTTGAGACACATTGTGTTGTTGATATTCTATAGGCCTGCCTACAGAACTCTAGGGAGATCTAGGCTACAGTAAACAACGCCTCTCGTGTTCATACAGTGAACACTGTGTGTACCTTGCCTGTTTTTCTGTTTCTGTGTTTGACATTGGTCTGAAAGCAAGCCCACAGGGTTTTCAAGTACCTTTTCAATCTAGGTATATGATGGGGGTTTATGTGGGGAAGGTCCAGCCAGTGTGCTTGTTGTGTTCAATCACTAATCTTATCCAGGAGGCACGGTGGGAAACAGGGCTATTATAGGTAAAAATGAAAGACAAATCATTGCTGTTTGATTGATGGACCTATTCCCCTGGGCGATAAGCCACTATTTCACTTTCACCAACTGCAACTGACACAATCCTCTGTAGCTAGGCTGGTTACTATACTGTAGGTAAATCTCTTTAAAATGATACTTTTATACACTAGAAAATCAACAGACGTAACACAGTCAAGGGCACTTAATGTCTGTCTGTCTGGGTGGGTGGTTGCAGACAGACTAACTACCTCTAATGTCACTGTTGTGGCTTCTCTTTAATAATGCAGCTGTTGTGACGAGACAAGACGACAGCATGCCTGTATTGGGATAGAGCTGAAGAGCTAGTCTTTAGACTAGATTGATAGTGATTGGCCAGGGAAGTCAAACAGAGCTGGAAGTGGCCTATTATTTGGCTGTGTTTTTAACAGCTGGAGCAGGAACGTCATTACGAGGAGAGCTATGGTGGTGACAGAGCAGGAGCTAATACACATGAGGAGAAAAGCAGACATTAGGGTGTCTGGGACACCTAACCCACCCCAGCCATTAAACTGGAGTTAAGGGTAAACAGGGCTTTCTAAACAAGAAGTGCATTGTTTGACTGCTAGGCTATGTCTTAAACTAGTTCAATTAGATTATTTATCTACACATAATCATATAACTCAGTGAATTTCCCCAGATAAGGTCCAGCAAATAAATTATTACACACGCAGTTAATGTGTACTGCACAAATAATTGCTTTGCTTCTCAGTTTTGTTTCATACAAGTCTCAAACCATTGAGCATTTAGGGACCAGCACAAAAACACTAATTTGATTTTGAGGCTCAAGATTTAAATCTACTTTACCACCCAGTATATTTAGTACGTCAGTGCTACAGTCAGTACATCACTCCTCAACCTCCTCCACTCTGCTCAGAACAAGACCTCCATCTCCCATCTCACCCAATAAGTCATGCAATAAGGATGTGTACCTTCTAGTGGGAAGGCAGAGGGCCATGGGGCTGCAACCAGACATTTTCATTTGGAGATAGATAGATATCTCTAATGCCTTGACACTGATTAGGAGGTGTCAGTCCTGAATTTGATTAGTAATCAATAGATGATGTACATAGTGCTGGAATAGGGTGGAGGGGTAAAGACGGCCATGTGTGTTTGCGTCTCAAATGGCACCCTATTCCCTTAATAGTGCAGTACTTTTGACAAGGGTCCACAGGTGCACTATAAAGGAATAGGGTGCCATTTGGGATGCAGTCTCTCTCTCTATCACCATTCCAGAGAACATCCCTCATTGGGATGCAGTCTCTCTCTATCACCATTCCAGAGAACATCCCTCATTGGGATGCAGTCTCTCTCTCTATCACCATTCCAGAGAACATCCCTCATTGGGATGCAGTCTCTCTCTCTATCACCATTCCAGAGAACATCCCTCATTGGGATGCAGCCTCTCTCTATCACCATTCCAGAGAACATCCCTCATTGGGATGCAGCCTCTCTCTCTATCACCATTCCAGAGAACATCCCTCATTGGGATGCAGCCTCTCTCTATCACCATTCCAGAGAACATCCCTCATTGGGATGCAGCCTCTCTCTCTATCACCATTCCAGAAAACATCCCTCATTGGGATGCAGCCTCTCTCTATCACCATTCCAGAGAACATCCCTCATTGGGATGCAGCCTCTGTCTCTATCACCATTCCAGAGAACATCCCTCATTGGGATGCAGCCTCTCTCTATCACCATTCCAGAGAACATCTCTCATTGGGATGCAGTCTCTCTCTCTATCACCATTCCAGAGAACATCCCGCATTGGGATGCAGCCTCTCTCTCTATCACCATTCCAGAGAACATCCCTCATTGGGATGCAGTCTCTCTCTATCACCATTCCAGAGAACATCCCTCATTGGGATGCAGTCTCTCTCTCTATCACCATTCCAGAGAACATCCCTCATTGGGATGCAGTCTCTCTCTCTATCACCATTCCAGAGAACATCCCTCATTGGGATGCAGCCTCTCTCTATCACCATTCCAGAGAACATCCCTCATTGGGATGCAGCCTCTCTCTCTATCACCATTCCAGAGAACATCCCTCATTGGGATGCAGCCTCTCTCTATCACCATTCCAGAGAACATCCCTCATTGGGATGCAGCCTCTCTCTCTATCACCATTCCAGAAAACATCCCTCATTGGGATGCAGCCTCTCTCTATCACCATTCCAGAGAACATCCCTCATTGGGATGCAGCCTCTGTCTCTATCACCATTCCAGAGAACATCCCTCATTGGGATGCAGCCTCTCTCTATCACCATTCCAGAGAACATCTCTCATTGGGATGCAGTCTCTCTCTCTATCACCATTCCAGAGAACATCCCGCATTGGGATGCAGCCTCTCTCTCTATCACCATTCCAGAGAACATCCCTCATTGGGATGCAGTCTCTCTCTCTATCACCATTCCAGAGAACATCCCTCATTGGGATGCAGTCTCTCTCTATCACCATTCCAGAGAACATCCCTCATTGGGATGCAGCCTCTCTCTCTATCACCATTCCAGAGAACATCCCTCATTGGGATGCAGCCTCTCTCTTTCACCATTCCAGAGAACATCCCTCATTGGGATGCAGTCTCTCTCTATCACCATTCCAGAGAACATCCCTCATTGGGATGCAGCCTCTCTCTCTATCACCATTCCAGAGAACATCCCTCATTGGGATGCAGTCTCTCTCTCTATCACCATTCCAGAGAACATCCCTCATTGGGATGCAGCCTCTCTCTATCACCATTCCAGAGAACATCCCTCATTGGGATGCAGCCTCTCTCTCTATCACCATTCAAGTGAACATCCCTCATTGGGATGCAGCCTCTCTCTATTACCATTCCAGAGAACATCCCTCATTGGGATGCAGTCTCTCTCTCTATCACCATTCCAGAGAACATCCCTCATTGGGATGCAGCCTCTCTCTCTATCACCATTCCAGAGAACATCCCTCATTGGGATGCTGTCTCTCTCTCTATCACCATTCCAGAGAACATCCCTCATTGGGATGCAGCCTCTCTCTCTATCACCATTCAAGTGAACATCCCTCATTGGGATGCAGCCTCTCTCTATCACCATTCCAGAGAACATCCCTCATTGGGATGCAGCCTCTCTCTATCACCATTCCAGAGAACATCCCTCATTGGGATGCAGTCTCTCTCTATCACCATTCCAGAGAATATCCCTCATTGGGATGCAGCCTCTCTCTCTATCACCATTCCAGAGAACATCCCTCATTGGGATGCAGTCTCTCTCTCTATCACCATTCCAGAGAACATCCCTCATTGGGATGCAGCCTCTCTCTCTATCACCATTCCAGAGAACATCCCTCATTGGGATGCAGCCTCTCTCTATCACCATTCCAGAGAACATCCCTCATTGGGATGCAGTCTCTCTCTATCACCATTCCAGAGAACATCCCTCATTGGGATGCAGCCTCTCTCTATCACCATTCCAGAGAACATCCCTCATTGGGATGCAGCCTCTCTCTATCACCATTCCAGAGAACATCCCTCATTGGGATGCAGTCTCTCTCTATCACCATTCCAGAGAATATCCCTCATTGGGATGCAGCCTCTCTCTCTATCACCATTCCAGAGAACATCCCTCATTGGGATGCAGTCTCTCTCTCTATCACCATTCCAGAGAACATCCCTCATTGGGATGCAGCCTCTCTCTATCACCATTCCAGAGAACATCCCTCATTGCGCATTACTAGCGCTTTCCACAAGGAAATCAGTGTGCATATGAGGCACATAAATGTGAATTTTCATCATTTTCACATGCAGGGAATATTAATCAGTAGCTACATCCCCTACCGACCAGAACTCATCCATATTCCTGTCTGGCTTACTGCTCGGAGAGCCAGTGGCGATAAAACAGGATCGATATGCAGAATTGGTGAAAACACAGCCAGAACAACAGCAGGACACAAAAGCAAAGAGCAGGAGGAGAGAAGTGGAGAGAGGGCAGATCAGAGAAGAGAATGAGAGAGCAGAAAGGGGAGAGAAGTGGAGAGAGGGCAGAGCAGAGAAGAGAAGGGGAGAGCAGAGACGAGAATGAGAGAGCAGAGGGGAGAGAAGTGGAGGGCAGAGCAGAGAAGAGAATGAGAGAGCAGAAAGGGCAGAGAAGTGGAGAGAGGGCAGAGCAGAGAAGAGAATGAGATAGCAGAGAAGAGAATGAGAGAGCAGAAAGGGCAGAGAAGTAGAGAGAGGGCAGAGCAGAGAAGAGAAGGGCAGAGCAGAGAAGAGAATGAGAAAGCAGAAAGGGCAGAGCAGAGAAGAGAATGAGAGAGCAGAAAGGGCAGAGAAGTGGAGAGAGGGCAGAGCAGAGAAGAGAAGGGCAGAGCAGAGAAGAGAATGAGAAAGCAGAAAGGGCAGAGAAGAGAATGAGAGAGCAGAAAGGGCAGAGAAGTGGAGGGCAGAGCAGAGAAGAGAATGAGAGAGCAGAAAGGGCAGAGAAGTGGAGAGAGGGCAGATCAGAGAAGAGATTGAGAAAGCAGAAAGGGTAGAGAAGTGGAGGGCAGAGCAGAGAAGAGAATGGGAGAGCAGAGAGGGGGGAGAAGTGGAGAGAAGGCAGAGCAAAGAGAAGGAGAGAGCAGAGAGGGGAGAGAAGTGGAGAGAAGGCAGAGCAGAGAGGAGAGCGGGCAGAGCAGAGAAGGAGAGAGCAGAGAGGAGAGCGGGCAGAGCAGAGAAGGAGAGAGCAGAGAGGAGAGAGAAGTGGAGAGAAGGCAGAGCAGAGAAGAGAAGGAGAGAGCAGAGAGGAGAGAGAAGTGGCGAGAAGGCAGAGCAGAGAAGAGAAGGAGAGAGCAGAGAGGAGAGAGAAGTGGAGAGAAGGAAGAGCAGAGAAGAGAAGAAGAGAAGGAGAGAGCAGAGAGGAGAGCGGGCAGAGCAGAGAGAAGAGAAGGAGAGAGCAGAGAGGGGAGAGAAGTGGAGAGAAGGCAGAGCAGAGAAGGAGAGAGCAGAGAGGAGAGCGGGCAGAGCAGAGAAGAGAAGGGGAGAGCAGAGAGGAGAGCGGGCAGAGCAGAGAAGAGGAGAGCAGAGAGGAGAGAGGAGAAAGGGAAAGATGACTGGTAAAGTCAGACTTTAAAATATTGCATATTGATGAGAGAGAAGGCAAAGTCCTGATCTTCTGTTGTAAATATCACAAAGGAAACATGCATGCACATCTGATGTAGTCACAGACAAAATAACCAATTATGTTGAGGGAAATGGATGTCACAGTCAATCTTCTCAGTGAATTTGTTGTAAATAATGTGACATCTGTAGGTCTACTCGTTGCTTTGGAGATGCAAATTCTCAAAGCATGGTGCACACAGCTTTCATTACATTCATAAGTTGAATGAGCATAGGCTATGTGCATGAAACACATAGTTAACACCTAGTAAATATGGCTGGGGAATTTAAGGGAGGCAAAAATGTTTTCAATATATTTTTAAAGTGTAAAATGTATAATCCTGTATCGAAACAGTATTGTCAGATTGATGAGTCTACCTGTACACCAACATTTATTTTGTCAATGCATACAGAGGTACAGAACAGTAGGATTTTAGTTTTTACATTCCACATGGGGAAACCTAGACACAAATCAAACATTTTCCCTCTCTTCAGCACATCTGAAAAACTGCTGCAGAAAATGAGTGACAACTTTATTCGTCATGTGTTACGTGAACCAACTGAACCAGAAAGAATAAACTGAATCTTTAACTAAGACATTTTCCCAGCGTTCTTGGCTTCCAAGCATTTTCTCAGTAAAGTTTCACCAAAAAGAGAGTCATTTCTTTGACAGACAGGCTTTATGTTATAGAAGGGGACTTTTACCCACATAAGGAAAAGAGAGTCATTTCTTTGACAGACAGGCTTTATGTTATAGAAGGGGACTTTTACCCACATAAGGAAAAGAGAGTCATTTCTTTGACAGACAGGCTTTATGTTATAGAAGGGGACTTTTACCCACATAAGGAAAAGAGAGTCATTTCTTTGACAGACAGGCTTTATGTTATAGAAGGGGACTTTTACCCACATAAGGAAAAGAGAGTCATTTCTTTGACAGACAGGCTTTATGTTATAGAAGGGGACTTTTACCCACATAAAGAAAAGAGAGTTTCAAACAACACAACAGATAGCAGCTGTTTAAAAGGCCAATTTCCCAGTCCACATTGTCATTGTCACCCCTTTAACGCCAAAAGCACATACCCACTCTAGCATCAAAGGCCATTGATTTTCTAATCAAGAGCAAATGATGATTAAGGCATATATGCTCCCTTATCTTTCCGTTTAAAATCCTCATTTCTGGATTCAGTTTGACTCTGGGTGTTTTCCCCCGATGTTGAAGGCAATCAGGGGAGGCAAAGACACCACGTGACTGAAGGTGTCATAAATGATTAAGTCACGCAGAAAATAACTGTGCCCCCCAAAAACCTGCCTGTTTTGGAGGTGAAGAAAGGCTAGCGTTGTGTAAAAGGAGGATAGGCCTAGGTCTGCTTTTCAATAGCTATCCTTCAATATTAAGAGATAATTTGTCCCCTAAAAGTAGATGTTAAAATGAGAGTAGTTTATGGAGGTTGGATGGGAGATACCAACCCCTGCCAGGGGCATCAATAACACCCATTACTCATCCCTGACTGACTGAGGCAGCTCTAAGGTCTAACACAGTACTATTAATTCCCCCTCTGGAGCTCTATGGACTCCCCCTCTGCTCCCATACATCCCTAGCTGGGGCTTCCTGGATCTGGGCAGCAATAAACAACATTTAAACCAATGCCTTTGAAGACTCGTAGAGTCTGAGTCCTTCCTTGAGCTTGATAAAGTTAAGAAGTAAGGCAACGCAACACTGCTGTTGACTACTAGCCCTCAGGATGCAGCTTGAATGTACATTCTATCTTACCAGACTTTAATTATCCCTGCTTTCTCCCCTGGCCTGTCTGACTCTGTATCTGTTTACCCTTTCTTTAATACACCTGCCTGTGGCTCCAGGATTAACCCCTGCCGTAGCCTATCTAAAGCCCAGTCTGGTGTGTCTGGTGTAGGTCTGGCCTGGGCTGAGGTCTGTCTGTCCTTCAGGAGGATAGATGCCTCATGAAGACATAAGGGTCAAAACATTGTTCTAAATAAAATCACCTGGGAGCGTGAGCAGCAGTGTGCAGCGTTTTCCTTTCTGTTGTCCATGCTTTCACCTACAACTCCAGCACCTGCAAAAAGTACCTGGTGGTGCATATGTTCTTCAGCTTTTGTCCTTCAGGAGCCTGGAGCTCAGCTTAACAGAACTCTCTCTCTTTCACCCCCCCCCCCCCTCTTTATCCACACTGACTCTGTATCTCTCTCTTTCACCCCCCCCCCCCTCTTTATCCACACTGACTCTGTATCTCTCTCTTTCACCCCCCCCTCTTTATCCACACTGACTCTGTATCTCTCTCTTTCACCCCCCCTCTTTATCCACACTGACTCTGTATCTCTCTCTTTCACCCCCCCTCTTTATCCACACTGACTCTGTATCTCTCTCTTTCACCCCCCCTCTTTATCCACACTGACTCTGTATCTCTCTTTCACCCCCCCTCTTTATCCACACTGACTCTGTATCTCTCTCTCTTTCACCCCCCCCCCCCTCTTTATCCACACTGACTCTGTATCTCTCTCTCTTTCACCCCCCCCCCCCCCCCTCTTTATCCACACTGACTCTGTATCTCTCTCTTTCACCCCCCCCCCTCTTTATCCACACTGACTCTGTATCTCTCTCTTTCACCCTCCTCTTTATCCACACTGACTCTGTGTCTCTCTCACCCCCCCCCCCCTCTTTATCCACACTGACTCTGTGTCTCTCTCTCTCACCCCCCCCTCTTTATCCACACTGACTCTGTATCTCTCTCTTTCACCCTCCTCTTTATCCACACTGACTCTGTGTCTCTCTCTCTCACCCTCCCTCTTTATCCACACTGACTCTGTATCTCTCTCTCTTTCACCCCCCCCCCCTCTTTATCCACACTGACTCTGTATCTCTCTCTTTCACCCCCCCTCTTTATCCACACTGACTCTGTTGCTCTCTCTTTCACCCTCCTCTTTATCCACACTGACTCTGTGTCTCTCTCTCTCACCCTCCCTCTTTATCCACACTGACACTGTATCTCTCTCTTTCACCCCCCCTCTTTATCCACACTGACTCTGTGTCTCTCTCTCACCCTCCTCTTTATCCACACTGACTCTGTATCTCTCTCTTTCACCCTCTTCTTTATCCACACTGACTCTGTGTCTCTCTCTCTCACCCCCCCCCCCTCTTTATCCACACTGACTCTGTATCTCTCTCTTTCACCCCCCCTCTTTATCCACACTGACTCTGTGTCTCTCTCTTTCATCCCCCGTCTTTATCCACACTGACTCTGTGTCTCTCTCTTTCACCCCCCCTCTGTATCCACACTGACTCTGTGTCTCTCTCTCTCTTTACCCCCCTCTCTTTATCCACACTGACTCTGTATCTCTCTCTTTCATCCCCTGACTCTGTGTCTTTATCCACACTGACTCTGTGTCTCTCTCTCTCACCCCCCCTCTTTATCCACACTGACTCTGTATCTCTCTCTTTCACCCCCCTCTTTATCCACACTGACTCTGTATCTCTCTTTCACCCCCCCCCCTTCATCCACACTGACTATTTATCTCTCTCTTTCACCCCCCCTCTTTATCCACACTGACTCTGTATCTCTCTCTTTCACCCCCCCTCTTTATCCACACCGACTCTGTATTTCTCTCTCCAATCTCTCTATCCCTCTATTCTCTCTCCTTCTTGACACACTCTTTGGTCTGGGATTTAATCACACTCACACGCCCCTGGACCTCATCAGTTCCTCTGTCTTTAATAATACCATCCACCTCAGTACCCCTTTCCTGCAGTCAAATGACCTAGTGGCCTCATGGGTGGAATGTTGTTAATATTTTTCATAAGTAATAAACATTTTTTTTTTTTAATCGCTGAAGATCTGGTGTTTCTATGTTTGTTATATTTCAATCTTCTGCGATGTATATAAAGTGTAATATTGGGACGCAAACTCAAAATGTAATACATTTAAACTTTATATCTGACATGGTATAGGTGTGTTCTTTTTGTAAGCCCATGATCACGTGTGTGAGGTGTATACTTTTGTTACAAAGATTTGTTTAAGACTACCAAGAAACACTCTGTGTGACTCTGATTTAGCCCACTACAGTAAAAGGCTAAATAATATGGAAACCAACCCACATCGACCAGCTAGAGGAGAATATTATCTGTGCAGAAGACCACTGACAAAGGCACTGTTTTGGTGCTCAGCTGGGAAGCTGGTACTCAGTACAGGATTTTGTCTTCTTGGAGTCAGAGTGATGAAAAAGAGAAAATAATAATTGCAAGGCCCAATAGCTTTTGATGAATAGGGGTCATTGTGTTACAGCTGCTTGTGTTAATTACCCCAGTTATATGAGTTATTACTCTCTGTGTAAACCTCTCTCTCTCTCTCTCTCTCTCTCTCTCTCTCTCTCTCTCTCTCTCTCTCTCTCTCTCTCTCTCTCTCTTCTCTCTCTCTCTCTCTCTCTCTCTCTCTCTCACACACACAAACCAAATAATGGGGAGGGGGACGTTTACTTTCAGATTCATCATTGCTACTATCCAACAACTAATATACTGTAACTACCATTCCTCAAAACACTGTGAATGTTCTTATCTACCCAACTTCACCTGTTGGTAATTGATGGGTGTTCCTAGTTCATCTCTCCCTATGAATGCCTCTTCTTTGCCAGCAGCAAACAATCTTGCATCCCACTGCTGCCTTGCCTCTGAAGCTAGGGACCAACCAGGGTCCTGGTTGGTCCCTGAATGGGAGACCAGATGCTGCTGGAAGTGATATTTGAGGGCCAGTAGGGGGCACTCTTTACTCTGGTCAACAACAAAAAATATCTGAATGCCCCAGGGCAGTGGATGGGGACATTGCCCTGTGTAGGATGTGATGTTAAACGGGTGTCCTAACTCTCTGTGTTCACTAAAGATCCCATGGCACATATTGTAAGAGTAGGGATGTTAACCCTGGAGTCCTGGCTAAATCTGGCCTTCATACCATCATGGTCACCTAATCATCCCCAGCTTCCAATTGGCTCATTCATCCACCCTCCTCTCTCTTCCACAAGTTGTTGCTGTAAATGAGAATGTGTTCTCAGTCAACTTATCTGGTAAAATATATATATTTTTTAGTTAGCTTGATGTTTTCAGTTCTGTATCTATCAATGGTGTTTCCTCGATGCAAAGGGCTGTGATGTGACAGTGTGAAGAGTTAAGAGAAGGAGGATTAGATACCTCCAGCATAGTGGAGCAGAGCAGAAAGAATGAAGGCTTGGTACAGTTCTGTGGCAGAGCAAGAGAAAAGATGGAAAGCAAAGCAGGCGGACACTCGTTGGTTGCACGGTTCGATATGGATGGAAAGATTGGGACGACAGCGAGTGAGAAGCAGTTTTATTCTCTATGTATTTCTTCGTATCTGGTGGACGCATATGCTTGTTGAGTGCATCTCATCTCTCCGTGTAGCTGCTCAGAGAGAGGGAGATGAAGTTGTGCCATTTTTAATCTGTTTATTTGGCTGTGTGTAGTGGAGTCATTGACAGCTTCATATAGACATAACAAGGTCTTTAAAAGCAGATGCCTTTTTGCACTTTCCACAGTCTAGTGTTCATATGAATATATCCGCTTTCATACTTTGTATGTAATCTATGAAGGCCTATTCTGTGCGTCGTCCAGACGCCCAGCTTATGACCTTAAAAGGTAACTGCTTGGTTTTTATTTGGTTCATTAAAGATGCACTACACAGAAATCGCTCCACCAACTCATGGTTGCTAAAATTCTAATAGTTTGCCTAATTTCAGTTGATGTGACAAGACAAGCAAGTATAGTGTACATAATCATTGCACCATCTAAACCAAGCTGGTGAACAAAATCGGAAGTAAAAAGACACCAAAAAGTTCCCTCTGTGTCCAAATCACTAAGTACTTCAAATGGTCCAGTCAGAAGAGCACAGTGGTGAAGAAGACAGCACCTCTTCCCCCTCAGGAAGTTGAAAAGGTTTGGCCTCATATCCTCAAAAAGTTCTACAGCCAGAGGTCCTGGATGGCAGGGAGAGGATCTTGACTGGCTACATCATTGCTTGATATGGCAACAGTACCGCCCTCTATCGCATGGCGCTACAGAGGGTGGTGCGGACAGCTCAGTACACCACTGGGTTTGAGCTCCCTGCCATCCAGGACCTCTATACCAGGGGGTGTGAAAGAAAGGAAAATCATTAAAGACTCCAGCCACCCAAGCTATAGACTGTTCTCTCTTCTTCTACAAGGCAAGCGGTACCGGTGCATCAAGTCTGACACCAACAGGCTCCTGAACAGCTTCTATCTCCAAGCCATAAGACTGATAAATGGCTGAGTTGACCCTTGTATTTCATTTTGATCACTCTTTGCACACTCACAGGACTCTACACACTCAAGCACACTGACATTCCAACACACACATAACATTCACACACATTTATGCTGACTCTACACACACACACACACACACACTCACATACAATCAGAATTTACGCTGATGCTACTCTATTCATCATATATCCTGATGCCTGGTCACCTTACCCCTATACATACAGTGCATTCAGAAAGTATTCAGACCCATTGACCTTTTCCGCATTTTGTTATGTTACAGCCTTATTCTATAATGGATTACATCATCATCATCATCCCCCTCATCAATCTACACACAATACCAACCACATAATGACAAAGCAAAAACAGTTTTTTAGAAATGTTTGCATAACAAAATCAAAAATGTAAATATCACATTTAAATAAGTATTCAGACCATTTACTCAGTACATTGTTGAAGCACCATTGGCAGCGATTACAGCCTCGACTCTTCTTGGGTATGACGCTACAAGCTTGGCACACATGTATTTGAGGAGTTTCTCTCATTCTTCAGTGCAGATCCTCTCAAGCTCTGTCAGGTTGAATGGAGAGCATCCAGAGATCGGGTTCAAGTCCGGGCTCTGGCTGGGCCACTCAAGGACATTCAGAGACTTGTCCCGGAGCCACTCCTGCATTGTCTTGGCTGTGTGCTTAGGGTCGTTGTCCTGTTGGAAGGTCAACCATCGCCCCAGTCTGAGGTCCTGAGCGCTCTGGAGCAGGTTTTCATCAAGGATCTCTCTGTACTTTGCTCCGTTCATCTTTCCCTTGATCCTGACGAGTCTCCCAATCCCTGCCGCTGAAAAACATCCCCATAGCATGATGCTGCCACCACCATGCTTCACCGTAGGGATGGTGCCAGGTTTCCTCCAGACGTGACGCTTGGAATTCAGGCCAAATAGTTCAATCTTGGTTTAATCAGACCAGAGTATCTTGTTTCTCATGGTCTGAGAGTCCTTTACAGTAGGTGCCTTTTGGCAAACTCCAAGTGGGCTCTCATGTGCCTTTTACTGAGGAGTGGCTTCCGTCTGGCCACTCTACCATAAAGGTCTCAATGGTGGAGTGCTGCAGAGATGGTTGTCCTTCTGGAAGGTTCTCCCATCTGCACAGAGGAACTCTGGAGCTCTGTCAGAGTGACCATCGGGTTCTTGATCACCTCCTTGACCAAGGTCCTTCTCCCCCGATTGCTCAGTTTGACCGTGCGGCCAGGTCTAGGAAGACTCTTAATGGTTCCAAACTTCTTCCATTTAAGAATGATGGAGGCCACTGTGTTCTTGGGGAACTTCAATGCTGCAGAAATGTTTTGGTACCCTTCTGTGCCTCGACACAGTCTCGGAGCTCTACGGACAATTACTTCAACCTCATGGCTTGGTTTTTGCTCTCACATGCACTGTCAACTGTGGGACCTCATATAGACAGGTGTGTGCCTTTCCAAATCATGTCCAATCAATTGAATTTAACACAGGTGGACCCCAATCAAGTTGTAGAAACATCTAAAGAATGATCAATGGAAACAGGATGCACCTGAGCACAATTTCGAGTCTCATAGCAGAGGGTCTGAATACTAATGTAAATAAGTTAAATAAGGTTTTCACATTGTTATTGTGCGGTATTGTGTGTAGATTGATGAGGAATTGTTTTATTTAATCCATTTTAGCATAAGGATGTAACATAACAAAATGTGGAAAAAGTCAAAGGGTCTGAATACCTTCAGAATGCACTGTATCTACCTCTATCACCCAGGATCCCTGCACATTGTAAATATGGTACCGGAACTGACCCTGTATACAGCTTCTTACTTTCTCCTGTTCTTCTTATTTCTTATTTTTATTTCTCGTTTTTTTGTGCTACCATTGTTTGGTTTGGACCTTGCAAGAAAGGCATTTCACTGTACTTTTGCATGTGACATTAAAAACGTGAAACTTGCCCCATTGGGTTATCCAAAGTCAACCTAAATTTGCCACGGGTATTACAATGGGTCGTGTGCAGCTGTACTCCGAAATGATGATTATTTGTGTGCTTTCAGCTGTGGGCACGATTGAAACAAACCCAACCATTACACATACTCAGAATTGTACTTGGTGATATGGTGCTGCTAGTGATAGACAACATTTAGAGACAGAATACAGACAGTGGAGTTTAAATAAAGTTGACATACATTATATACATCTCGGTAGTGAGCATTATAAGAGAGTGAGCATATATACACATATACAGTACACTGGGTTGATATAGAGTGGATGTACATATTTACAATATCAGTATGAATATCTCTAAATGCAGAGAGATGAAAAAAGTACAAATGCAGTACAGTGCAGTTATTTTGTATACAGTTCAGAGACGGCTTGATGCGGTGTGCAGCATAGAGTGCATCGTCCGGCAATGATCTTTCCTGAATGTTGTGCAGGACCTTGATGGAGGGCAGGTGGCTGCCGATGAACCTCTCTGCAGACCGGACAATGCTTTGCAGTTTGCCCTTGCAGCAGGCAGATGCAGACCCAAACCAGAGGGTGATGGAGGAGGTGAGGATGGACTCAAAGATTCATTTGTAAAACCGAATGAGGATAGACTGGTAGATTTTTAAAAATTCAGCTGCTGCAAGTAGTTGTTCCTCTGTTGTGTCTTCTTGGTGACCGGCGTGATGTTGTCCTCCCACTTGAGGTTGTGGGACATGATGGTCCCAAGGAATTTTAATGATTCAACCGAGCTAAATTCACGACCACAAATTTCACAAAATTCAATTTTCCACAAGACTGACTTTGCGACTGAAATAGTCCTATTTACGCTTTGTAGTCAATTTTGACAGTAGAATAAATGTTTCTAACTCATATCGATGCCACATAGGTTGTTTTCTAAATGAGAAGTTGGTTTTAGTGGCAGTTTCTCTTTAAAATAAGATGTATAGTAAATCACTTCTTGTTTTTATAAGAAATGTTAGTGTTGGAAATTCCAAATTGTTTGCATAGTCAACTTACACACAGCACTGACACACATACTTACCCCACCAAACATACCAACAGGGGTCTTTTCACAGTCCCCAGGTACAGAACAAATTCAAGGAGATGTACAGTACTATATAGAGCCATGATTGGATGGAACTCCCTTCCATCTCATATAGCACAAGAGAACAGCAAACCTGTTTGTTTTTCAAATGAATAAAGCAACCCCTCACGGCACAATGCCTTTCCCTTATGTGACCTACTTTTTATATATATAAAATATATATATTTTTTGTATTTTACCCCCTTTTTCTCCCCAGTTTCGATCTTGTCTAATCGCTGCAACTTCCCTACGGGCTAGGGAGAGGCGAAGGTGGAGTCAGGCACCCTCCGAAAAATGACCCACCTAATCATGCTCCTTGACACCCACCAGCTTAACCCTGAAGCTAGCCGCACCAACGTGTCGGAGGAAACACCGTTCCACTGGCTGACAGGGGACACCCTGCAGGCACCAGGCGCGCCAAAAGGAGTCGCTAGGGCGCCAAGTAAAGCCCCCCGGCCAAACCCTCCCCTAACCTGGACGATGCTGGGCCAAACACTCCCCTAACCTGGACGACGCTGGGCCAAACCCTCCCCTAACCTGGACGACGCTGGGCCAAACCCTCCCCTAACCTGGACGACGCTGGGCCAAACCCTCCCCTAACCTGGACGACGCTGGGCCAATTTGGCGCGGTCCTATGGGACTCCCGGCCACGGCCGGTTGTGGCACAGCCCGAGAATTAACAGTGCCTTAGAACGCTGCGCCACTCGGGAGGCCCAAAATTAAACAGGCTTAATGACATCATTGTTGTAAGGAAAATAATGAGACTCATAATGCTACAAGGTTGCTGGTTAAGGTTGGCTAGAGGCTGGTGATGCAGTATCAGATAGGAGACCTAGGTCATGTGATCTCCATCATCAGATTGGCGGAGCAGAACCTGTCTGTCATGATTACTTCCTAACTCCTCTTCTTATCTACCAAACCACCAAGCATACATATAACACCTCAGTGTCTGTACCTAGGATTGTGTTTTTTATCAAGAGGTTTCCTGTCACTTTTTACCTTAATCCTATCAGCTAATGTGAAGGCACTGATCCGCGTCTGTCTTGAAGGTTATCTGTGTATGTTTCACACCCCGGGGCATTCATTATTTACATAGCTGCTCCCCCGAGGCACCGCCAGGTCTCTCTCCACAGGAGGTGTGGATGGAAAAATCTCCCTCCCCAATCTAGCCGGGGACACATCCATATCTCGGCTGCAGTGCTTCGTTCTAACGCCACGCCTGACTTACTCAAGAGAGGATGCAGTGTCAGAATGATCATCCTCTCCCAAGACACTTCATCATCATCGGCTTGGTAGCAGTAAGGCACCAGGGAGTAGACAGAAACAGCAACATCAGGGAGGGAATCAGGGATTCCCCAACTCTGCAGCCCCCAGGGGACCAGTCTTAGAGAAGAAGGCTGTTTCTTAAACTCATTAGGAAACAAATCAGAATGTAACAACGCTGTGCCAGCTAACAACGAGCTCCTTGTTATGAAGAGCCCCCAGGACATTTTGTCTGCGTGAGAAGGAGTGGAGTGCACCAACTTAAACTTACATTGAAGTGGAGAGTAAGAGAATGTTTTCCTAATATCATATATAAATTCGGCTCTCATTTCTGGATGTGATAGAGGCGTTAAGCCAGCTTGGTGTTTTTACCCAGATATTTTCCCTGAGGAGGTGGAGGGAGAGAAACGGACTGACTTCCTGAAAGGGTTTATAGTGACTCAGCTCATGCAAAAGTGCTAATAATTCATGTTTTGTAAACATCTATCCACACATGAATACATTCTACATCCACACAGACATGTGAAGTAGAATAGCTCAATAGCAGCTGTTGCATAGCAAGGATTTTGTTTCACAACAACCTCATCTCTCTAACCTCCCTCTCCAACCTCCAACTATTTCTAATGATACTGTTATACTGCTATCTGTGACATTTATTATGATAAACGTCAATACACCAGCCCACTCATCTGAATGTGTTATTGAGCAGAACGTTAACTTTTGCCGAGCCCCCTATACCATCTCCGATATGGGTGAAAAACATCCACGCCTGCCCTTTCAGAGCACAGGGCTCATTTGATAGAAGCGTGACAGGGGTATTTATAGAAACAGAGGCAGACAGGGCAGAAAGCCTCCTCCTCCTCCTCCTATTCCATGGGCATGAGCCTGTTCTAGTCCAGTCCAGACAATATTGGCAGCCCCGCTCACTCACAGGAAGAGCAGCACACAGGCAGCGCCGAGAAACATGTTGAGGTAACAGGTTTGGTAGGGAAATAGGGACAGGGACAGATCAGGACAGTGCTGTCCATTCTCTATGGCCTACCCTAGAAATACATCAGTACTACATTCTCTATGGCCTCTATGGCCTACCCTAGAAATACCTCAGTACTACATTCTCTACGACCTACCCTAGAAATACATCAGTACTACATTCTCTACGACCTACCCTAGAAATACATCAGTACTACATTCTCTATGGCCTACCCTAGAAATACATCAGTACTACATTATCTACGGCCTACCCTAGAAATACCTCAGTACTACATTCTCTATGGCCTACCCTAGAAATACATCAGTACTACATTCTCTACGGCCTACCCTAGAAATACCTCAGTACTACATTCTCTACGACCTACCCTAGAAATACATCAGTACTACATTCTCTATGGCCTACCCTAGAAATACATCAGTACTACATTCTCTATGGCCTACCCTAGAAATACATCAGTACTACATTCTCTATGGCCTCTATGGCCTACCCTAGAAATACCTCAGTACTACATTCTCTACGACCTACCCTAGAAATACATCAGTACTACATTCTCTACGACCTACCCTAGAAATACATCAGTACTACATTCTCTACGGCCTAACCTAGAAATACCTCAGTACTACATTCTCTATGGCCTACCCTAGAAATACATCAGTACTACATTATCTACGGCCTACCCTAGAAATACATCAGTACTACATTCTTTAAGGCCTACCCTATAAATACATCAGTACTACATTCTCTATGGCCTACCCTAGAAGTACAACAGTACTACATTCTCTTTGGCCTACCCTAGAAATACATCAGTACTACATTTTCTATGGCCTACCCTAGAAATACATCAGTACTACATTCTCTATGGCCTGCCCTAGAAATACATCAGTAGTACATTCTTTACGACCTACCCTAGAAATACATCAGTACTACATTCTCTATGGTCTACCCTAGAAATACAACAGTACTACATTCTTTACGACCTACCCTAGAAATACATCAGTACTACATTCTCTATGGCCTACCCTAGAAATACAACAGTACTACATTCTCTCCCGCCTACCCTAGAAATACAACAGTACTACATTCTCCATGGCCTACCCTAGAAATACATCCGTACTACATTCTCTACGGCCTACCCTAGAAATAGCCTAGTCCTATACTGAGCCATGATTGCATGGAACTCCCTTCCATCTTATATAGCGTAAGTGAACAGCAAATCTGGTTTAAAAAAAACAAATAAAGCAACACCTCACGACACAACACCTCTCCCTCATGTGACCTAAATTTGCGTGTATGTACTGATATGCATGTGGTACTGATAGATGCACACACACACACACATCACACACCCACACTTGACTATTCATTAGTTGTAGTTAAACATTTGTGTATATATATACAGTACCAGTCAAAAGTTTGGACACACCTACTCATTCAAGGGTTTTTCTTTATTTTTACTATTTTATACATTGTAGAATAATAGTGAAGACATCAAAACTATGAAATAACACATATGGAATCATGTAGTAACCAAAATGTTTTAAACCAATCCAAATCTATTTTATATTTGAGATTCTTCAAAGTAGCCACCCCTTGCCTTGAGGACAGCTTTGCACACTCTTGGCATTATCTCAACCAGCATCACCTGGAATGCTTTTTTAAAATGCTGAGCACTTGTTGGCTGCTTTTCCTTAACTCTGCGGTCCAACTCATCCCAATCTCCTCTGAACAGTTGATGTTGAGATGTGTCTGTTATTTAAACTCTTTGAAGCATTTATTTGGGCTACAATTTCTTAGGCTGGTAACTCTAAGGAACGTATCCTCTGCATCAGAGGTAACTCTGGATCTTCCTTTCCTGTGGCGGTCCTCATGAGAGCCAGCTTCTTCCTAGCGCTTGATGGTTTTTGCAACTGCAAGTTCTTGACATTTTCAGATTGACTGACCTTCATGTCTTAAAGTAATGATGGACTGTCGTTTTGCTTATTTGAGCTGTTCTTGCCATAATATGGACTTGGTCTTTTACAAACTAGGGCTGTCTTCTGTATACCACCCCTACCTTGTCACAACACAACTGATTGGCTCAAATGCATTAAGAAGGAAAGAAATTCCACAAATGTACTTTTAACAAGGCACACCTGTTAACTGAAATGAATTCCAGGTGACTGCCTCATGAAGCTGGTTGAGAGAATGCCAAGAGTGTGCAAAGCTGTCATCAAGGCAAAGGGTGGCTACTTTGAAGAATCTCAAATATAAAATATATTTTGATTTGTTTAACACTTATTTGGTTACTACATGATTCCATATGTGTTATTTCATAGTCTTTATGTCTTCACTATTATTCTACAATGTAGAAATTATTAAAAAATAAATTACTAGGTATTGTATATAAGTCTGTAATGCCTATGTTAACGTTTTAAATATAGCTGTTGCCATTGGCGTTGGCTAATGGAGATCCTAATAAAAAGGATCTCCATGGGCCTGCCATCCTATGTATCATTAGCCTACACATTAGCCTAGATATTAGCCTACACCAGGAAAGAACACTACAGATGTAGGATCTAATTGTATTGTTGCTGACAATTTTCCTAAACATTTTAAATGTATGTTTTATCAAACCCTACAAAAAAATGTCCATTAATTATAATGTCCCCAAAAAATTACATTTCCCGTTGCTGTAGAATTATTTTCCTGCTGTAGCAAACTGGCTCAAATTAAGATCCTACATCTGTACATTAAAAACAGATGTGACATTTTCTACATTAAGCCACCATTAAGCCCACATTGTGCAATCATTGTCATGATATACTTAGACCATGTGATGTGTCTTGGTAACGACAAACAAATTAACATATTAGGACAAAAAAAATCTGATCTGTAAACCTGGCTGATCCACACTGACATGTTTCAATTCCTATTCATCACCAAAGTATAGGCGACCCCCTGTAGCTAGCAGGGTTTATGTCCCTTCTTGAGCCAAACCATTACAATCAACAAATCAGCCACACCAGCCAGCAAGGGGAGATAAATAAATCAAATGAATGAATGGGAATAACGCCCCGAGCAGGTGTTTACATAAACATTATTTACAAATAAATGCATTATGCATCACAATGCACATTTTACTCCTACTGAAGTCTTTCATTAAGATTCCAGGTGTTCCTTTAGAGTGTTGAGATATGCCGGCACAGCGTTGATCAGCATATCAGAACAATCCACTCTTTCATACCCAGGACTGGAGGGAGGGAACATGGTTTGGTTAAGGGGAGATTTTGGATCAAGGTTGGTTCAGCCTAGCCGAGACTTGGCACACCCTGCCTCCCCTCTCGTTTGGTATTCAATCCCAGTGCACTAATCTGGTGTTGTTCTACTGGAGTCATCGGCAACATCAATCTCCCATTAATACACAGCGCAAATATTCCAGGAAGCAGAGGAACCGATGCTGTGCGAATACAGTTCTGGAGAAAAGACCCCAAACAAACAATAACACAAACACAAAGAGAGAAAACAAAACAACGAAAATGCATGAAAATGAGAGGAGAATCTTTCAACATGCAAAGCCTGTATCAACATAGTTTTAGTTAACTTCTTATTCTAAACCTCGAATTTCAAACTTTGATGTATCACTGGTTATTATCTTTTCCATTGTCTAATCTACAGCATGATGTCTAATAATATTTCATGAATTCATCTGAGAAAGGCATGCTGGAAAAATGCCTGTAGGACTAATGATTAATTATTAGTATTACTTATGCCCTCAAAATAAATCTAACAACTAACCACACTCAAAAAGGAAGCGTTAAAAACAATACATTGTTTTTATAAAAATTAAATTACTCTGATTTTAAAACCAAAAAAGAGCCTTCAGCTGCCAACGCTCGCCATTGAGACTCTAAGCAAAATCCATAGTTTGTTCTTATAAATGAAAACAGTTTTATTCTGCATGCCGACACTGCTGCGTTGAGCTCCAGTGTTGACTCAAGAGGTTATAACTGGAGGCACAATGGCCATAGGAGACTACAGAACAAGCGAGAGATTAATCAAATACATGAATACAGAACTATATAGGCAAGTAAAAATCTGTCTCCTCTGTGGCCTATCTGTCATTAGTGGAGAGGAGGCATCCTGTTATTCTAGCTAGCAGTAGGCCTGGGTCTAGGCTACAGAAGCTAGTTACACATGCATCTAACTCGAGTCAACTAAGAAACTTGGGCTGGAATAAATATCACTGCCTATTGGGCTAAAACAAGACAAAGACAGAGACTGAGTAAGTACAGCCTGGGCTCAAAAAACTAAATAATTTAGCCGGGGAGACAAACTGATAAATGGTGGTGTTACAGGGACCTGTGGACAGGGATTTATTATGCATGGGGGAGATTAAGGCCATTGATTGCCTCCAACAAGGTCACCATGAGAGGTTGTGCTCGTCTAAGGCCTCGGTCCGTCGTGGTAACAACTCTCTACGACCAGTCGAGAAATACATATGCAATAAGGTTAATGAAATTCGCTAAAAGAAATGCTGAGGTTGAGACTGGTGCTGGCCTCTTACCATGAAAATAGAACTTGGATAATAGCCTGTATTTATTTGAGGGAAAACTGTCCGACTTGTACATTATTCATAGGGACCAGAGGAAAATGTGATAGCTGTGCTAATATAATACTGACCTGACCCAGACACTACAAGAATGGCAATAGAGACATCGCTAAACCCACAATGACATACTGGGTTACTCTCATTGAAAGATATCACTTTTTGCCTCAATCAATTCACATGTACCTACAATACATCATTTGGAACTCAATATACCATTGTTTTAAAGGTCATGTGATATTGGGATTGACTGGACAGTGGGCAGAGAGGACCATTGAGGTTCATAAAGAAGTAGTGAGACACAATCATCTCTCCAGCTATAGTTGAACAGCATTGGATTGAGCTTGTTGTCCACAAATGCGCAAGAGGGAGTTTTCTCTCTTTATTTGGCTTACTGTGTGGGTGGACAAGAATACATGGAAATAAAACAGTGCACGAATGGATTAATGTTTTATCAACCCACATCTAATGAAGATTTGTGTCTGTCGGCCTTTGTAGTGAGACACAATCATCTCTCCAGCTAGCAACAAAGGAGGGAAGAAGAGACTTAAAACAAGATCTGATTTGCAATTAAAGACTTTCAGGGATGTGACACTTAACAAGAGTAAAAATCTTGGCAATGGCGCATTCATCTTTTCACAGTTAAATAGCAAATATAATCGTCTTCCAATAACAAAGTGTGCGATTCTTGTCATGGTAAAATGTGTTCAGACGATGAGAATGTTTTTTTACTCATCCTAGCAGCCCCCATCGTCTCTCACTCCCTGCTCCTCCAAAAACAGCTTTTGTCCTCTATCTTTAAGAGAGTCAACGGCAAACACTCTCACATAAACACTTCTGTGTTCCGGCTGGTTCATGACTGGGATTTATTCAAACTGTGTACCAGGTTGTCACAGATCATTAGTTAGATGGTAAAGTAACCCCTGAAGAATGACAACATAGAAACTGGGGAAAACACTAACAACATTTCCTACTGAGCGAGAGAGTGAGCGAGTGTGTGTCCCTCCCTGAGCTGAGACTGAGAACAGGTCTCAGTGAAGCAGTCAAGCCTCTCCTTCAGTCCAGATGAGACTGCTAAGCATTTCCATTATAAGGAAATCGTCAAAGCACTTTGACTCCTTGCTAATTATATAAACATGACTTTGAAAAATGTCCAGCGCTGAGAGAACAGAACAGCAGACTAGCAGAGTTACGTATGGTGGCTGAGCGGCTCTGCTGCGTTGCCTCATCAACAGAGATTTCCAAAGCGGGCAGCCTGGAATTTCAATGGCTCCTCAAGGTTCTGCTAAAGGACAGGCCCGGGGAGAGGACAGGAGGAACAAGGGAGGGAAGAGGAGGGGACGCTATAATGAACTGTTGAAGCGCACCGTGTCGACACCTAAACTTTTTGGGCTCTAGCTAGAGAGCATGTGCTGGAGGCGATCTCACCGGCAGTTAACTCTGAGAGGTACAGATGAACCAGACGAACCTCCAACCCTCAGAATACCAAACCTATTCATCTATTGCCTGGGTCTTTCTTCTTTGTCTCCAAAATGAGGGTTCACATTTTGAGAAACTTGAGAATTTAGAGAGAAACCCAATTATGTCTAAAAATTCACCCGTGTTTGCAAGTGAAGATACAGTAGGCCTAGATGTTCCCCAGCACAAACAAATGTATGAGCTCTGAAAGCCACAGCTGAGCACTTACTAATCAATACTAGGCTATTTGTCAGACATATTGGTTATCTATACATTCAATAAGTTTGAGGCCCAGGCTTTGCAAGCACTGGAATAGAAGGGATTGTAGAAGCCTACTGACCTAGGATCAGGTGCAGGAAATGTTCAATACATTGAACCCCATCCAGGTAAAGAAGCGTGCCTGGTAAACATTATCATTATACTATCTTCACCGCCCCAGAAGACACAAGGTGTTCGGATAATAACAGCTAAATCACTGTTTGAAGTGATTAAGAGGCAGAGACAGATCCCCCTTCTGTAACTCGGCCTAGCATTAATCTCAGTATAGAACAGTCTCTTTCCTACAACAAAACATGTTGTTTTCATCTTACTTTCCTAATAAAACAAAACATAGTTGATCACATATATAAAGAGCAATTCAACGGTTCAAGAGGAACCATATTATACCATTCAATCTTTATCATGGAGACTGAAGTCTATTGCCTTGTCAACAAATCTCAACAACTTACTGAGACAGCCTCCTGACAAAGCTTATCACTTGTGACCTTTACAAACTGTTTAGAAGAGATATGCACAGTTTAGATTGAGTTAATATTCTATCAACATAATCAAGAATAATATGATTGTTTGTACAGTTGCCTAACAGAGAGATTACTTAGCTCTATAACTATTCTGTTCTATTTGGTGCTGAAACGGCTTTCAGAACGTGTCCAGTCCCTGATCTGGGACCTGCGAGATGGATCATTATGGCCTTGTCAGCCTGTTTCTCAAATCCCAGCGGTTCCATTGATGTGTAAACATTTCTGAGAGAAAGGGCTTCACATGTGGCCCAGATGAACAAAGAAGGCTGAAGGACGTCCCTCCAAGAGGACGTCTGAACCGTGCGGGTCTGGGATCCGGTGAGCTGTGGGATACAGTGGAGGACAATGCCTAAATGAGCAGCTCTGACAGGATAAAGACAATGAACAACTAAAAGGGGATAATCGTTGATATTTCGGAAAGGCTTTTTATATCATGTAAAAGGCCTTGTGAGGTTCCACCTAGGGATGTGCAAGGTTATTAGAATATCCGAACGAACTTTAGTATTTTAATACATGTTAAGAGTATTTATTTTTGCCCACCCAAAAAAATATAGGCCTATTTCAACACTGAAAAGGCTTTTTAAAAATATTAATATCCATCTGACATTGTAACATACAACAGTATACCATGACATTTTAAAATATGAATTTAATAAAATAAAACACTTTCCAAAAAAATGTATGAGGTGCGGCCCATAATAAAGACTGGTAGCCGTCCAGTAGCCTTCATGGGTGTAGCTTGTGTGTAGCTTGGTGTTTATGTTGGCCAATCACAGCCGCAAAGTGGCTTAATGTGTAGCAAGTGTAGTGAGAGTTCACTTATGCAATGCAAGATGGAATCAAATTATTGAATTAAAAGTTAGCGAAATGAGGAATAGGCTGTTGTTTTATCTGAATGGAGTTGTGGAGAAAATGCTAAATGTGGCCTCCATTAGCCTAGCTAGCTAAACGTAAGTTAAAAAAAATAAAAAAATAAACACATATTCGAAAATCCAGCTATCCGACAAAAATTCATGATACTATTTGAATAGTGAAATTATTTCAAACTCCCATCCCTCGTTCCACCAAGGTTAAAGTGTAGATTATCTCCCTAGTTTTGTCAGTAACCGTGAAGTACAAGTTTGGATTGGGATGAAAATACTCCTATTGGATGTACAGTATTCAAGCCTAGTTCTTTCAGCACCATATTCTTCCTACTCTTTGTATTCACAAGGGAATACAATTCTACATTGTAAATTCTAGTGTAACTAGGTCTTTGCTAAAAGTTGAGAAAGTAAGATCCCCACCAATTCCATTCAAATGGAAAAAAGAAGAAGAAGAAAGGGATGGTGAGGAAAACACCTTGTTAGCTCAATGGACGAGGGCCTTGGTGTTTGACGGAGTACCTAGGTTTAACTCAGGGAGAGATGACAGCCCAGTCAGCTGGACATGCAGAGAGTCTTAAATCTCATAAATGCTTAACACTTACAGTGTGAGTGCTAAGATTGGACAGGTCGGGCAGAGCTCCTTCCATAAGAGAGAGAGAGGGAGAGAGGTCTCACCAAAGAGGAGGGAAGTGCCGCCATCAGCTTAACTGCCTCTTTGAGTTTGTGAAAAATGATTACTCTTGAGGATATGAAAGGATCAGATAAATGCATGAAAATGCCTATATTGTAATGATGTACCAACTTAACAAACAAGGTCAGTGAGAGCTCCCGCTCTAGTTTCCTTTCTCTTTGACAATGAAAGGTGTGGGGGGGGGGCGTATCAGGCAGGCAAAGCCCTCAATATGTCAGGGCTGTAGAGGGGAGGCATGAGAGGCGAGGCGCTGCCTGAGCTTGTCATGACTGGAGCTGTCCATCAGATGGAGAAAGGATGATGGGAAGGGATCCAAGCAGGCCCAGAGAGAATCCCAGGGTGCTGCTGCCTGGCTACTGCTGGCTCCTCATTCTCAAGGACCTTTAAAGATCAAAGCCCCACACACAACAAGAAAGGGAAGAGGGGGAGAGAACAAGCTACAGTGAGATCGAGAGAAAGGAGAGAGAAAGAGAGAGAGAAAGAGAGAGAAATAGAGAAAGACAGAAAGAGAGAGAAGCAGGAAGGATGCCTTGAAGCAGAAGTAGTAGAGCCCATGCGGCCTTCCACTGATTACCCAACAACATCCCTCCTACTGGGCCAAAGAGGAGCGGCGTCAAACGGATTTCCTGGAGAACCTCTATGAAACATCCACCGTGACTCATCCCAGCCTCCCGCCCTTCCGGAGCCAGATAAAGTGCCTTGCCTTCCGACCTCAGTCAACACCAGCCTGCTTCTTACTCTTTTCATGTTATATTCTGTAGTGTGGAAGTGATGTGTTCTTTTGATCCTCTAAAAAAAGACTGGCCCCTTGTGGAATAGAAGATTGCGTCTCGCTCGGCTCCCAATAAAAATATAAAGATACATAGTGTCCTCTCTGCTGACCAGCTGTGACTGCATTGTTTGACCTTGATGGAAAACGAAATAGGACAAGCAGCTTGACCAAACAGATACTGAGCTAGGAGACAACCGTTATGAAATTGAAATAATGTCAACGACAAGTGCCAAAACAGAAATAACAGGAAACAACGCTGTAGCTAATGTGTTAAGATATACACTACCATTCAAAAGTTTGGGGTCACTTAGAACAGTGAAGAGGTGACTCCGGGATGCTGGCCTTCTAGGCTGAGTTCCTCTGTCCAGTGTCTGTGTTATTTTGCCCATCTTAATCTTTTCTTTCTATTGACCAGTCTGAGATATGGCTTTTTCTTTGCAACTCGGCCTAGAAGGCCAGCATCCCGGAGTCGCCTCTTCACTGTTGACATTGAGACTAGTGTTTTGCAGGTACTATTTAATGAAGATGCCAGTTGAGGACTTGTGAGACGTCTGTTTCTCAAACTAGATACTCTAATGTACTTGTCCTCTTGCTCAGTTGTGCCCCCGGGGCCTCCCACTCCTCTTTCTATTCTGGTTAGATCCAGTTTGTGCTGTTCTGTGAAGGGCGTTGTACGAGATCTTCAGTTTCTTAATTCTGGGCATTTTGAGCCTGTAATTGAACCCACAAATGCTGATGCCCCAGATACTCAACTAGTCTAAAGAAGGACAGTTTGATTGCTTCTTTAATCAATACAACAGTTTTCAGCTGTGCTAACATTGATGCAAAAGGGTTTTATAATGATCAATTAGCCTTTTAAAATTATAAACGTGTATTAGCTAACGCTACGTCCCATTGGAACACAGGAGTGATGGTTGCTGATAATGGGCATTTGACAACCTATGTAGATATTCCATTAAAAATCAGGTGTTTCCAGCTACAATAGTCATTTACAACATTAACAATGTCTACACTGTATTTCTGATCAATTTGACATTATTTTAATAGACAAAAATTTTTTGCCTTTCTTTCAAAAACAAGGACCTTTCTAAGTAACCTCAAACTTTTGGACGGTAGTGTAAATAGTTGAGATATAGGCCCTAATCAATGGATTTCACATGACTGGCCAAGGGCGCAGCCAAGGGTGGGCAGGGGAGGGCATAGGGGAAGCCAGCCCTAGCCAATCAAAATGAGTTTTTCCCCACAAAGGGGCTTTATGTTGTGGGGGTCTTGGGCTGGCATGGTTACAGATGGTCTGTGGTTGTGAGCCTGGTTGGACGTACTGCCTAATTCTCTAAAAATGACGTTAGAGGCGGCTTATGGTAGAAAAATGTACATTAAATTCTCTGGCAACAGCTCTGGTGGCCCTTCCTGCAGTTAGCATGCCAATTGCACGCTCCCTCAAAACTTGAGACATCTGTGGCATTGTGTTGTGTGACAAAACTGCACATTTTAGAGTGGCCTTTTATTGTCCACACCTGTGTAATGATCATGCTGTTAATTCAGCTTCTTGATATGCCACACCTGTCAGGTGGATGGATTATCTTGGCAAAGGAGAACTGCTCACTAACAGGGATGTACAAATTTGTGCACAAAATTGCAGATAAATAAGCTTTTTGTGCATATGGAACATTTCTGTGATTTCTTATTTCAGCTCACGAAACATGGGACCAACACTTTACATGGTGCGTTTATATTTTGTTCAGTATAAATATTAGAGACCGACTACGATCACTGAAATGCACAAACAGAAGAAAGATGAAAGAACTCAGGAAAAGAAATCAGGATTGGAACTCCTTTTCCTTTGTATCTAGTAAATAAACTTCAAGTCCATTACAAAACGGTTCCGCCTAAAAAACCCTGACCCAGCAATTTAGTGCAAAAAGGTATAGAAATCTATTCCTCCATCCCTGAATAGCTTTGCACCTCAGTGAACACATGAGGGAAAAGGAAAAGAGTAAGGGAGGGAAACTAATGTGAGAGAGAGAGGGGGGGGGGGGGGGGGGGGGGATGGAAGACACAAGCTGGGTTCAATTTAGAGTCTTCCCACAGGAGGTGGAGTGACCTGTATGTGCTACAATAGAGGTCACGCAATTTTGAGCGGGCACCCCTGTCTTCAGAGGAGACCGAGGACCCCTGCCTTGATGTGCACATCCATAAGAAGAACCCAAAAGGTCTCTGTAGCATGCACCTTACTGGTGGGTTGCTATTGCAAACAGACTCACCACACCACTGCTACAAAATGTACACTTCACAGTAAGTTACAGCACTGGCAATTACTAAAGCTATCAAGACATAGAGCAGGGTACTACGAGGCCAGGCCAGTCGACCTGAGGCCTACTTTTGTTCTGCACATACTTCATGTTCTTTTCACAAGAATATGGATTTGGGATTGAAATGTGCTCAAACCCCTAAATAGCGATGTGGTGTATGTTTACGCCTTTATCTCGATTACCTACACAAAGCTAACGACTGGAATCCCTAGCCTAGGTTAAAGAACATGGATCACGACAGGATGGAGATGGTATTTCCCCCTTCATCTCCCCTCAGCCACTTAAAGCACTAGTCCAGACTCCACCTGAGACAAAGCCCTGAGCACCGGGCCCATTCATATTCACAACACACACCGGACACCTGTTCATGGTGTAGAAGAAACATTAAGGTATCTCCGTTTGAAAAAATAAAACAAATAAACAAACAAACAAACATGACCTTTAATTTCCACTGATTGCCCCAGAGAAGCTAATGAACATTTCCGTAAACATTTGCGGATTCGGAGGGAGTCATTTTAATTAGGCTACATTCCGTAGAGGAAGGATGAGGCCGGGCAAGGAGCTCAAATGAAGATAAACATTTAATCAGACGCAGCCTTGAGTTCGACTAGGTGAATTCTCTAAGCACTGACGTCCATAAAAACAACATTGACAGGCCCTGGAAAAAGATCAAATTTGTTTGTGTAGCAACAACGACCAAAAATGTATTAAAAGGAGAGTTAGGGGAGTCAAACACCTGGCTGTTTGATGAGGGCAGGCCCAATCATCCTAATCAGAATGATCCTATTCCATAAGAGAAAGCCTTAATCCAGCCACTGTTGTAATGAGGTCAGGATATTCCGAGGGGGATTCACCAGCCTCAGCAGTAAGCAGCAGCACTAGAGAAGCTGCAACCACGGTAAAAGGGTTCTGGGAAGAACACAAACCTTACAGAGTTGAGCATCCAGGGCTACAGGGAGGACATCATGTAAATTAACCTCATTTAGCTTTCAGCAAGATATAAAAAAATTGCATATTCATTAATGATACAATATACAGTACATGCTTCATTTGGGTAGAATGGAAGGACAAGACATTGGTAGCTAGCTTGTTTAGAAAGGAGAGACGCTCTGAGCTCAACTGCCTTTGTAGTCCTTTCATATTGTGTTCAATAAACACTTAAAAGGTAATCATTACCGTTACAAAAGAACAGAGGAAAGATGAAAACTGTATCCGATTGAAGCAATCTCCTGCAGCTCTCTGAAAGATTGTGCCGTGTATTCTCAAATAATAACAGTTGGGAGTTGGAGCAAACAAAAGCAGAAGAAAGGGTTAACAGACATGATGTTCCAGCCAGAGATAAGGTTCTGAATGATTACATCACGGTATCCAATTGTCCTTATTATTATTGCTGTCTATCTCCTATTGTCAGTGAACAACTCCCGAGGATACCTCCCTTCCGCAGCCATATGCATTTCATTACTCGTTAGCTGATTTTGTCCAGCACTGTGTCGCTAGGGTAGCTGCCTTCCTAGCCCTCTCTTCCTGTTGGTCTGATTCACCCACTGCCCAGTAGTATAGTGATTGTGTCCACTGAGTGTGTCCAGTCTCCAGTGAGGCTGGCTGGATGCTGTCCTGAGCGGAGGCATATTGCATGCAAGCACCATGCCGTGCCACTGCCAGCATTGGATTATTACTGACGACAGGGGTATTAAATGTGCAGCAGGCCGAAGGAGGCCTGAGCTGATGCTGTCTTGTCTCTCTGGGTTCAGCACCAGTTCAGCGGCAGCAGGCAGCAGCAGCACTCCCACTCTAAAGCTGAGGCTGTGGGGGAGGTTTTTCTCACAGTGCAGTACTCAGAGTGCTGCTGCTGCGGCGCTGTATAGCGTTCATTAAAGACTGAGGGTGTCACACCAGCTAAGGTCCCAGGTCCCCTTCGACTGTGGACTAGTGCTTCTGCTATTCAAGACGCGGTGACTGAGGATCAGACTCTACTCCCCTCAATATGGTGATTCTGGTTGCTACATGTTTTTTGAATGCATTGATCCAGAATTTATTCCTTGAATTTATATTGCTTGGTGGGTATTTGATAAACTATTTTGGAGACAATTCAACTTAATTCTGTCTGATTCGTGCCTGTCTGAGTGGACTGATCCATTCTGGAGGCCATGGGGATGGCACAGCCTATCACTCTAAGACATGTGCTACTGAAATTGTATGGTTATATTATGTAAGAACAATGGTGCAACACAAATAAAAATGATATTATTTTATAACCAATGCCCTTTCTCCCTTGATGGATAGTGGTAGCTGTCCGCAGTTCCGAAACACATCAGTGCGCTGTTGAATTGGCGCCTTTTCCTAGACCATGTAGCTATGTGCATAATAGCAAAGTTAACCCGCATATTGGTGTTGTTGTCATGACTTCCGCCGAGGTCGGTCCCTCCCCTTGTACGAGCGGCGTTCAGCGGTCGACGTCACCGGTCTTCTAGCCATCGCTGATCCATCTTTCATTTTCCATTGGTTTTGTCTTTATTTTCTACACACCCGGTTTTCATGATCCAATTACATGTTCATGCACTCATTTTTCTCTCCTGCGCCTGACTTCATGCACCAGCTACACTCACGCACAGTCGTGAACAATGTGGCGGAGGCAGCAGTGGAGTTAGGAGACGAGAAAACAGCCCTTCCCTTAATTGTCTAAGAAAAGTGAGGAGAGCATAAACCCCAACTTAATTAGGTCTATAATCAAGCCTTACTGTTAAATGTGCCTGGCTTTAGAAATCGTCCATATACTGTATATCTACAGAAATAAAACAGATCCTGCTTGTGTTGCTTGTTTGAGTGTTTGTTTAATAGCCTACTGATTCCGTGAGCACAAAGCCTCACGCAACCACCTGTCGGACAAACAATTTCACAAATTCTGCTGTTTTTAATCTTTCCTATGCTGTAATAAAGGCTTTACACTTTTTCTGTTAGAGCAGTCTCTCTGGTATTATTTATAATATATTTAGTGTTGTTTACATTGTTCCAAATTGTCAGCAAAATTATATTTATAATAATAATAACCCTAATTTTTGCTTTATCGCCTTGTTATTGTTATTATTACTATTATGATCATCCTTATAATAATAAGTAATGTCATTATCATTAGGAGGCTTAGTATAGCAGACTTGTATAACCACCATTGAGCTGTAGGACTAAGAGCACATCCTGTTTAGTCTTAATATCCTAACTTATTTAGGTCTATATTTCAATACTTATATATAGTAGGCTACTTTAGTAATCAATAAGGTTTTCATTCATGTCATCACACTGGATTCGAGACATGCTTTATTTGAAATGCAATCAAGCATTTTAGTTTCAAAATAAAACAACAAAGTGACTATTGAATAATTAGGAAATTGCATTCATGAATGAATGCGACTGTTTTTAGTCTTTGCTGTAAAAAATGTTTTACAAATAAACTTTACAAGAGACTCTGGTACGCTTATAATTTATTTAGTGTTGTTTACATTGTTCCAAATGGTCAGAAAAATGCTATTCTAATCTAACAACACGTGTTTGAACACATAATATGACCGCAGCACCTTACCTTCTTTTTCTTGATCTCCAGTATTTTCTACAACTAGTGAAATGTATTACACACATCAGACTTCCCCTTTACCTCCTGAGCAACCAGTAAACATTCCCCCATTTTGAGTTTATTTGTCAAGTCCTCTGTCACATGTGTTACGTGTTCAGAATTTGTTATAACCAATTTATTGATGTGATTATGATATGCTATAGGTCAGGTCCTGTTGGTCATGTGCATGTGATGCATACATGTGTCATGTAAATAAATTAAGGATTTCGGCGACATCATTTTTCAGTCAGAAATTGCTGTAATTGTGTTGCAGCTTCAGCAACAAGTGCAGTGCGATACTCACTGATGATGTTCTGTGGTGGTCGCTGAAGCAGGGAGGAGAGAGCGACAACAGATGCTAGTCATACAGTCACTTGCTGTCTTTTCTTTTTAACACAGCACAGCAAGTCTGAGCTGGGCCCGGCACAATCAAATAAATTGTGGTCGGACTTCCTCTAGTAATTTGTGTGTCTTAATTATTTCATCAAACAGTATGCTTAAAGCAACATACAAGAAATAAAACACTATGTGCATATAGTGGATTTAATTAAAACACATAGAATGTGTCTATATATGGAAAAATACATGTAATAAAATTTTGACCAATCGATTGGTTGATGAAAAACGACTCTTGGTCGACTAAGATTTTTTTAGTTGGAGACAGCCCTAGAATGAATGCAGTTGTTTTATTCCCACAATGATAAATCCAGGCCGAGACTCTGGACACAGAGTTCCAACGAGAGACAAAGAGCAAGTGATGCATTTAAAAATAGCACTTATGCATGGTATTGCAATTCTGCTACACATCTCTGGTCGTCCTACCTTCCCATGCTGAGGTAACCTAAACATGGAGGTGGTTCTGTTTGATCTGGAAAGGAATTGAAGCTTTAAGCCCCTTTGTGTGTGAGGTGTATTTCTATACAAATATTTTAATCTCAACAAGACTGTCTGGAAAATAGAGGTCATGGCTGCCAGAGCAGCCAGCAGACAATAGCACTTGGTTGCGGACCTGAGAGGAATTCTGGGTAGGATTTGTTTCTCCTGGACCTATAGCCTACTCCTCTCAGAAAGACAAAAAAGGGTGAAGGCTGCTGGCTGAATAGAAAGAGCAATGACACAAAATGATAGGCCTACATGCTTCGACTACAGGAAAAGGATTGGCCAGTCTTAGTGACTAAAAACATTGGAATAGCTTTAGTTTTATGGGGGATAATAGCCTAATAGTCTGTATGTAAATCGATGTTAATGTCATGCAACGCAACATATGTAAACTCTGCCATAAAAGACAAACGATAGGTAATATTTTAAAGCCTCTGCATTAGCCGAACATGAGGTACAAAACATCCTATTCTTTATGAATGGTTCACCATTTTTTTTTATTATAATTTTTTTTAAATAATTTATTACAAAAAACATAAGGAAGGGGTAACATTAAAGTATTAGAACATGAAGGACAAACAATACAACATCAAGACACTATCAAGATCCCCCCCCCCCCCCCCACACAGTTCCCCAATAGCTGTCCCTCAAACATTCGAGAATGTACTTTTATTATGTTTTATTTTGACTTTATTTCCCCCTTTATCTTTTGACCATCATTCTCTCTCTCACACACAGCAACTCCACTCCCACTTGTCTCCAATTCCACATACCAACCCTCAGCTTCCCTCAGCCCATCCCATCTATCGTGGCCACCCACTTCGTGTTTCTACGCAACACATATCTTTCAACTATGCTATGATGTTTAACGAACAATTTCAATCTACCTAATCGAATAGAATCTACAGATTGCATATTGAAGATAAATACTTTTACTAAGAGTATTAGTATATTAGTAATTGACTGACCCGGTCTCTCCAGATCTCCTAACAGTACTATTTTTAGGGTCAATTTTAGATCAATGCTATGCATTTTCAGCCATTCCTGAACCTGAGACCAGAAACAGGCTACCTGAGGGCAATACCAAAATAAATGGTCTATTGATTCTGTATCCTCACAACAAAACCTGCAGAGCTTCGATGATTTTATGCCCCAAATATTCAACATTTTTTTGGTGGCAAGAATTCTATATAATAATTTTAGCTGAAAAGCACGAAGTCTTGAATCTTGCATTGTGTAATATATCAACTCATACACCTTGTACCATGGAATTGGTACACCAAAAATCTCTTCCCAACTATTTTGCAATCTGTATGGCACAGTCGGCAACATCCTGGTCCTCAAATTAAACTGGTATACTTTCCTATTTATGGTATTTTTATTCCTCTGCCAGTTTTGATCCTTTATATTGGGCAGACAGACCAGTTCCCTACCTCCTCCTACTGCCACCCACCTCCTCCATTTTCGGGGCAATGCTGTAATCAATTGGTTGTACTCTTGGATTGAGCAGACCTACCCGTACAATTATGATAACTCCATGAAGGACATAACTCTACCATTACAATTTACAATATAATTTAAGAACAAAATACCCTTTTCAAACATCTTTCCCATAAATACAGGTATTTTATCAACCAGCACATTTGAGTTCAGCCATAATATTTGTTGTAATATTTGTTCTATCTTTCCAGGGGGATGAAATTGTAACCAGCTCTGCAATGCTTGTTTGAAAAAGACAGATACTTTGAAAAAGTCAAAAAATACTTGATATACCTCTACCGGTATGCCATCAAGCCCTGGGGTTTTTCCAGCCTCAAAAAGTTCTTCCTCTGTAATTTGGCATTCGCACTGATCTTTCTGTACATTTGTTAATTTTCCATTTTTTAGATTATTTGGAAAGAATTCCTTACCGTAATCTTCATTCAGTGGGAGAGGATGAGACGGAAAAGAGAACATCTGCCTAAAATAATTTGCTTCCTCTTTTAAAATATTATTCGGAGAATCATAGATGACTCCGTCTTCAGTAACGAGTTTCTGCAAATTATTTTTGTTAGAGTTCCTGTATTGGAGAATCAGGAAGAATTTTGTGCATTTTTCTCCATATTCCATCCAGTTTTTTTAATAGATTACATTAGATCGTTCTTGAATAAGTTCCTCAAGTTATTTTTGTTTGTCCTCTAACTTATTTTGTATCTCTGTAGTGTCGTTTTTTATTGCTATCTACCTGTACTATTATTTTATGGATTTCCATAGTTAATCTTGTTTCCTTAGCCAGAAACTGCTTTTTTATTATTGATGAATATTGAATTGAATGACTCCTGAAGATACATTTAAAGGTATCCCAAACAATAAGGGGATTTGCTGAACCTATACTGGAAAAATGTTGTTATAAATTATTTTGTCTTAGTTAAAAATAAGTTGTCCTCCAGTAAACTTTGATTAAATGTCCAATATCCCCGTCCACGTGAAAAATCTGTAAGAGTTATGTGAAGGCCAATTAGATGATGATCCGATCGCATTCTGTCTCCTATTAAAACTTTTTTTACCTTTGACGCAAGAGAGAAAGAGACAAGAAAGAAGTCAAGATGACTAGCTTGATTAAGTCTGCTCCATGTATAATTCACTAGGTCGGGTTTTTTTAGTCTCCAAATATCCACTATTTCTAATGTGTCCATAATATTTGTGATTTCCTTAAGGGCACGGTGATGACAGTCTGTAGAGTGATTACCTTCACGGTCCATTTAGGTACTTAACACTGTGTTGTAGTGTCCTACCATAATGATTAGATAATTTGTTGCCTGTAAGTTCAATAAATTGGTATAAATGTTTTCGAAGAAGTGTGGATCATCCTGATTTGGACGATATAGATTCATGAGCCAAATCTCTTTTTCGGCCACTTTCATATTCAAAAGGATCCACCTAGCTTGCGAATCATTCCTGATTCCATCATTATTTGCACATTCAGGACAACATTTTTGTTAATTAATATCATCACACCCTTTGAGTTCCTTTATCCATGACCGAAAATGATTTCACCACCCCATTCCTTTTTCCACGCAACTTCATCTAAGGATGTAGAGTGAGTTCCCTGTAAACAGTATATGTCATATTCCTTTTGTTTTAGCCATGTAAAGACTGATCTTCTTTTTTGATAATCTGCCAAATCATTACATTTATAACTGGCTATATTTATTTCAGCCCTTACCATAACTAGATACTATTCTCAGGCTAAATTGACCATAATTAGTGCTTGTAAAGTTACTGCCATCAGAGGTATTATGAAGGTCAAAACTAGAGCTTTTTTCTGATATTAAGAATTCAAGAAATAGGTTCTAGCAATATTTGTTTCATTCCCTTGCCTGTTTGCCTGTAAACCATTTTCTATGTTAGAAAATTGAGACAAATTATGTGTGTAACAAATATGAGTAGGCTGATGTGTATGATATTGGATATGATATAATGAGAGTGTGTATGATGTCTGTATAAGAATAAGACTGTAATGTGTGATGTCCAAATAAATAATAACTCTGGCAATTTGCTTGTTTGACTGTCTATGTGTGTAACGTAATGCGTATAGCCTTAATATTCATAATTGTAATCCATATTGTATCACCATCATAGTTGCATCATAATTACCTTTAACATCATTGAAAAACACATCCCAGCATTTCCATAGCAATTGACGTTTCACCTGATCATGAGAGACCTTGCATTACTATAGAGACGTCCTCACTACAGTACAAATGTATTCCATACAATATTTTATTATTCCCCAATGCCCCTATTTTGATATCTTCAACTTGCTTGTTGTAAACATATATAAACGTGTAGACAAATACATAAAAAGATAGACAAACAATAAACACATTCAACGGTTCACAAATTGTACAAATCTAATACTTCCCTCCATGATTTCTGGCATGCACTCCTTGTAATTTCTTTAAAAACATCCCTCCCTTTCTTTCTGCTATGGTTGTGTCAACTAAATTGTCAAGCTTGCCCCATATTTCCTCTTAATCTCACTTTGACAATTTAGAAGCTGAGAGCAGCGTGCCTGCCTATCAGCAGCTCTGAGAGAGGCTGAGGCTGCTTCAGAGTTACTGACGCCAGCCCCCTTCCCTTCCTCCGCCCGCTTCCTTCCCTTGCATTTTGATCAGACTGGTTTATCTAATTTTCCAGTAAATGCTTGAAATGTATTCATGCACACCTTCTCCCCATAAACGTACACAGGGGAATAGGGAGAATGAGATAGAAATTAATAGCTCGGCATTAGCTCTCTTCACACCCTCGTTCCTCCATTCCGATACACATTTGGGGCAGGAGGAGTGAATCTCTTCCACCTATGGAGGGATGACTAACACTTATTCAGAAACAAGGGAGAAACCAAGACCTTTCCAACCTATAGACCCTATAAGGGATGTGGCCTTTACACAATACAGAAAGGTGAGAAAGGCATATTTTCTTGAGGTGCTATCTAACCAGATACTTTTGTATTCAAAGAGAAGTGAAATGCCCTTCCGTGGGCAGTATGACAATAGCTACACACTTTATGATCATTTTAGGTTTTAGGAAAGCATTTAGTTTGAGAGCAGTTGTATTGAATCCTGCATTCAAGCTAAAGTGGTCATCAAATGCACTCTCTATACCCCCAAAATGTTGAGAGTTTAATCAGAGGGGGAGAAAAACAACAAGGTGGCATTAGGCATGCTGAACCAGCGCCAGGAATATGCAGAGAATTGATGAGGTGTCACTTTCGCTAAGAGTCACACAATCGCTGCCGACAAGAGACTCTGTAATCCCCTGCCTGCCTGCCTGCCTGCCTGCCTGCCTGCCTGCCTGCCTGCCTGCCTGCCTGCCTGCCTGCCTGCCTGCCTGCCTGCCTGCCTGCCTGCCTGCCTGTCTGCCTGTCTGCCTGTCTGCCTGTCTGCCTGTCTGTCTGTCTGCCTATATGTCTGTCTGCCACCAACGAGCCACAGCAAAGAGAGAGAGACACTGGTTCACTTCGCATGGTGCTCATGAAAGGGAAACGCCCTTGATTTTAGGGAAGGTTACCTCGGTCTCCTTCTCTGTCCTCAACCCTGGAAAGTATTGCTCCACAGCACTAACGCACATCGTGCAACATAATTAGGATTGATGCTTTTTGGTTGTGCTATTGGAAAAACTTGACAGGAGGTACCTTACCTATGACGTTAATCCTAAACCCACATGGCAATATATGTAAAAACATTTCAAATAAATAATACCAGTGACATAACTTGGTCTGCCTTTTAATAACATGTCTGTTGTTTGTGTTGTTAGTAATAAATGACATGACAACAGCTGTAGCCAACAACAAGTGCTTACATTTATGAAATCAATTTCAAAATACATTAATGAATTTAAACTGCTAGCAGAACACTGCAGGTCGGACAGGAGAAACAACAGCAGACTCAATTAGAAAACATGAAGGTGGATTATTTGACATTTCTTATGGAAAAGAGAGGCAGACTGAGAGAAAGATAGACAGATGTCTAATGCAGCGATGTAAAAGTGTATGTTTATGTGTAGGACTTTGCAGCACTGTAAGAATTAGGCTACTCCAAAAGGCTGATGGGTTAATACACATCAGATAGATTGCTGTGCAAATCATGTAAACAACAAACACAATAGAAGTAAGGACTTTTGTCTTGTGGTACGGATAACATGAATAATCTCCCGTCATGTTTGTGCTGACGCTTCCACTTGTTTTTCACTCAATTAATTAGAAAACCAATGATGACAGTATTTCTGGCCCAAATTTGTAATCAAAAGTACGGGTGGCTGGGTTTTGCACATCGCTTTAATTTCCTCTCATTAGTAGTGGCAGTGACTTTGATCAAATCTTCATGCATCTAATTAGATTGATTCACTCATTAACAACTAATTATATCAAAATCGAGATCAATATTTGAAATTAAAGCCATGGGATCATTGAACTAAATTGACCTGCACCCAGAGGAAAAGTGGTGACAGAATTCAGACAAAACTTGACGCTTGAATGTCATACCAAAAACTGCTTCCTTCTCTCTCTGTCTCTGTCTTGGTGCTGTCATGAATTCCTTATACAGCATATTCAAGCACAAATACTTGTCACCACATGAAAAAAAAAACACTTCACGGTTGAAGGATCAAAATGCCTTAGTGTTTCATAAAAAAAACCTTTAAGAGAGGATGGATTATGATTTGTAACTCCAGAGGTTTGGCAGGGCCTGAGTTGATGTGGGAGTGACAGGTAAGTTATGAAAGGGGGGCTGAGACCAATCACTGTGCTCCATTATACAATTAAAACACTGCTGCTTTTCTTTGCCTGGGCTCCTCTGATGATTCCATTGCCTGTCAGTTAATGTGCTGAAACCACCACGTTTGCTTCATTGGGATCAATTGTATTATAAATGCAGCAATGCCTTCACTGGCAGCAGCTTATGAATTTCCTTAGAGAAACTTTTGTAATTGCAATCATTCAAAATCCATCCAGCATTAGGCAGCAAGCGAAATAATGTTTAGTTCCAATCTCCCTGACAGTCTCCACGTACGTAGGCTAGAGAGAGAACCCATACCCCAAAAAGAGATTGAACATGAACGACAAATAAAATGTGAACATCAAGCAAGACACTGTCTCACTTCCATTAAATGATAAAGTAGCTGTACTGAAAAAAAAATAACTAATTTAAATGGCTGGCCTATAGGTCAAGGACAGCCGGAGCAAATGGCTTCTGTGATTTCTTTTCACACGGGCATACAAATAAAAACATTTTGCACTTTCATTTTCTGTGACAGAAAGCTAAACAAGTTGTGTTATCTTTTCTTATTGGTGTGATACAGTATATGAAATGTGAAACACCTCTAGGCTTATGCAACCTATGCTAAATACTTTTTTTATGTTAACATTATGAGTTCTACATAATGCTGGATGAATACAACCTCACTGAATAAGAACCCAGGTGTGATTGACAGTTACATTTATGGTTGAGGCCAAACAGGAATTCCTTTAAGAATGGGTAACGTAAAAAATAAACATAAGTTAAGCGATAAGACACATCAATGATCTAGCTCTTATTCCACAGATACATAGGTGAAAATAGACTGTTGCAAGTTCTTATGTGTGTAGGCTTAGTGCTTTATTCAGCCAGTGAGCATCATCAAGGTCGCACTATACTTAAAGGGATACTTTGGGATTGAAGGGCAACGAGGCCCTTTATCTACTTCCCCAGAGTCAGATAAACTCGTGGATACCATTTTTATGTCTCTGCATCCAGTATGAAGGAAGTTGGAGGTAGTTGGGAGCCAATGCTAACTAGCGTTAGTGCAATGACTGGAAGTCTATGGTATCTATTAGCATGCTAGCAGTTACCATAAACTTCCAGTCATTGTGCTAACAGTAGTTAGCAATTATGCTAGCGCTAGTTAGCAACTTCCTTCAAACTGCAAGCAGAGACCTAAAAATGGTATCCACGAGTTCATCTGACTCTGGGGAAGTAGACAGTAAAGCTCTTCACTGCCAAAATCCCAGAGTATCCCTTTAAGGAGCTCAATGACACTGTGCTCACAATACAGATGAAACCTCCAATTAAGATCGGCCGAGAACATCATGCTCTCCAATTTCCTTTATACAGCAGCTAAACACAAAATGAGCCTATTCCTATTTTACAGTGGTTTTCATAATGTACAATGGGCATGCACATGATGAAAATCACCATCTTAACTGTTCAATAGATGGTGTACATGGCTCAATTCTGTATCATACATTCTTCCTTCTTGTCTTACTGTTGGCAGCTAGACAACAGTCCCAAACAAAAACAGGAAAGGGGAAACTAGGTGACAGGAACAAATTACATTGCAAACTAATTCTGTCAGCTGCAAAAACATGTGTTGATGTTGGAACCTAAATAAATGGAATCATGTGATTCTACACAGAAGACAATCAAGATACTTTTAGATAATATGTACTTTGCCAGTATGAATAAAATACTTATAAATTAGAATTAATGCACAAAAATGTTTGAATTAAATGTTCCTTTGCTAACTCATTTAAAACACAGTATAGCTGAAGTTAAGTTTAAGTAAAATAATCAAATGCTCATACCTATAGCCCTGAAGAATATGGCTGATTTTGTGTCTGAAGTGGTTTTACATTGTCACGGAGGACATCAGAAACATTTGCAATGATAACCACAGAGTGGCGAGGAGAAGAAGGGGCCATACCTCATTGGTGTTCCATCTGTGTCTCTCCTTTGGCAGCGACGAGCATTTTGGTAGACATTCAAGCAGCTTTTTGGGCAGGTATATTTTCAAATGTCCATGTTCATCTGCAAAGAGAGAAAGAGATAAGTCACATTACAGTGCATGCTTGCTCCTTTCTCCTTTTGGGTTTCTTAATTTTTTTTGTTAGACCTGAGGAATCAGAACTGTGTCATAGATGGGGCAGCTTTTAGTATAAATACTGTAATGGAAAAAAACTGTAGAATATACTATAGTAATTAATGTGTTGTTTTTGCGGATAGAAGTATACTGTAGTATTTACTGTAGTGTTTTTGTGGACTGTAGTATCCTGTAGTATTTACTGTAGTGTTTTTGCAGACTGTAGTATACTGTAGTATTTACTGTAGGGTTTTTGTGGACTGTAGTATCCTGTAGTATTTACTGTAGTGTTTTTGCAGACTGTAGTATACTGTAGTATTTACTGTAGGGTTTTTGCAGACTGTACTATACTGTAGTATTTACTGTAGTTCTTTGAGGACTGTAGTATACTGTATTATTTACAGTAGTGTTTTTGGAAATCGCACTATACAGTAGTACTTACTGTAGTGTTTTTGCAGACATTACTGTAGTATTTACTATAGTGTTTTTGTTTTATTATCTTTGACATAGAAGTGGAGGCTTTCTCCTTCAGGAAACCAAATGGAGAAATACTAAAAGAGCTGATTTTCCATAACCTTTACGTAGGTAGGACTGGGTTCTGAACGGCCAGCTTCTGCTCTTTTTGATAACCTGTAGGGAACACAATATATAGTCTCTACTTGGCATGTAGGTTTCTCAGTTATGGGGGAGGGGCATGGGCAGGGTATGTGCAAATTAAATACTGTAGAATTTACTATAACTATATACTATAGTTTTTTGGGACTGTAGTGTTTTTGCAGACATTACTGTAGTATTTACTACAATATTCTACAGTATAATACAACATTCTATAGTAAGTACTACACGTGATAGAGGGATACTACAGTGTGTAGTGTAGTATTCTACAGCAGCTTATGCTACAGTTTACTATAGAATTCTATAGTAAGTACTGTATTATTCTATAGTAAACTGTAGTATTTTTTCATGTGAGCACTCTCCACTGTTTCAGTGATTCAAACTGCAAGCTGAAGTGGGACCACATTCTCTCACACAAGCTCAAATGCCAGTGGATGATACAAAAAGGAAATAGGCCAACAAGTTGTTGAGTAGGGAAATTAAAGCTGTGTTGTATCTTCCCCTCTTCTCCCAGTTTCAAAGGGCTTGGCAGCCCAGTCAAATCAATGTCGTTCTGAAGCAATGATACTGTCTGTAGCCTTATCTGTGAATCGGCTTTAATTACACACTTGTTATTATCTGTCGATTATATCCATCTCCTAAAGTTGTCCACTAACTTTATTTTTACATAAATGTTTCCATATTCACAAAGAGAACCATGGGGCCTAATGCACAAAATGTAAAAGCCCAATCATAATACCATAATTCAGTGAATTATTGAAAGAGAGTAGGCCTAACCTAGTCAATAGAAAGCCCATTGCTTTACATGGTTACACGTCATGTTACATTTCACAATCATTTCATAAAGATTATGTAGCAAATTCAGTGCAGAGGAGACATGCTTAGATACAATCATGCATTAGGCCCATGCTGTTTAAGGTCCTATTGCTCATTCAAGTTGCACTGCCTCCTCATTCCTGCTATTCAAATATGCAGATGGCATTTCATCCAAGACTTAAGTGGGTGCAAATTCTATTTGTCTGGAGACCAAATTTACTGTGAATTTATAATTATGAACAAAACTAATATAGTCTTTGGGATGAATATTACAAGGAAATTAAAATAATATTTTTTTGTAAGCATAAACACACAGCTTTTAGAAAGCCTATGCATCCATAGCTTTTTCAATTTACATACCAAATGAGCATATCTCATTCCCAGCCAACAGCTTATCATTAAGGGTGGGTTTAAAGACAGAGAGAAGCTACTGGCTGCCAATCATAATGACATAACATCATAGTAGCAGGTGGCCTTTCAAAGAATGGAAGCAATGCTACTGTACGAAGAAAACAACCCACTAACCTTGGCTACTATGTAAATCAAGTTTTCTGGATAATTATTTGTTAGGAGAGAAGTTCACACTGAATAATAATGTGTTTACATAACAAAACAAAAATGATCAATTATAGACAGTGTTGTGTTTTGTAGGCCTACATTTTGGCTATGGGCCTAAACAATAATATTCCTGCTCAGCTTTACATCTCCCGACTAAAGTCACCCATCAAGGCACATCTGCTGAACAAATTGTACTGTTTCCTGATACATTTGTTGTGAAGATTCAGACTGAATAATACTATTTCCAATTACCATTACATTTGTTGATATGTGAAAGAAATGTTGATCTTCTTATCCAGTTGTGAGGTCTTTTTAGTAGAATGATAATAATAGAACCTTATAATAAAACCTTATAATAGAACCTTATAATAGAACCTTATAATAGAACTGTATAATAAAACCTTATAATAGAACTGTATAATGGAACCTTATAATAGAACTTCATAATAGAACATTATAATAGAACTGTATAATAGAACCTTATAATATAACCTTAAAATATAACCTTATAATATAACTGTATAATAGAACCTTATAATATAACATTATAATAGAACGGTTTAATAGAACCTTATAATATAACCTTATAATATAATTGTATAATATAACCTTAGAATAGAACTGCATAATAGAACCTTATAATAGAACTATATAATAAAACCTTATAATAGAACTGTATAATATAACCTTATAATATAACTGTATAATAGAACCGTATAATAGAACTGTATAATAGTACCTTATAATAGAACCTTATAATAGAACTGTATAATAGAACCTTATAACAGAACAGTATAATAGAACTGTATAATATAACCTTATAATATAACCTTATAATAGAACTGTATAATATAACCTTATAATAGAACATTATAATAGAACCGTATAATAGAACTGCATAATATATCCTTATAATAGAACCTTTCTGATTTGGTATTACAATTTAAGCAACCACACTTGCTTTAGAGTTGGTGTGGATATCAGTGTGAGGTATACATCATCTTTAGTACCAGGGGAATACCATCTTTCTCAGATTGTCATCCTCCTACTAAAGTCACTGGTGACACATCAAGGCACATCTGCTGAAAAAATTCCATAGTTTCCAGCAATGCTGGTGAGGCCATGCACAGAGAGCCCATGGCAAATACTTTGATTTTAAGTACAGAACCTCCATTCCAGTCGTGTACTAGGCCTATGTCAAGAGACCTATTGAAAGGGAACAGAATTTATAGCCTAGGCCGAGTAGGCCCTAGCTTGTACAATCCCATTATTCATTCAGATGGTACAAACAAACTGCTGTTCCAGCCACCTGATCAGGGAGGAAGAGAAACATCAGAGCCGTGTTTAGTGTTGCTCCCACAGGGAGCCGGTAGTAGAGATGGATTTGTAGATCTGTAGCCGTTTGCTGCATCCAACTGTACCTGGAAATTCTGCGTGTGTAAACTCTTTTTATGTGAGATGAACAGGTATTTGTAATCATTCGTTTCGCCCAATTACCAAACCCGTACAGCATCTGCTTGTAGGTTCCACCAAAGTGGTGTTATTATTGTCATCAGAGGTAAACAGGATGGAGCTGAATGATCAGAGATGTATCAGGCAGGGAAATGAGAGGGAAAACGGGACATGGGCAAATTAGGGAAACAACTAAATAGGTAATAAGGGAAAGAATCACACAAAACAAAAAGAGAAGCACATAATGAAAAGGGGAAAAAAACAAACAACTATCACCTTATAATGAAATGTTTTCTTTTTCTTTTTAAGACTAGACCAATTAGCTATTGTTGGACTAATTGCATTTTCTACATTTTTTTCTGTGGATTGGCTTTCAGCATGTGTCACACACTCTGCCTGCGGAATGTTTATCTGTTGTTTGTTTTCTAATGAGAAGCCATGAGTCCACCGTCCACTGAGTCCTGGCTCAAACATTAAAGGTGATGCTTAAAGGCAAACCAGACCACACTCAGATTGAACCAGTTGTGTCCAGGGGAAGCCATCTCTCACCTCCCTCTCTATAGTACAAACAGAGCAGAGTTCTCCGACTGCCTGCTCTTGAAATCAATCCTCAACAGAGCAGCAGCAGGCCCACTCGCCAGCCAGCCTATCCCACCATGGAGCTCTGCCAATGATCAATGCTAACCTATGACATACCCTCAGATGACATCATCGAGGGGAGAGACTCCGTCAGAGAGACTCAATAATTATGGTATTCAATGTCACTACAATTTCATTTTAGAAATCAAGAATATGTACTGCACTACTGAATTCAACATCAAGCCATTGATAAAACTTCCTTAAAACCTGGTCATAAAATGTTTTGGATAATGTCTCAAAAAGCTCTCTGAGTGGTGTAATGGGAATTTCCAGGTGAACAAAAAGGAGAGTAGCCGTTGACAATAAAGATAAAAATAAAGAATCTACCCCGGTTTATTATTTTATGCACAGAACTCGGTGATATACTGCAGGAGGTAACTTAAACTGTAAACTCGCCACCTGTTTGCAAAATTACATTGAGATATGATATCAGAGCATGGCAATGTTACATTTCACACCGAGGCTCGGTGGTTATCGAGGGGGAATGCTGGAAAGATTTTTCAGATTCTTCACAATGACACACTGTTGTCATTCAAAATGGATGTTAAAAAAAACTGACTTTGTTGACTTTCTGTGTAATGAAAATAAAATGTGTCTCCTTGCCTATGTAACAGACATATTTGGGAAACTGAATGAACTGAACACAAGCATGCAGGGGAAATACAAAAACATTCTACAGATGTGTGACAGAATCAGTGGATTCAGTGGAAAGAATTCTTATTGGAGAGCCTTTCAAAAGCGAATCATGCCCCCTTCACTAGGCTGTGCATGTTTCTAACAGAAAACAGCATCAGTAAGTATCACACATGAGTGATGACTGCTCACCTCCGACGCTTGGAAGAAAAAAACGAGCTCCGACTGGGAAAAATCGCTTTGAAAGGGTCATCCGACCTGAAGATCACTGACGTCATGATTTGACCTCGTATTTTTCAGTTTCCTGGTAACCTTCACCAGCTCATATCTGTTTGAAGCTGGATTATGTGCTCTCGTCTGCATTAAAACCAAATATCCATCCAGGTTGGATGTGACAGCAGAGATGCGGTGTACGCTGTTGACCAAGTCCCCTGACTTTGAGAAGCTCCGACTCGACATGCATCAAACACATCCATCTCATTAGTGGTGGTGAGATAAGATACATTATGTCAGACTAATTTCCAATTGACTGTCATTAGCCCCACATTAAAAGTATGTGATGGTGAGTTTCACATTCTTCCATTGCAAAACTACCATTCCAGTGTTTTACTTGCTATATTGTATTTACTTTGCCACCATGGCCTTTTTTGCCTTTACCTCCCTTCTCACCTCATTTGCTCACATTGTATATAGACTTGTTTATACTGTATTATTGACTGTATGTTTGTTTTACTCCATGTGTAACTCTGTGTCGTTGTATCTGTCAAACTGCTTTGCTTTATCTTGGCCAGGTCGCAATTGTAAATGAGAACTTGTTCTCAACTTGCCTACCTGGTTAAATAAAAGGTAAAATAAAAATAAATAAAAAGTTGAGAAGACAATCAGAAACAGTGTTAGAATGTTTTTCAATTGACTACCAGAGCCCTAAGTAAAAAAGTCAACATTGGATGTTAATTACATCATTTTTTTTCACATGGTTGAAGTCGCGAGAATTTTCAGATATCAAAATGGGGTCGTGGGCCAAAAATGTTTGAGAACCCCAGCTCTAAACTGAATAGGAACTTTAATCACCTTAAATTTCCCAATTACAAGTGGTCTTATAGTTCAAGACCAAAATGTTTAAGACATTGGATCTATGTTTCAGATTTTAAATGGTTGTCTGTCTAAGCCCTGTATACCAGACTTGTTCAGTCAGAGTTCATTTAACTACCTCTTAACTTAAGCACCTTAGGAGGTTCTCCACCTAACGTTCACCTCCTGTTATTAGGCTATAGGCTGTATCTCTCTTTGGAGAACAGACAACGAACCACAGAACTTGTTTCAAATGCTAAACTGAAGCATCTTTTCTCTCATTTATTAGGCCCACATCGTCAATTTGTTCACGTTATTCCAGCGATCCTCACATTTTCTCCAGCAGGCTTTTCTATAGCTATGGTGGAGGAGAAGGGGCTCCTTTGGAAGTGATAGTTCAGAGTTTTGCACACAAATAAAAGGTTTGTCAACTGTGCCAGTGAGACGAAGAGAATCAACATAATGTAGATGTGGTAGAGAGCCTCAGCCTGCTTCCACATGGGAATAGGTTGGATGCCAGACACACAACACAAACCTTTGACAAAACTCTGAAAGTCACTGATTAATCTACAGCTGAAACACAGGTTAGCGGAGACAAATTGTATTTGTGAATGTTTATACAGAAAAGGAAAATCAAATCATAAAATTAATAAAATAGGGTGGCTCTAATTGGGTAAACAGTAATATCTATATGATACACGAAAACACACTGTTTTTTTCCCAATTAATAATTGAAACGATGTGAGTGTTTAAAAAGAAAAACGTCTTACAGGCCTTACCACTTTATAAAACGTGTCATTTTAAATTTCTCATCTACTGTAAGGATAAATTGGCCTAAATGTTCATCAGATTCAGTTATAATGAAATACTCAATCGACATGGTCTTCCTCTCCATTTGAACATTGAAAAGGGACATCCTGGGAAATCTGGGATTTCTGTGCTTCTAATTAAATAAATCAGACTAGCTAAATGAAGGCTTTGCATTTAGATATAACAGGTTTGTATAAAGGTTTGTTTTGTGTGTCTGGCATCCAACCTATTCCCATGTGGAAGCAGGCTCTCCATCACATCTACAACACGTTGATTCCCCTTCATTTCACCGGCACAGTTGACAAACCTTTTATTAGTGTGCAAAACTCTGTTTGAACTATCACTTTCAAAGACTATCTTAAATAAAACATCTCAGTGTTATTCCCCCCCCCCCCCTTAAAAAAAGAAACAACACGCACCTGGCTTTTCCTACTGGCACTGACTTAGCTGATAACTTCTTTAAGAGAGGAGAAACGTATTTACTATGCCTGTGATATGTGGATGTCTCACCAAGCTATCTTTAGATGAATGCACTGACTGTAAGTCACTCTGGATAAGAGTGTCTGCTAAATGACTAAATGTAATCAATGTGCTGGTGATACATAATAATCTCTTAAAGCCACAGTCTAAAAGGCAGTTCTCTAGGTTCTCTACTCTTTTCTATTTTTACCAATGACCTGCCACTGGCCTTAAACAAAGCATGTGTGTCCATGGCATGTATGCTGATGATTCAACCATATACACATCAGCAACCACAGCTAATGAAGTCACTGAAACCCTTAACAAACAGTTGCTGTCTGTTTTGGATTGGGTGGCCAGTAATAAACTGGTCCTGAACATCTCTAAAACTAAGAGCTTTGTATTTGGTACAAATCATTCCCTCAGTTCTAGACCTCAGCTGAATCTGGTAATGAATGGTGTGGCTGTTGAACAATTTGAGGAGACTAAATCACCTGGTGTTATCTTAGATTGTAAACTGTCATGGTCAAAACATAGAGATTCAATAGTTGTAAAAATGGGGAGAGGTCTGTCCGTAATAAAGAGACGCTCTGCTTTTTTGACACCACACTCCACAAAGCAAGTCCTGCAGGCTCTAGTTTGATTGTATTTGGATTATTGTCCAGTCACATGGTCAATTGCTGCAAAGAAGGACCTAGTTAAGTTGCAGCTGGACCAGAACAGAGCGGTACGTTTTGCTCTTCATTGTAATCAGAGGGATAATATTATTACTATGCATGCCCGTCTCTCTTGGCTGACAGTTGAGAGACTGACTGCATCAAACACTTACCCCACCAAACATACCACCAGGGGTCTTTTCACAGTCCCCAGGTCCAGAACATATTCAAGGAAACGTACAGTATTATACTGAGCCATGAGTGCATGGAACTCCCTTCCATCTTATATAGCGTAAGTGAACAGCAAATCTGGTTTTAAAAAACAAATAAAGCAGCACCTCACGACACAACGCCTTTTCCCCATGTGACCTACTTGTTGTGTGTATGTAGGATCCCGAGTGGCCCAGCGGTCTAAGGCACTATATCTCAGTGCTAGAGGTGTCACTACTGACCCTGGTTCAATCCTGGGCTGTATCACAACTGGCCATGATCAGGAGTCTAATAGGGTGGCACACAATTAGCCCAGCGTCGTCTGGGTTAGGGGAGGGTTTGTCTGGGGTAGGCTGTCATTGTAAAATAAGAATTTGTTCTTAAATGACTTGCTTATAAAGGTTAAATGATGTGTAACTGATAGATGCACACACACTACATGTTAATGTATGTAAAGTATTTGTCTTTAATGTATGTAAATTGTAAAGTCTGTAATGTATTTTTCGTTTTGTGTCGGACCCCAGGAAGACCTGCTGTCGCCATTGGCGTCAGCTAATGTGGATCCTAATAAATCAAATCAAATCAAAAATGCAGCACCATTGGGTAGGCAGCACTTCTATAGGCCTACTCACTTCTATAGGCCTAATCACTTCTATAGGCCTAATCACTTCTATAGGCCTAACCACTTCTATAGGCCTAATCACTTCTATAGGCCTAATCACTTCTATAGGCATAAAAACTTCTATAGGCCTAATCACTTCTATAGGCCTAATCACTTCTATAGGCCTAATCACTTCTATAGGCCTAATCACTTCTATAGGCCTAATCACTTCTATAGGCATAAAAACTTCTATAGGCCTAATCACTTCTATAGGCCTAATCACTTCTATAGGCCTAATCACTTCTATAGGCCTAATCACTTATATAGGCATAAACACTTATATAGGCCTAATCACTTCTATAGGCCTAACCACTTCTATAGGCATAATCACTTCTATAGGCCTAATTACTTCTATAGGCCTAATCACTTCTATAGGCCTAATCACTTCTATAGGCATAAAAACTTCTATAGGCCTAATCACTTCTATAGGCCTAATCACTTCTATAGGCCTAATCACTTCTATAGGCCTAATCACTTCTATAGGCCTAATCACTTCTATAGGCCTAATCACTTCTATAGGCCTAATCACTTCTATAGGCCTAATCACTTCTATAGGCCTAATCACTTCTATAGGCCTAATCACTTCTATAGGCCTAATCACTTCTATAGGCCTAATCACTTCTATAGGCCTAATCACTTCTATAGGCCTAATCACTTCTATAGGCCTAATCACTTCTATAGGCATAAAAACTTCTATAGGCCTAATCACTTCTATGGGCATAAAAACTTCTATAGGCCTAATCACTTCTATAGGCATAAAAACTTCTATAGGCCTAACCACTTCTATAGGCCTAATCACTTCTATAGGCATAAAAACTTCTATAGGCCTAATCACTTCTATAGGCATAAAAACTTCTATAGGCCTAATCACTTCTATAGGCCTAATCACTTCTATAGGCCTAATCACTTCTATAGGCCTAATCAAATCCTTCATAGCCAACATGGGCAACACATTTTCAAGGCTATGATGTAAGATCTATCAGAATGCATAGTTTACAACAAACAGAACTCACAAGTTGGAGCAACAACTGAAAATATAACTACGTGTCTAAGATCTAAGATGACCCTCAGATGGCTTTCTAAGCCAAAATGATGAGTAAGGCGCTTATCTTTCAACATACCTGCCAGTCTGTAATGACTGAGGATTTTAGTCGCTAATACTCTCAGATTAAGGAATGCTCATGTACCAACAAATAAGCCTACTGAGTTAATTGTGTGCAAGATTACATAAATAGGGTAGCCATCAATAGACACCCATCGGGTGAAAATATGGAACATTTTTTATTTCACCAATTTTCATAACTGCATCATTATGAGAAACAATGGTCTTGTTTTGCAAATCAGATCAATGTTGGTCAGATGTTATGCCGGTGTGATTATTATTACCTATCCCTTCTGGCTGAAGAAAGAACAACAAACAATTGGTTGTACAACACTAAAGTGTAACAAACGCTGAAACAAGAGCTTGTTAATCAGAAGGTGCTGAGCTGGGCTGAGCAAGGCTTGGCTGGGCTGGGGAGGAGCCAATTACTGCCCTGGTGTTGACGAAGGAAGGGAGAAAGTCTCTAAAGGGAGTTGTCCAAGAGAAAATGTACCTAGGGCCTACCCACCCATCTCATCAGCTGCTTAGGCCAGGAAGAGGTAGGGCTGGGAATTGCCAGGGACCTCACGATACAATATTATCACGACACATTATGTATTAAAATTCTCACAATGTATTATGTATTGCAATTCGACATTGCGATTTTGTTGCGATTTGATGTTCCAAACATATTGCTCACTACATGTGGGCTGCAGAGAGACTAGATAGAGTCATGAGAAAGCATCAGGGAAATAAATATGCTGAAAATATGTTGGCTAACTATTTAAAAAGAAGATGGAGAACAAGCCATAGGATGAAAAAACACAGTGTTTTGTCGCAGGTACAGCCAACTAGCGCTAGCCAATGCTGTTCAATAGCAACAAATATTATCATTTTTAGGCCTTACAAGTACAATATCAATACAATATGGGGCCCAAAATAATATTGTGATATGCAACTGTATCTATTTTCTCCCCATCACTAGGAAGAGGCCTATAAAACCACGTTTACTGCCCGCTACAGGGCCTGTTTTTGAGGAGTACCACTGACCAACACTGTAAGCTATTTCTATTCCTTGGTTGTAGGGACTGGAGAGGGTAAAGCATGTCTGGTCATCAGTTACAACACCCTCAGTCAAACGGACCACAAAAATATATTTCTCTGTGCTGATCTTTGGATTATCACTGATCCTGCCTGTGAAGCAGCGAACAGTAGGGGAATTGAAGGGTATCTGTCATGCTAGCTTGCTCCGGCTCCACCCTGGAGACCAGAGCGTGGGTCATAAGGCTGGAAAGGCTGACAAAAACAAATCTTTAATCAATACCCTGGCCCTCAATGCAAACCCCTCTCTCCTCCGTCTCTGTCTCAGTGCGTTCCATGAGTGACAGTTTTTCCTTTTAATCTGTGCCCAGTGCTGCTCATATTGTTAGGAAATAGTGAGCTAGTGGCTAATTCAGCAAACCATTGTTGGCTGCGCATAGTGTCTAGGCTATGTAGTAAAACCCTCATGAAGATCTACATAGGTTCAACACTTTTAGGGCTTATTTCTAAAGAACTAGGCTGAAATGCAAAACACTCCACAACAGGCCAGTATTCACTTTGCAATGTTGGCCTCGTCTAGGAAGCCTCTGTCTTTAGTGACAGGTGAACAACACTTTACCACAAACATGTATACACAGTCCTCTATATATATATATATATATATATATATATATATATATATATATATATATATATATATATATATATATATATATATATAACAGAAAAATAACTCCAATCAGAGAAACAAAGAAAATGTTAAACAACAGTAAATGACCATATTTAAGGCATTAAGCAGCCATGCATGAAAGGAAATCAAGCACACAGCCATGCAACAAGTGTTCTATAACATGCAATTCTACCATGCATTATTCTGCACTGAGTACTACATCAGGGCCCATTCAAGCATCTGAAACCAATGGCACAGTAAAGACATCACACACACAACCAACAGAATAGTTGGCTACACAATTAGAGTGTCTGGTATATTTACAGGGTCATTGTTAACCGATCCATATGAATTACAGAACCAGATAGAGGGATCACATCAGTGAATAGCGTGACAAAGTGGACTCAACACTTTTCTAACCCAGACTACCATCTCTGCGCAGACAGAGACACATCCCTCAACAACTTCAATCATGTGGCGCAAAACACCCCTAATCCTCAAGGCGCACTAAAGGCCCACTGTCTGTCCGTCCACAAACACTGTCCCCTCCTCAGCAGCTGGCGCCACACTAAAAACACTTATTAGGATAGAAATAAAAACACTGTGATTGAAAAACCGGAGCAAGAAGGCATTTGTCAGCCAATATGCGGTGGCCGGTGACTAACATGCTGTCAATCAAAAGCAATCAATCTGGGTGAGCTGTTGTGAGGCATATGGGAGGAGGGAGGAGGGGAGGGGAAGGTAGAAGGGGTTAACCTGTGTTATGTGTTGTTGCCATTAAACAAACCATTTCTGATGACAAATAAGGCACTTGAGTTCCACCTCCAGAATGAGCTAATCGTGACACTCAGCATATGATTGGCATCAAAAAGGTCATTTTAAATGTCCATCTTGACTGCCATGTTGCATGGGTCATAACTAGACTCTATTTACAGGAAATAGCCTATAAAAAAAACATAGGAGGCTATTGCTAAATGGACCTCTTCTTCACTCAGTTCAACTTTATAATATGATGCCAATATCCAGACCTCTACCCAAACTAAAAAAATATTCAAGATCTCACTGATTTTTGCATCTGGCTTAACAAGGCTTTGATTGCACTGGACCTCTACTTGATTAGCACAATCTTTTCAAATATTAATGATCAGAGAGGCAGAGTATTCCCCACACTTCTGAAACGTCAACACAATGCTTGATTAGGCCACTGCTAGGGGGGAAACTTGAGCCTGGGGTTTACTACTACAGAAAGCAAATTAAAGTAGCTGCGTCATGTTTCCCTGGCAGTAATAATAAGGGCAACTTTCTTACGGTCTGGTGACTCTTGATGGGGGGAAAAGAGGGGGAGCTTTTTGGGCAACCAATTATCGTAATTAGTCTATATTATTTTATATAACAGTGTTAGTCTACTTAGAGTAAAAAAATAAGCAACCTGGCTACTTACTCTAGTAAGACTTGAGTACTACGGTGTTGCTTAATGTATAGATTCATAAGTGAGGAGGCTAAGCTCGGCTAGGTCAAAGAGCTGCAAAAAATATTCAATGGGAAGTTCAACAAACGTGCACTCGGACGGTTAACTGCCTGCAACAAACTGAAAAGGTGCAAACTTTGTGTGCTCCAACCCTCACCACGCACACACATCCATGAACATCCCATCTCAAGGAGAGCAGAGGTGAGGGCTTGTGGTGCGTACACACGGCACACACACACACAGTCAGCCAGTGAAGGACGCAGCCACGCTACAGCCCTTTATCCTTATCAGACCTACTCCCACAATTACTCAGATCACTGGTTTACCTGCCTGGGCCTGGGCTCTGGGCTCTGGGCTCTGGGCTCTAGGCTCTGGGCCTGCGCTCTAGGGCCTGGGCTCTAGGCCTGGGCTGCGTTACAGTGTCCTGGTGGTACAGAAACCTCCAGCCAGCCAGCCAGGCAGAGAGAGCACATTAACTAGGCCGTCTAACATGGGAATAGGATGCCATAATAAAAAGCACCAGCATGAAGGGAGAGCTAGACTAGAGAAAGCACACAAGAAGACCAACTAGTCAGAGCTGTCACACATTGTTTTTACATTTGAGTAATTTAGCAGACACTCTTATCCTGAGCGACTCACAGGAACAATTAGGGTTAAGTGCCTTGCTCAAGAGCACATTAACAGATTTTCCCCCTAGACGGCTCAGGGAGTCAAACCAGCAACCTTTCAGTTACTGGCCCAACACTCTTAACCGCTAGGCTACACAAGAGGGGTGACGTGTTAGTCAATCAACAATGACCCGAATCCCAATCATTAAGAATCACAGACTACAACACAAACCAACTCTTCTGCTTCCTTTAAATCTACATCTCAACATGTGTTGAGTCAAAACACTGAGCTTTAAAGCAGCTAAAGCAATATTAAGGACATCAGCGTAACGATGAAGACTCTCTTTTCAAAACATTACTGCAAACATGAACACACTTAATTACTTAGATCAACAGAGCCTTTGGCAGTAGAGGAACTGTAGAGGAAGCGGCAGTGTTCATTAAGCATGAAGAAAGTAGTCACTTTCACAGAGACACAAACTGCTGTATGGCGCTAAAGTGTGCATGGCAATCTTTCAGTAACGGAATGTTGTGAATTCAAAGAATCCTCCTCTTGATTAGGCTAAATGTTAAAACAGAAATGATACAACTTATCAGAGCAATAAAAACACTTCCAGCACAGCAGCCTTCTCTCTGTGCATTTCTCATTCTCAGGCCTAATCTTATCCCAGTGCATTCGTCACTCAGATGAATGGAGGAATCCTCATTCAGATGAATGGATAGGAGAGTTTTACACTCAGAAACATACAGTAGGTGTCCTAGCAGACTTCCTTCTCTCTCCTGCTCCTGATCTCAACCTGAATCAATCACTCTTAGTTAACGACAACACTTCTACTGTTGACAGCAGACACTTCCATCAACAGAGCAGTGAGCTCCTCTCTGGTCCAGGAGGAACACCCAGAGGAGGAAAGGAGGAAGTGGAGAGGAGAGGAAGGGGGGGGGGGGGGGGGGGGGGGGGGGTGTGTGAAAATCAAGAGGTAAATAAATGACTCAATGAATGAATAATAGATTGACCAACTATAGTGGGCTCTTGGAGAAGAGCGCAGTGCCACGGGGGGGGGGGGTGCAGTATTAATAACACTCTCTTACTGTTCATCTCTGTGTCATCACTGATACTCTTAGGAGGAGCATGGCCGGCATAACACACAGCTGATCTGTACATTCCATCCGGATTACGAATTTTCTTCAGTCCTTCAGGAGGCAAAAAGAGAGTAGAGAAAATCGAGGAAAAGAAGTAGAGCATTCTCCCAGCTGCTTACAATAGCCCCGTACCGCCCTGTTTCCCCTCATGCAAACACATTGACAGACAGACGCTGGACAGTAAGGATGGTTAAGTGCAAACAACACATTAGAAACAAATCCCACAATAAAGGAATGAGGCATGAGCTGTTTAACAGACAGAGGTGGTAAACACACAACAGAGGCTGGCTAGCTGAGTTCTATTGCTATTCCTAACCCTGACATTGGCTTAACCTAGACCCTTGGCTTAACCTGGACCCTTGGCTTAACCTAGACCCTTGGCTTAACCTAGACCCTTGGCTTAACCTAGACCCTTGGCTTAACCTAGACCCTTGGCTTAACCTGGACCCTTGGCTTAACCTAGAGCCTTGGCTTAACCTAGACCCTTGGCTTAACCTAGAGCCTTGGCTTAACCTGGACCCTTGGCTTAACCTGGACCCTTGGCTTAACCTAGAGCCTTGGCTTAACCTGGACCCTTGGCTTAACCTGGACCCTTGGCTTAACCTGGACCCTTGGCTTAACCTGGACCCTTGGCTTAACCTAGAGCCTTGGCTTAACCTGGACCCTTGGCTTAACCTAGAGCCTTGGCTTAACCTGGACCCTTGGCTTAACCTGGACCCTTGGCAAGGGGAATCGACAGTTACATAACATATTTTAACCCCCCCCCCAAAAAAACCCACAAAAAACACAAAAAGGACAGTTGCTAGGGCATCACTGCTGGAGTATAATGCAAAATAGTCATCCACAGATATACATTAGCCTATAGCCTATTCAAGCTATTGACAAAGAGCAACTGGTGAACCTAAGCTCCAATAAGAAAGTTTATACACCCCATAATACTTCCATTATGAGGCACCTCTACTGACAAGTGAAAGGATTGTATTGATATATGGTGCACAGTTGAAACTTTCAGACAGTTAGAACACAAAAACATTATAAGTCGGGAAAGTATACAGAATCTCAGTAACTGTTCCATGAGTATGTCTAGTTCACTGTTCTGTTGAGAGTTCAAGGCTGACACTTCTACTGTCACGGATTCTGGCATACTTATTTTACATCTTATTGATCTCAGAGATCCTCTTTTCAAACTGTTCTGACAGGCCACAGCCTAGCATACAATACAGACATCTTATTTAAAACATCAAACAACAAATAAATCAATGTATCATGGTTTAAAAGGCAAATATGTAGAATAAACCAGAGATCTAAATTAGCAGTTGAGAACAAAAGAAGCGTATGAGAAAATCCAGCCTTATTGATTGGTTCTTCTGCAGTGCCAGACATTCAGCTTGCTCGTAGGCTTAGGTATACATGCTTGTTTATCTATTCTATTTAGGATTTGTTTTTCTATGTTGCTGAACGACGCATCTCTTGGTGAGAACAAACAGTTAAATGTTTTATATTCTGGGAATGCTCCCTAATGAATGGCAAGTGAAGAGGCCAGCAATCAGGCTCATTGTAGGCTGGGTTTGATTCAGGTCGATATTGGTCCAGATCATATCAGTAGTAAGCTGGATGAATCAATGTGATCAATCAGAGAGGGCCTTGTGAGGCAGCTTGTAAAGGCTTGTTAGAGACAGACAGGAATGATACCAGGTCTCAGCAGACAGAGTCAGCCAGAGTCTGTAGCACGGAAGGAGCAGACTACCATCCATCCACGCCTCACTAATTCAATTAAGAGGCAGGAAAAGGGAAAATCTCCAGCCTGATTCTAGGTTGATTCCACACGGGTCTGTCTGAAATCAGGAGAAGGTCACTTGTTTGATGATGTAAACACTAGGTTACAGCCAGCACTGACTGAAGTTAATGACTGTGGGATTTCCTGATGCTTTATTCTATTGTTGCAGCCTGTGAACTTTCTAACTCAGACATCAATTAGAAATAGGCCTACACTACATTTGTTTTGTAAAGCATTGATGTTTTTAATGGGTATTCTCTCGTCTTTTACTCACAGGGCTATAGTACTGTTTCACATGTATTGACTGCATTCAGGTTTTGACATACAAGGTTATGTTCTCTTTCTTGAGGGAGATACCTTTCAGTGTGAACATGTTATAACCACGTTAAATTGTACTAATAACTATTTTAGAGATTTAGGCTATAGAGGAGAGAAATAGAGAAATGGCATGCTGTCTACAGATCATGGAGGGTAGCCTAAGTTTTGCATGTATATAGGGGAAGAAAAGTATCTGGCCTTGCCTCTGTCCCGTTCACACCCATTACATCTACCTGGCTATCACTGTCAAGTCCTGAAGGATTCAAACGTGTCAGAAGTTTACTCTAAAGACTAATACGAGGAGGTAAGATTTGTCGCTTGACTGAACTGATCTTCATTCAAAAGACACATGTGCCCTCCGTGACAAGTGGTCTAAGACCCACTGTTCTTTGGGGAGAGTTAGCAGAAAGCTCTATTCTCCAGGGTCTAGCAATCTGTTAGATGGGCAAGAAGGCTCCTAAGTCATGGTGTTACTCTGTACACAGAAGACCACTGAGAGAGACTGGCTCATGTCCCCCTGGGAATAGCACAGGATGTGTGCCTTCAGGAGACCTGCCAAACATCACAACTATAGCCTATAGCCCCCCCCCCCCCCCCGCCATAGTCCAGCTGCTTCAAGGACAAAAGGTTAAGGGAGAGGCTGGCTTGTACTACCTATGGCTCGAGAGGAGAGTGTAGTCCAGTAGCCGCACTGCTGAAATAATAGGATCTTTTTTTGAAGTAGCCTATCTTGGCCTAGCCTAATCTACTATATTCCATATTCTCCCTTTCCAAGTAACATCATTGGATAACTGATATTAAATGAATGTCGGCTGGAGAAATAAAGAGTGCCCGACTATTCTATGTAAAAGCTCCCAGACTCCAGATTGCCTGAGAGGACTTTGTGTTTATGTAGAGGTATGAAGCACTCTCTCTCTCCTCCTCCAGCCTCCCCCTCCTCCTCCTCCACTGACCAACCTCACAGGAACACCGAAAATACCTCAACCTGCTCAGCAATGGGAGTTTCAAGTCAGGATTTCAGTAAAAGCTCCTGGTGATGGAGTGGCGAAGAAATTAACAGAGGTAGCCGTCTGTACATTACATTCATCTTGTGTGTGTGAATGTAATGCATTGGGTCTAAATGCCACTGTGAAGTAGTAAGTCCTTACTATTACGGTGTTCTCCCTTTATAATTCCGTCATATACATTAGACCTACTACTAAACTATCAACGTTAACTATGTCCTGGCATGGTCATCCTTTCCACAGCTCCATACCACCCCCCTGTGGAGCTTTGTTTAGAGGTTGACTCTATCAGATCACAGGCTCAGCTCTCTGATCTGTGTTACAGTGGTCACTAGAGTCTGGTAACACATTCACCACCAGCGTTATGTTTATTGTATAACCTAGATCATAAATGTCTTTCAAATCTTTTATTTTACGTTGGAGGAGGCTCAAGCGGTGACACACATACACACACAAATAGGAAGTAGAGGATGTCAACTCTTTTCTTCGCTACTGATGCTAAAAAGTCCAGCCGGACTTAAAACCCTCCCCTCATGTTCTTGACGTCAACAGTTACCTCTGCAGTGGTGTGTCAATATTGGACGTCGAATAATTGTACGCCTGTTTTAGGCACTCTATCTATGTATTCCAGTGATTGACAACCATTTGAAAATATGAGATCGCTCTTTGTCGCCACCCACTGGTTACACATGAACAATACAACTCCATGTATTTGTAAACAATTTGAAGAGCATCATTGACTAAACGCAAGCTAGCTTGATTGCATGGTAAGAAATCGACGCAGAACAACAACTAATATTAATGAAAACTGTGCAAACTCGGAAGTTAAAATGCGTGTACCGTAAGTCTATATATTGTATATGACTAAATAGGCTGTCCATTAGATTGTATTTTCACATGTTATTAGTGATACAGCAGCCTACAAATGAAGAGTTTCATTCCAAAATGCTATTTCCACATATTTTTCACATTTATGTTTTTTCATCAGAATTGATTGCTTATGGGTACCTTCATTTGTGTGTAAAAAATGTATGTCTCAAATTTTTGTTAGATGCATATTAAAACGGGTTTTGTTGCAAAATGCTATATATCTATTGTTTAGCTGAAATGGAATACTCTTATCCTGTTGGCTGTGATTTGTGGTTGTACTAACTGTAAGTTGCTCTGGATAAGGGCATCTGCTAAATGACAAAAATGTCAAAATATCTCATATTACCATATTGATTAATTTTGTTTTTTACATTTGTGTTGTATATATATATATATATATATAGTACCTTCGGAAAGTATTCAGACCCATTGACTTTTTCCACATTTTGTTACGTTACAGCCTTATTCTAAAATGTATTAAATTGTTTGTTTTTTCCCTCATCAATCTACACACAATACCCCATAATGACAAAGCAAAAACAAGTTTTTATAAATGTTTTCGAATTTATAAAAAATTTAAATAGCACATTTACGTAAGTATTCAGACCCTTTACTCAGTACTTTGTTGAAACACCTTGGCAGAGATTACAGCCTTCTTGGGTATGACTCTACAAGCTTGGCACACCTGTATTTGGGGAGTTTCTCCAATTATTCTCTGCAGATCCTCTCAAGCTCTGTCAGGATGGATGGGGAGCTTTGCTGTACAGCTATTTTCAGGTCTCTCAAGAGATGTTCAATCGGGTTCAAGTCCAGGCTCTGGCTGTGCCACTCAATGACATTCAGAGACTTGTCCCGAAGCCACTCCTGCATTGCTGTGTGCTTAGGGTCGTTGTCCTGATGGAAGGTCAACCTTTGCCCAAGTCTGAGGTCCTGTGCGCTCTGGAGCAGGTTTTCATCAAGGATCTCTGTACTTTGATACATTCATCTTTCCCTCGATCCTGACTAGTCTCTCAGTCCCTTTTGCTGAAAAACATCCCCACAGCATGATGCTGCCACCACCATGCTTCATTGTAGGAATGGTGCCAGGTTTCCTCCAGACGTGACGCTTGGCATTCAGGCCAAAGAGTTCAATCTTGGTTTCATCAGACCAGAGAATCTTGTTTCTCATGGTTCTGAGAGTCTTTAGGTGCCTTTTGGCAAACTCCATGCGGGCTCTCATGTGCCGTTTACGATCTGGCCACTCTACCATAAAGGCCTGATTGGTGGAGTGCTGCAGAGATGGTTGTCCTTCTGGAAGGTTCTCCCCTCTCCACAGAGGAACTAGAGCTCTGTCAGAGTGACCATCTGACATGCACTGTCAACTGTGGGACCTTATATAGACAGGGGTATGCCTTTCCAAATCATGTCCAATCAATTTAATTAACCACATGTGGACTGCATTCATGTTGTAGAAACATCTCAAAGATGATCAATGGGAACAGGATGAACCTGAGCTCAACTTCGAGTCTCATGGCAAAGGGTCTGAATACTTATGTCTATAAGGTATTTCTGTATTTTTATTTTTAATACATTTGCAAACATTTCTAACAACACGTTTTTGCTTTGTCATTATATTGTGTTGTGTGTAGATTTTGAAATTGTTTTATTTAATAAGTTTTAGAATAAGTCTGTAACGTAACAAAATGTGTAAAAAGTCAAAAGGTCTGAATACTTTTCGAAGGCACCGTATATATTGATGTCACAAATGTATAATTTGTACAGTTCTTAATTAAAGATGTAGTTACTTGTCACGTTTGACATGTCACAAAACGTATCACTACTAGTCATTTCTCTGAAAGTAAAGGGAGATATATAGCGTTTTGCAGTAAAACATGATTATTTGTCTCTCTGAAATGAAACCATCAAGTGATAGATTTAAACCAAATACATGTCTGTCATTGAACAACCCCATGCCATCATTAGATGGTGAAAAAACACATCAATCTCTTTCATAACTTCTTTAAACAATAAATACCAATTTACCAACATTTCTAAAAATGGATATGTAGCGTTTTGGAATGAAACTCTTCAAATAGTTCTACTACAATTAGGCTACTAATCACAAACATTGCTTGAAAAAAAGATATATAGTTAATACAGGCTAACATAGTTTAGTCATAATCTCACTTCAAAAAACAACAATGAACAGTGTCAATTGTAGTGCATGCATTCTTGTCTCATGCAAAGGTGCTGATCTTTAAAGCGACAATGTGCTATGTACTTGTCCTCTGTAGTTTCGACTCTATAATTCCGACTTGTAACCAAATACTCAGGAGTATTACCCTCTAACTCAAATGACATATTCAAATCAATATATGGATCCTGACCAGAAGCACATTTCAACCCAAATGAGCTTTAAATATTCAATAGACTAGAACATCAAAAATTCATTTTAAGATCATGCCTTAACAAGAAAGATAAACTACACTTTCTGCCTAAGAGATAAGAAAAACGCTCTTTAGAATCTTACTGTTCATTAAAAACAAAACACACACCTGGTGGCATTCAATTCCAAAGCTGTGTATGGCACAACATCCTAGCTTTAAAATATATTTGATTGCTATATCAAACATCGAAATTATTATAAAATACCACTTTTAACTGAACAATAATATAATAGGATGGTCTTTGTAATATCGACACCAGTCTAAATCCCACTTGAAATTAGAGTTGTACAGGAGCCTCAACCAACGAACGGGTGGACTGGTGGAGTAAATAAAAAGAGTGTCCAGGACTTGCAAGCAAGCATTTTTGTAACCAGACATGGTCACTGGATGGCTGAAATGCATTTGAAAGAAACTAAACTACAATCCAACGTTTGATACATAGGATGTTAACTTCGAGCTGTGCAATGTCAAATAGCCTATGTAATAGCTTGCTTGCATTTATGTAATAAAAACAACATTTTCAAAACTGGATAAATGGAAGAGAAGTTGGTCGATGGCAATGACATGTTGTCATTAACTTAGCTTGGTTGTAAACTACTTAGCTTGCTGCTTCACTGAACTGAATCTGGAATAAAATAGGATTCTTCAATTCGGTTCTTTGATCATGCTGGCTATTTTGTCTCGTTGTTTTATCATGTGTAGACGGGTATATATGGATAGAAAGCTAGCAGATATTAGCTGGCTAGGTAATGTTGTATCCACGTTTAGCTGCCTAGTATTTCGGAAGAAATATATTTCGGAAGAAATATAAGAGTGCGATTCTTTTAAAAACTCCACGTCTCTTATCATGTATGTCACCATTGTCTGACTTTATAATCTTGTATATCACATAGTTGTCATACTGGTAAATTAATCCCATTATATCGCTCTTACCTTCCGGCTTGTTTTCGGCAGCCATTTCCCCTTCGCGCGCAACATCCTCCTCCTCCTCACGACCGTGGGTACCACGCGCGTGCACGCGGCGAGGACAGCACAAGGAGGGACTCGAGGAGCAGCAGCGAGTCCAGCCAATGCAAACTTACCATTGGTTGTGAGGCAATGACTGACAATGAAACTCTGGAATGGCTAGTGACATCAAGAAAAATAACCATCCAATGCAATTACCAGAACACGTCATTGGACAAAAGGTATTATTTAACTACACCTCGAAAGGATATCTGCCAATCGGTTTTGGAATGGACTAACAATTAGTGTTTAGTCTACTCGAAACAAAATATGATGTGGTGAACTGTTATGTTGAAACAATATTTGGAATTGAGCATGAAGTCAGATTTAAATGTATATTGCTAAGATTTGGCTAAATACAATCATGTCATAAAGTCAAGCATTTAGCTTATGCAACACAATAAAATAATATAGATACATGTATAAGTGTTTTATATAGGCTAAATGATAGACATGTACATGTACTATGTGGCTCTGCTAGAGATAGGCCCAGACGGAGAGGTGCTGAAAAGACAGCTCCATTCAGCAAGAAGGCGGATGATGTCACAGAGCAGCGCCCTATCTACACGCTTGCACAGCAGTATCGCAAACGGAGCAAATACCACTGAGAAAAAATCCTTACTATTCAGAAGTACAAGACAGGCATTGAATCTTTATTCCGAAAAAATATATAAAAAGGAATGAAAAAGCATAATGTGCACAATGCACTGAATATGGTATATATTTTTCTTTACCCAATTATTTAATTTAGCTGTAATCAAGTGTATTATCCCACGGAATTATGTAATTGGACAACAATTAATATTTAATAACAACTGTGTAACATTGTAACAAGGACAGGCAGACTCAAAGTGTGAGTTTTCACAAATCTGACCTGTAAAGCAAGCTGAGAGAGATGCACTGCGCCCATTAAGCCTACCCAATTATTTATTAAGCAGTTGGCAAACAGTTGTCAAATGTATTTTTTGTTGCGATTTTTAACTGAACATCTTCCCTTGGGACTAGGAACTAGAACACCCGTTTGAGGCACATGATCGATCAAATTGATTAATATAGCCTAATTTGCGCAATTAAAAGTTATTTCTAATATTTCTGGTGCGCTGGTTTTGGACGCGGTCAAAAATGTTTATAGGCGCGCTTGATAAAGACATCCAGTCCACAAGGTGGCAACAAGAGCGGAAGTGTTGCACAGAGACATAGCGGAAGTGGAGATGAAAGGTTGTAAACATGGCGCCGGCCTTAGAAGACGATGAAATCGACAACAACGATTACTATTCTTTACTTAATGTCAGAAGAGAGGTAGTGCATGTTTGGATCCTGTTGGATGTGTTTGTGTGGATGTTTTGAGAAGTGTTTTCACAGTCGGTTTGATTAATTTGTTAAAGTTTTCTGGGACAAATTGAAGCGGCTTCCCGTTTTGCTATCCATCTAAGCTAGCTAGCTAAGTCAGTTGACCCTCGCTTATCATTGATTTCGGACTGTTCTGTAAAATGTTACTAGCCTAACTTCTATCAAATGTGGCTAGCCTAAGGCAATATTTATAGAATTTAAGAGGATGCGCCCTGATTCTACCTGCCACTGGCACCAGAAGCCAAACATCCCAACTCTCCACTAGAACCAAATCCAGTAACTGTCAGAATGCCACTGTTCACGAAAGTTTTGGTTCTGAGTAGACTAGAAAATGGCCAGTTTTCAAATTGCTAGCAAGTTTGTTTCTGCCAAGCAAAGACTAGCTGCTTTGGCTTGCCACCCGTCATAGTCAGGCCTTAATTGCAACATCTAATTTTAGGTGTTGTCACTTTTAAACCTATTTGTAAAGATGTATATGTCTACTTGCAATTTAAAAGAAGCCAAGGCAACACTGCACTGAACTTAGTGACTTTGCATAACTGTAAGTGGAATCATAATAACTAACTAGTACTTTCTTACAAGTAAGTTGAAATTCTCACGTTTTGTTCTGTTTGTCCATTAGGCGACACAGGAGGAGCTGAAGGGATCATACAGGCGACTGTGCATGCTCTACCACCCAGACAAGCACAGAGACCCAGAATTAAAGAGGCAGGCAGAGCAGCTCTTTAACCTAGTGCATCAAGCTTATGAGGGTAAGATGAATCCTAGACTGGGACTTCATGTAATTTACCATCATGATTATGATCTGTTTCAGCTGAACATTTAGCTCAACTTACCTATTATTTTCTCTGCTCAGGATTGTATGCAGTATTGTATGCATGTGTACCTTTCATTGAAACTGATCAGTTGCATGTTTCTCGCTGTAGTCCTAAGTGACCCACAGTTACGAGCCATCTATGACATCTATGGCAAGAGAGGGCTGGATGTTGAAGGATGGGAGGTTAGTCCAGCAGTTTTTCATTGGCTTGTATTTATAACATACATAGGGTACTGTGGCAGGAAAAGTCCTATATATTTTCATTGTCAAGGTAATGAGTGTCGCTGATCATCAGGCAGCAATGGCTCAAATGGTATACTGATTCCAGGTGGTGGAGAGAAAAAGAACTCCAGTAGAGATCCGAGAGGAGTTTGAGCGTCTGCAGAGAGAGAGGGAGGAGAGGCGACTACAGCAGAGGACCAATCCCAAGGTTTGTGTGTGTTGCTAATGTATTTGTAACTATATGACTGAAATCCTGCTGTTACATGATCAATTATTGATGTGACGGTGTCTCATTCAGGGGATGATCAGTGTGGGTGTAGATGCCACAGACCTCTTTGATCGCTATGAGGAGGATTACAAGGATTTGCCCGGAGGGGGCTTCCCACATGTTGAGATCAACAAGATGCACATATCACAATCCATAGAGGTAATAGAAAATCTTGAAATGGGTTTGAAAATGGAGCAAAGTCACAGTGGGTAAAAGTATGGCTGATGGACCATCACATTGGATAATCAGGAGTATTGTTATTTGTTACCTACTGCAGGCCCCCCTCACCACCACAGACACAGCTGTTCTCTCTGGCTCCCTGTCAACCCACAACGGAAACGGAGGAGGAAACATTAACCTGGCACTACGGAGAGTCACCTCTGCTAAGGGATGGGGGGAGGTCAGGAACCACTTAATCATTTACAATTTCTACCTACATATCACTCACACACAATGCAAGCTAGTGCTTTCACATGCTCACACACCTACACTACATAAATCAAACAATTATCACATTTGTGTTTTATTTTACACTGAGTAGTCCAATGTGAGAGGTTATATATTTGTGTACCTACCCAGGTAGAGTTTGGGGCAGGAGACTCACACGGGCCCCTCTTAGGAATGAAGATATTCCGCAACCTCACTGCTCGCTGGTAAGTCAAGATTCCAGGACATTTGAAATCTGTAAAGCTGCATCAAATTGTGTTTGGGCTATAGTTGAATCAGAAAGGACATATGGTAGAATGAAAGTTGTTTTTCTCCAGGCTGAAGACATATACTGAATAATGACCGTTGTTTTTCTCCAGCTTTGTGACTGCTCAGTGTGGACTCCAGTTCTCATCCCGGGGCGTGCGGCCTGGTTGCACCACGGTGCTGGCTCGGCACCTGGACAAGAACACCATGGGTTACCTGCAATGGCGCTGGGGCACCCAGTCCTCCATGAACACCAGCATCGTCAGGGACACCAAGACCAGCCACTTCACCTTCGCCATGCAGGTCAGCACAGCATAAGATAATTATATACAGCAATTGTAGTATAAGAAGGGACTGTCTGTTGCGGATGTATTCTCTATTTCCTGTCCTAACTGTATTTGTTGGCCCTCTGCAGCTTGGGATCCCTCACTCCTTCATGATGATGAGCTACCAGTACAAGTTCCAGGACGATGAACAGACCAAAGTCAAGGGCTCAATCAAGTATGTCCCCTTCATGATACGATTTTAGCCTTAGTTTATTTTGGTAAATTAAGGCCATTGAATCTTAGAACTGAAACGTTTATTATAAATCATCAGGTCAGGCCACTGACAACATGGGAAGACTTGCTGACTGTCTGTCATTGTCTTGTAGATCAGGCTTTTTTGGGACAGTGGTGGAGTACGGTGCAGAAAGAAAGATCAGTCGGCACAGTGTCCTGGGGGCAACCGTCAGTGTAGGAGTACCTCAGGGAGTCTCCCTCAAGATAAAGTAAGTATAGCTCAGTTTTCTTCTAGGTGTGCTGAAACGTTGGTTGCTATACTAATGAAATGTTTGGGAGCATAATTATTGTGCAACTTTATTTTTATAGTTTACTCTCCATTAAACAGCACCTCTATACAACATTTTCCGTCAGTTTATGCCTTTTACTAGTAAGTTTTCCTTTTAACCACACTATCTCAGTACCGTAGTTGTTGGCACAAGGCATCTGGGTTGTTCTTGAATTGTGGTGGCATGGCTTATTGGAAAATATTTACTTTATTTTTCAAGATTGTTTTAGTTAAATGTATTTGGTATATCTTACCCTTCTAAATCAGCTATTATGGTAGATTAAAGACTTTAAATATTTGTACCATTATTATATCATTGTAACACCAGAGACACATTTCAGGTAATTAAGGATTTTCTAAAATGGAGGTCACAGGTGCTCAAAGCTAAGGTCATCTATTATTTTACAACTATGTGTCCCTAAGTTTTATGTCATTGGTGTTACCACCTTGAAAATCAATAAGCAATAATCAATAAGCAAAATTAATAAGCATTCACTCCAGTGGCAACCTTATCAGGGGTTGGAGGTCACAGGTGCTCAAAGCTAAGGTCATTAACCCTTTGAAAATAATTGACCTAAGTGATATCATTGATCATGTCATTTCCCTTCATTTAACTTGAGTAATACCGATGCCACTTTTCATTTAGACACACCAAATTATCAATGGAATCCTAAAATGTATTACATGCTAAAATAGTGTGATTAGCTAATAATTTTATTTCAAATATACCCCTCCCCTGATAAGGTTGCCACTGGAGTGAATGCTTATCTTTTTAATTAGTGATTTTCAAGGTGGTAACACCAATGACATAAAACTTAGGGACACATAGTTGTAAAATAAGATGTTTTACGTATTATTATTATTATTATTATTATTAATATATTAAATACTTGTTTACTTTCTACTATTTAAAATAATAGATATCTCTATATCCCCCAAAACCTGTCACTACTACTCTGCAAATGCAGTAACTATGCAAACAGTAAAACTGAGAAAAATGGCTTTAAAGTTTTCTGAACTCTGAGCCTGATGGTAAACCGTAGTAACTGCAGTCAAAACACAGTTGGACAAAGACAGGAGGCAGTAGCTTCACTTAGTAACAATAATGATTGACAGCCATCATAGATGGTAACGACATCTGACAGACGTTGGTTTAGCATATTTGAACTTGACTGGCGCTGTGCAGTAAAGAACGGAGTCAGGCAGCATACGAGTGATATTCCGACTACTTTGCCTATCCTATTTGAGTAAACGTTATATACAGAAAGCAAGAGAGGAATGTAGGCTATACAGAGCACAAAATGTCCAGTCAGAAAATATTGTTTCTCTCTGTCGGATTCATGGGTGTCTAGGTCCCTCAAACTCAACTCTGGACCTCGAAGCCAGTTCCTCTGCATTTTTTCATTGTTCCCCTCTAATCACGGACTGAATTAGACCTCGGACACCAGGTGTGTACAATTAATATTCAGGTAGAACAGAACCAGCAGGCTTCGGACCTCGTAGGGTAAGAGTTGAATACCCCATGGTCTAGGGTTTACCGAGAATGGTGCAACAATCAAAAAGCATTCAGTCAGCAACAGTCCTGTGTGGGAAAACAGCTCATTGATTAGCGGTCGAAGGACAAAGGCAAGAATCGTGCAAGCTAACTGGCGGGCCACAAACAGGCAAATGTGTTTTTGCAGCGGATGACCATACTGGGTTCCACTCCTATCAGCTAAAAATAAGAAAAGGAGACTCCAGTGGGCATGCGATCACCATCATTAGACAATTGAGGAGTGGAAAAACATTGCCTGGTTCGACGAATCCCGATTCCTGTCTAATAATCATGCTGTTTAATCAGCTTCTTGATATGTAACACCTGTCGGATGGATGGATTATCTTGGCAAATGACAAATGCTCACTTACAGGGATGTAAACAAATTTGTGCACAAGCTTTTTCTGCATATGGAAAATGTTTGGGATCTTTTATTTCAGCTCATGAAAAATGGGACCAACACTTTACATTGCGTTTTATATTTTTGTTCAGTATAGTTAATCAACAATACTAACCTAAATGATTTAAAAGAAGGAAGCCTGTACAGAATATAAATGTTTCAAATCATACATCCTGTTTGCAAAACGGCACTAAAGTGAAACTGCAAAACATGGCAAAGAAATGTAACTTTATGTCCTGAATACAAAGCATTACATTTCGGGCAAATTCAACATAACACATCACTGAGTACCATATTTTTAAGCATTGTGGTGGCTGCATTGTGCTATGGGTATGATTGTCATTGGCAAGGACTAGGGAATCTTTTGGGGATAAACATAAATGGAATAGAGCTAAGCAAAGGCAAAATCCTAGAGGAAAACCTGGTTCAGTCTGCTCTCCAACAGACACTTGGAGACAGAATAGAGAGCAACAGAGAGTAACCTAAAACCCAAGGCCAACTATACACTGGAGTTGCTTACCAAGATGACATTGAATGTTCCTGAGTGGCCTAGTTAGAGTTTTGACTTAAATCGTCTTGAAAATCTGACAAGACTTAAATGACTGTCTAGCAATTATCAACAACCAACTTGACAAAGCTTGAAGAATTTTAATGTGCTAATATTGTACAATCCAGGTGTGCAAAGCTTTTATATGCTGACCAGACCGGACGAGTCATGTGCGCGAGCGTTGCAAAATAAATTTACACGTTATTCAATCATTCCACCCACACTGCTCGCTAACGTCTGCGTGGCCAGGTGCTAAAATAGAACTTGGTTCTATTTGTGACACTCGACACGCTGCAAGTCCTGCCTCTCCCATCTCCTCATTGGTTTTTAGGAGCATATACCCACGTGGGTGATTGAAAGATGAACTGAGGTGTACACTTCAGTCAGTTGTGGTAATGCACCTTTTAAAGTTGGTGCCAGTCCAAAAAAAGAAGAAGAAGAAGCCTGGAGGGGAAGAGATTACTAGAAAACAAACGTTTACACTCTTATCTGTGGATTCATTGTCGGAGTAGAGGGCCTTGTGCATTTCAGGTAAAATAACAACCCAATGTTTAAGCAGCATAGTGGGTCAATTTACACAACAACTAAGAGAGTTGCAGTATGAGGCAAAACTTTGGCTGTTTTGTTCCCATGGTAACCACATTGTAAGAGTGTAAAGTGAACCCGTGCACATGCGCAGTGTGTGCACGAGACTGTTTTTTTTATATACCAGGACAAATTAGCTAGCAACAGCAAGCTAGCTAGCTAAATTGCCATACATGTTTAATGCTTTTCGACCTGTCCCCAAACTAAAATAATTGGTTGAGAGTTCATTTTGATATTTCAACCTACATGTCCTGATCGCGTCTGGTGTGGGGGGACAAAATCAACGCATGCAGACGTTCGGTCTGGTCATCATGTTAGACTTACCCAGAAAGACTCACAGCTGTAAACAATCGCTGCCTAAGGTGATTCTAACATGTATTGACTTATTGACTCATTTGCTTATGTAAATGAGATTTCTGTATTTCAATACATTTGGAAAATGTTGAAATACATAGTTTCACTTTGTCATTATGGGATAATGTGTGTAGATGGGTGATACTTTTTTTAATGATCCATTTTGAATTCTGGCTGTAACACAACAAAATGTGGAATAAGTCAAGGGCTATGAATACTTTCTGAAGGCACTGTTGATACATTTGCAAAAAAAATCGAGTGTGGGCCTTGTGTTCTAAAAATAAGAGAGGAGGATGAGGCAAATAAAGCAATTATTATCCAATTCTGAAGACAGTAGACTTTGCTTCTCTCCAGCCCATGATTTATAACCTAACTCACTACAGCCAGACAGCCTGTTCCTCATCAGTTGACTATCACTTTGCTCCGTCATGTGCGTGCCGCACAAAGCTGTTTCATGCTGAAGCTCCACCAGAAAGGAAAATGTAAAACATGTGCCTGCACTTGGCCTCTCTCCAGGCTTTCAACAACATTCTCTTTCATTATGATTCGTCCAGTTCATTATGATTCGTCCCCCAAAATAAACAAAGTAAATTGGTTGGCCAATAGGGGGCGATACCATCGCATATCACAATATTTTATGAACAAAGGTTGGCATCGCCCCGCCCTATTACACACCCTCATTGCAGAAACATTTTCTCATGAAATCGTAAAATTTAGTTAGTTAGTATGAATTTAGTTAGTTTAGTTTAGTTAAAAGGATTCCTGTAAGTTATGGATGAACCTGAAATTAACCTGAAATGTGACATATCTGAATGAAGAATGTAATCTTTTTGGCTAACCGCATTGGAACATTCTAGTCTTTTAGGACATGAACTGGCAGAAAAGGTTTAAGCAATGTGTAGTGCCATTGTTTTCAGGAAGGTGTACCATGGCGATAGGAGGGACAGGAGTCAGACAAAGGGCAGGGCTTCCAAATGTGTAGTTACTGCTGTTGGCACTCATTACTGGGAGGGAGGCGAAGTATTTGCTTGCTCGCCCTAAGTACTTAGGTAGAGTCAGCTAAATGACGCAGCAGCACCGCAGATTTTGCGAAGAACGAGGTGCAAGACCTCGCTCTCGTGCACGGGTTCACTTTACACTCTTACAATGTGGTTACTACGGGAACAAAACAGCCGAAGTTTTGCCTCGTACTCCAACTCTTAGTTGTTGCGTAAATTGACCCACTATGCTGCTTACTTTGTGCATCCACGTTATATCATTGACTCCAACTTTAAAACAATTTATAAACGTAAGGACTTGCGGTATGTTTAATCATTGATAAATAGTTCAATATGAACAAAAACATGATTTACAGTGCATTCGGATAGAAAGAGATCCAATTTTATTGGTCACATACACAGCAGCCTGAGCTTTGTATGCAGATTTGTAAACTGGATTTAAGTTTACCTGCATTAAAGTCTCCGGGCACTAGGGGCATCGCTTCTGGATGGGCAGTTTTCTTGTTTGCTTATGGCCTTCTATAGTGAGGTCTTAGTGCCATCATTGTTTTTTTGGTGGTAAATAGATGGCTGCGAATAATATAGATAGTGGTCTACAGCTTATCATACGGTGCTCTACCTCAGGCAAGCAATACCTCGAGACTTCTTTAATATTAGACATCGCGTGCCAGCTGTTATTGACAAATAGACACACAGCCCCGCTCCTTGTCTTACTAGACGTAGCTTCTCTATCCTGCCGATGCATGGAAAATCCCGCCATTGTCGTTGTTCAGCCACGAGTGAAACACTAGATATTACAGTTTTTAATGTCCCGTTGGTAGGATCGTCTTGATCGTATATCATCCATTTTGTTTTCCAATGATTGCACGTTGGCCAATAGAATGGATGGTAGTGGAGGTTTATTCACTCACCTACGAATTCTCAGAAGGCACCCTGACCTCCGCCCGCTTTTTCGCTGACTTCACGCAAATGACGGGGATTTGGGCCCGTTTGCAAGAAAGCACTATATCCTTCGCGTCAGACTCTCGAAAGAAAAAATATTTGTCCAGTTCGAGGTGAGTAATCACTGTTCTGATGTCCAGAAGTTATTTTCGGTCATAAGAGATGGTAGCAGAAACATAATGTACAAAATAAGTTAAAAAAATAAATAACAAACTATGAAAAAACTAACAAAACAGCACATTGGTTAGGAGCCCGTAAAACGCCAGCCATCCCCTCCGGCGCCATTCTAGTGGACTCTTCCTAGTGCTGGCCGCCTGGTCAAGCTAAGCAATCGTGTGAGAAGGGTCTTGGTCAGTGAGGTGACCATGAACCCAATGGTCACTCTGACAGAGCTCCAGAGTTCCTCTGTGGAAATGGGAGAGCCTTTAGGCCTTTTATGGTAGTGGCCAGACGGAAGCCACTCCTCAGTAAAAGACACATGACAGCCCACTTGGATTTTCCCGAAAGACACCTAAAAGACTCTCAGACCATGAGAAACAAGATTCTATGGCCTGATGATTACTTATGTTTTCAAGATTGTACTCTTTTGCCTGAATGCCAAGCATCACGTCTGGAGGAAACCAGGCATGCTCATCACCTGGCCGATACAATCCCTACAGTAAAGCATGGTGGCGGCAACATCATTCTTTGGGGATGTTTTCAGGTACTGGGAGACTAGTCAGGATTGAGGGAAAGATGATCTGAGCGAAGTACAGAGAGATCCTTGATGAAAACCTGCTCCAGAGCGCTCAGGACCTCAGACTGGGGCAAGTGTTCACCTTTCAACAGGACAACGACTATAAGCACACAGCTAAGATAATGCAGGAGTGTCTTCGAGACAAGTCTCTGAATGTCCTTGAGTGGCCCAGCCAGAGTCCGAACATGAACCCGATCAAACATCTCTGGAGAGACCTGAAAATAGCTGTGCAACCTGACAGAGTTTGAGAGGATCTGCAGAGAAGAATGGGAGAAACTCCCCAAATACAGGTGTGCCAAGCTTGTCACGTCATATCCAAGAAGACTCACGTCTGTAATCACTGCCAAAGGTGCTTCAACAAAGTACTGAGTAAAAGGTCTGAATACTTATGTAAATGTTGTATTTCAGTTTTTTATTTTGAATACATTTGCTAATAAAAGGCTGTGCGTAATGACATAGCCCAAATAAAAAACAGTGCTCTCTGTTTCCATCCCAACTCTGTTGATGGTTTTGGCACAAAATGTCTGCAATAAATAGCACGTGTCTACTCTGGTCTTGGTACTTGCACTCTAGCCAACAGTTTGCAGATCCAGTGAAGAGGGTAGATTATGGATAACAGCAAGATCATTTGCCAATTGGCAGCCAAGCAGCTATCATCATGTCACCAACATACAAATGAAGACTCCCAATATTTATTGGAAAGGAGCATTAAGCTCATCACCATGCACTTTCAGCACCCTGTGATGTTCATTATTACTTATTTCGTATGTAGCCTAAAACTCAACATGTTTTTCCAAGTCGTAGTGGGTGGACCCCACAACATTGCTCACGGTGACTGCGGCAAGTTTACTGCCACATTGTTTTTTCTATCACCAAATGCGCAAGAAAACATTTACACTGCCATTTGTTGCATGATCTATTTCACCAACCCCAAAAATATCCACACCTGTCAAGCGTATTTGGTTCTGTCGACATTTAGAGTTTACCGAAAATTATACTTTTTTTTTTATTTTCAGGTATTTAACTCTCATACATTTTTGGGGATCGAAACATGTTTATTGTTGATGCATCTTATTTGTGCAGGCTGAACCGTGCCAGCCAGACATATTTCTTCCCCATCCATCTGACTGACCAGCTCCTGCCCAGTGCAGTGTTCTACGCCACGGTTGGACCACTCATCTTCTACCTCGCTATCCAGAGACTCATCATAAGGCCCTACGTGCGTGCCCAGCAGGAACAGTAAGATTGCCCACTTATCTACAGTTAATGTTAGTCTGTGTCACTCTGACAGTATTTCAATTGCTCAAAATGCGTACGTACTACTTTCTGTCAACCTACTTAAAACACATAATGGATAGTGTGTGATGGCCTTACAGCATCCTAGCTTGGCTTTACTAATAGAAGTAAGAAGTAAACAAATTGTGTGCAATGAAATCTTGTGAAGCTCTCCTAATTATTCCGTTATTCCTCTCCACTGTATAGGGACCTAGAGAAGCACCGGGAGAGTTCAGCCTCGGACATTGCTAGGAAAAAGCAGGAGGCAGAATCTGCTGTGAGTGCACGATGTCTCCTTATAGACATACAGAAACAACTTCTCCTCATAGACGTACATAATGTATATTGGTGTCAAGAAAATACATTTCTTATACATGATTAAAACACTAGGACTGGATGCTCTATTGGTCTCCTTTTTTGTGTGAATTTTAGCAAATCTGACATCTCTCTTCTCTTCTGAAGGTTTTGCTAATGCAGGAGTCTGTGCGCAGGATCATTGAAACTGAGGAATCCAGAATGGGTAAGTAAATGGGCTTCTGTCAGCACCAGAATGATCAGTATAAGAAAACATTAGAAAATATATAAAACTAGTTGATTGCCTCAACATGCTGACAGGATGTTATGTCCTGGATCAGGTCTCATCATCCTCAACGCTTGGTATGGCAAGTTTGTGACCGACAACAGTCGGAGGCATGAGCGGGCAAAGGTCATTGATGTGTCTGTTCCACTGCAATGCCTGGTGAAGGACTCCAAGCTCATCCTCACCGAGGCTACAAAGGTATAAAGCTATAGTTACTGGACTAACTCTATCATAGCTCGGTTGCCCTGAATGTCTGAATACAAAAATTCCCTCTTTAAAAAAAAAAATGTTTTTGCATGACTGAATGTAAAATGTCAGTTGAGTAATGTGTTGATTAACATTTTTCAGAGTATGATACTGATCATGGTACTGCTAATGCTACTGCAATTGTGTGATTACAGAAACTCACCTTGAAACTATAAACCGCCTTAGGCGTAGAAAGTAGTGTTAACAGGTCTGTGATGATGACTGATGTTATTGTGTTGTTCTCCCAGACTGGATTACCTGGGTTCTATGACCCCTGTGTGGGGGAGGAGAAGAGCCTGAAAGTCCTGTATCAGTTCCGGGGGGTGATGCATCAAGTTCTCTCCCCTGATGGGGAAGCACTCAGGATACCAAAACAATGTAGGTAGCCTTATCAATGTGTCTGCTCAACTAAATCAGTTACATTTCTTAAAATACAGTGTATTTGTATTCAAGATTTTCAATTGAATGTGTTTCATAGATTTGTTCTTGGTTTTGTTATTTCTTTTTTTTTTTTTACCTCTTAGCTCACAGGATTGATGCTGACACATAGGAGCCTCTTTTCTGGACCAAAAGGGACATGACACAATGTTAAACTTTGACCATGGATGGACAGACTTGTATTTAGAGACACGGAGTTACTCATTGTGCCCTAAAAAGTCATCCATATCCACCTTCATGTTGTCCATCTAATTATGCCGATGAGACATGTCAGAAATGTACTCCGCAGGGGTTGCCCTTTTGAATGAAATTCAGTCTAAAGTCTAAATTCACTCTAAAAATGGGATGGTCATAATCTCGCTTTCCTCAGCCTACAGTAGTCTATGGATCTTTAAAGTACTCCCCTTTCAGGTATGGCTTGTAATGTCTGACTCTGTACTGTACTAACACTGCAGTGCCTATGTGACCCTATTGAAGGTATGAATGCATCTCTGTATATGCCATATTATTAAAGTCAATATTTTTCAAGCTGCAATAACTCATTTGGGAAATTGTGCTTGAAACAATATTTTGTCACAATATTTAGTTTATTTTTTAACTTTATTTTTTATTAAACAAACTAATGGGCTTTCTGAAATGTAAATAATGATACAAGAGTATACGGATTATTGGCCTGCACATTTTGTACAAAATGATCAAATATTTGTCAAAAGATAAACCCAAAGATGATTGGAAGTGTGCCCCACCTTCTGTATGGTTTGCACTGTCAGGAGATCAATTGATAAGCCTATGACATCTGGGTGTCCAGTGCCTGACCGGTTAGTGAATAGTACAAGGCTGCCTTCTCATGCAGTATAAAATCACACTCTGATAACATGACATACTGTACTTAGAAGTACAGAAAATAACAGACCAGGTGTAGGGCTATAATCTTATGTCATTTGAGTGGTTTATTGTTGACATTTTAGATCTAATTCACTGTAGTCCCAAGTTTTAGGGTAATTTGACAGATGGGAATATATTAGAAAAAGTACACTACCGGTCAAACGTTTCAGAACACCTATTCATTCATTGTTTTTTTTCCTTTATTTTTACTATTTTCTACATTGTAGAATAATAGTGAAGCCCTCAAAACTATGAAATAACACATATGGAATCATGTAGTAACCAAAAAAGTGTTAAACAAATCTAAATGTATTTGTTATTATTCAAATAGCCATCCTTTGCCTTGATGACAGCATTGTGCACTTTTGTCATTCTCTCAGCCAGCTTCACCTGGAATGCTATTCCAATAGTCTTGAAGGAGATCCCACATACGCTGAGCACCTGCTGGCTGCTTTTCCTTCACTCTGCGGTCCGACACATCCCAAACCATCTCAATTTGGTTGAGGTCAGGGGATGGTGGAGGCCAGGTGATCTGATGCAGTACTCCATCACTCTCTTTCTTGGTAAAATAGCCCTTATACAGAATGGAGGTGCTTCTACACCTGCATTGCTTGCCGTTTGAGGCTGGGTTTCTGTACAGCACTTTGTGACATCAGCTGATGTAAGAAGGGCTTTATAAATACATTTGATTGATTGATTGTCCTGTTGAAAAACAAATTATAGTCCCGCAAAGCAGATGGGATGGCGTATCGCTGCAGAATGCTGTGGTAGCCATGCTGGTTAAGTGTGCCTTGAATTCTAAGTAAATCACAGACCGTGTCACCAGCAAAGCACCATAACACCACCTCCTCCATGCTTTATGGTGGGAAATACACATGCGGAGATCATCCGTTCACCCACACTGCGTCTAACAAAGACAAGGCGGTTGGAACCAAAAATCTCAAATTTGGACTCCAATTTCCACCGGTCTAATGTCCAATGCTTGTGTTTCTTAGCCCAAGCAAGTCTCTTATTGGTGTCCTTTAGTATTGGTTACTTTGCAGAAATTTGACCACGAAGGCCTGATTCATACGGTCTCCTCTGACCAGTTGATGTTGAGATGTGTCTGTTACTTGAACTCTGTGAAGCATTAATTTGGGCTACAATTTCTGAGGCTGGTAACTCTAATGAACATATCCTCTGCAGCAGAGGTAACTCTGGGTCTTCCTTTCCTATAGCGGCCCTCATGAGAGCCAGTTTCATCATAACACTTGGTGGTTTTTGCGACTGCATTTGAAGAAATTTTCAAAGTTATTGAAATTTTCCGGATTGACTGACTTGCATGTCTTAAAGTAATGAGGGGCTGTCGTTTCTCTTTTCTTATTTGAGCTGTTCTTTACATAATATGGACTTGATCTTTAACCAAATAAGGCTATCTTCTGTATACCAACCCTACCTTGTCACAACACAACTGATTGGCTCAAACGCATTAAGAAGGAAAGAAATTCCACAAATTAACTTATATTAAGGCACACCTGTTAATGAAAATGCACTCCAGGTGACTACCTCATGAAGCTGGTTGAGAGAATGCCAAGAGTGTGCAAAGCTGTCATCAAAGCTTGGCTATTTGAAGAATCTAAAATATATTTTCATTTAACACTTTTTTTTTGTTACTATATGATTTCATGTGTTATTTCATAGTTTTGACGTCTTCACTATTATTCTACAATGTAGAAAAGAGTCAAAGTAAAGAACAACCTTTGAATGAGTATGTGTTCTAAAACTTTGCATCGGTAATGTATGTGTTCATGAAATGCCATTTATACAGTTGAAGTCGGAAGTTTATATACACTTATGATGGAGTCAATAAAACTCGTTTTTCAACCATTCCACAAATTTCTTGTTAACAAAATATAGTTTTGGAAAGTCGGTTAGGACATCTACTTTGTGTGTGACACAAGTCATTTTTACAACTGTTTACAGACATATTATTGTACTTATAACTCACTGTCACAATTCCAGTGGGTCAGAAGTTGACTGTGCCTTTAAACAGCTTGGAAAATTCCAGAAAATGACGTCATGGCTTTAGAAGCTTCTAATTGACATAATTTGACTCAATTGGAGGTATACCTGTGGATCTATTTCAAGGCCTACCTTCAAACTCAGTGCCACTTTGCTTGACATCATGGGAAAATCAAAAGAAATCAGCCAAGACCTCAGGAAATAATTGTAGACCACAAGTCTGGTTCATTCTTGGGAGCAATTTCCTAACGCCTGAAGGTACCATGTTCATCTGCACAAACAATAGTACGGAAATGTAAACACCATGAGGCCACGCAGCCTTCATACCGCTCAGGAAGGAGACACGTTCTGTCTCCTAGAGATGAACGTACTTTGGTGCGAAAAGTGCAAATCAATCACAGAACAACAGCAAAGGACCTTGTGAAGATGCTGGAGGAAACGGGTACAGAAGTATCTACAGTGCCGGCAAAAAAGTATTTAGTCAGCCACCAATTGTGCAAGTTCATCATAGGTACACTTCAACTATGACAGACAAAATTAGAAAAAAAATCCAGAAAATCACACTGTAGGATTTTTAATGAATTTATTTGGTGGAAAATAAGTATTTGGTCACCTACAAACAAGCAAGATTTCTGGCTCTCACAGACCTGTAACTTCTTCTTTAAGAGGATCCTCTGTCCTCCACTCGTTACCTGTATTAATAGCACCTGTTTGAACTTGTTATCAGTATAAAAGACACCTGTCCACAACCTCAAACAGTCACACTCCAAACTCCACTATGGCCAAGACCAAAGAGCTGTCAAAGGACACCAGAAACAAAATTGTAGACCTGCACCAGGCTGGGAAGACTGAATCTGCAATAGGTAAGCAGCTTGGTTTGAAGAAATCAACTGTGGGAGCAATTAGGAAATGGAAGACATACAAGACCACTGATAATCTCCCTCGATCTGGGGCTCCATGCAAGATCTCACCCCGTGGGGTCAAAAGGATCACAAGAACGGTGAGCAAAAATCCCAGAACCACACGGGGGGACCTAGTGAATGACCTGCAGAGAGCTGGGACCAAAGTAACAAAGCCTACCATCAGCAAGGGCATTGAAGACGAAACGTGGCTGGGTCTTTCAGCATGACGATGATCCCAAACACACCGCCCGGGCAACGAAGGAGTGGCTTCGTAAGAATGGAGGAATGGGCCAAAATACCTGCAACAGTGTATGAAAACCTTGTGAAGACTTACAGAAAACGTTTGACCTCTGTCATTGCCAACAAAGGGTATATAATAAAGTATTGAGATAAACCTTTGTTATTGACCAAATACTTATTTCCACCATAATTTGCAAATAAATTCATTAAAAATCCTACAATGTGATTTTCTGGATTTTTTTTCTAATTTTGTCTGTCATAGTTGAAGTGTACCTATGATGAACTTGCACAATTGGTGGCTGACTAAATACTTTTTTGCCCCACTGTATATCCACAGTAAAACGAGTCCTATATCGGCCGCTCAGCAAGGAAGAAGCCACTGCTCCTAAACCGCCATAAAAAAAGCCAGACTACGGTTTGCAACTGCACATGGTGACAAAGATTGTACTTTTTGGAGAAATGTCCTCTAGTCTAATGAAACAAAAATAGAACTGTTTGGCCATAATGACCATCGTTATGTTTGGAGGAAAAAGGGGAGGCTAGCCGAAGAACACCATCCCAACCGTGAAGCACTAGGGGTTGCAACATCATGTTATGGGGGTGCTTTGCTTCCAGGAGGGACTGGTGCACTTCACAAAATAGATGGCTTCATGAGAGAAGGAAAATTATGTGGATATATTGAGGCAACATCTCAAGACATCAGTCAGGAAGTTAATGCTTGGTCACAAATGGGTCTTCCAAATCGACAATGACCCCAAGCATACTTCCAAAGTTGTGGCAAAATGGCTTAAGGACAACAAAGTCAAGGTATTGTTTTGGCCTTCACAAAGCCCTGACCTCAATCCTATAGAAAATGTGTGGGCAGAACTGAAAAAAACTTGTGCGAGCAAGGAGGCCTACAAACCTGACTCAGTTACAGCAGCTCTGTCAGGAGGAATGGGCCAAAATTCACCCAAGTTATTGTGGGAAGCTTGTGGAATGCTACCCAAAACATTTGAACCAAGTTTAACAATTTAAAGCCAATGCTAGCAAATACTAATTGAGTGTATGTAAACTTCTGACCCACTGGGCATGTGATGAATGAAATAAAAGCTGAAATAAATAATTCTCTACTATTATTCTGACATTTCACATTATTAAAATAAAATGGTGATCCTAACTGGCCTACGACAGGGAATTTGTACTAGGATTAAATGTCAGGAATTGTGAAAAACTGAGTTTAAATGTATTTGGCTAAGGTGTATGTAAACTTCTGACTTCAACTGTATATACAGTCGTGGCCAAAAGTTTTGAGAATGACAAATTAATTTTCACTAAGTCTGCTGCCCCGGTTTGTATGATGGCAATTTGCATATACTCCAGAATGTTATGAAGAGTGATCAGATTAATTGCAATTAATTGCAAAGTCCCTCCTTGCCATGCAAATGAACTGAATCCCCAAAAACCATTTCCACTGCATTTCAGTCCTGCCACAAAAGGACCAGCTGACATGTCAGTGATTCTCTTGTTAACACAGGTGTGAGTGTTCACAAGGACAAGGCTGGAGATCACTCTGTCATGCTGATTGAGTTTGAATAGACTGGAAGCTTCAAAAGGAGGGTGGTGCTTGGAATCATTGTTCTTCCTCTGTCAACCATGGTTACCTGCAAGGAAACACGTGCCGTCATCATTGCTTTGCACAAAAAGGGCTTCACAGGCAAGGATATTGCTGCCAGTAAGATTTCACCTAAATCAACCATTTATCGGATCATCAAGAACTTCAAGGAGAGCGGTTCAATTGTTGTGAAGAAGGCTTCAGCAAGGACAGTCTCCTAAAGTTGATTCAGCTGCAGGATCGGGGCACCACCAGTACAGAGCTTGCTCAGGAATGGCAGCAGGCAGGTGTCAGTGCATCTGCACGCACAGTGAGGCAAAGACTTTTGGAGGATGGCCTGGTGTCAATAAGGGCAGCAAAAAAAGCCACTTCTCTCCAGGAAAAACATCAGGGACAGACTGATATTCTGCTAAAGGTACAGGGATTGGACTGCTGAGGGCTGAGGTAAAGTCATTTTCTCTGATGAATCTCCTTCTTGATTGTTTGGGGCATCCGGAAAAAAGCTTGTCCGGAGAAGACAAGGTGAGCGCTACCATCAGTCCTGTGTCATGCCAACAGTAAAGCATCCTGAGACCATTCATGTGTGGGGTTGCTTCTCAGCCAAGGGAGTGGGCTCACTCACAATTTTGCCTAAGAACACAGCCATGAATAAAGAACTGTACCAACACATCCTTCGAGTGCAACTTCTCCCAACCATCCAGGAACAGTTTGGTGACGAACAATGCATTTTCCAGCATGATGGAGCACCTTGCCATAAGGCAAAAGTGATAACTAAGTGGCTTGGGGAACAAAACATTGATATTTTGGGTCCATGGCCAGGAAACTCCCCAGACCTTAATCCCATTGAGAACTTGTGGTCAATCCTCAAGAGGCGGGTGGACAAACAAAAACCCACAAATTCTGACAAACTCCAAGCATTGATTATGCAAGAATGGGCTGCCATCAGTCAAGATGTGGCCCAGAAGTTAATTGACAGCATGCCAGGCCGGATTGCAGAGGTCTTGTAAAAGAAGGGTCAACACTTCAAATATTGACTCTTTGCATCAACTTCATGTAATTGTCAATAAAAGCCTTTGACACTTATGAAATGCTTGTAATTATACTTCAGTATTCCATAGTAACATCTGACAAAAATATCTAAAGACACTGACGCAGCAAACTTTGTGGAAATTAATATTTGTGTCATTCTCAAAACTTTTGGCCACAACTGTACAGTACTAGTCAAGTTTGGACACACGTGCTCATTCCAGGATTTTTCTTTATTTTTGCTATTTTCTACATTGTATAATAATAGTTTCGACATGAGAACTATGAAATACCACTGCTTTGCACACACTTGGCATTCTCTCAACCAGCTTCAAGAGGTAGTCACCTGGAATGCATTTTCATTAACAGGTGTGCCTTATTAAAAGTAAATTTGTGGAATTTCTTTCCTAAAGCTTTTGAGCCAATCAGTTGTGTTGTGACAAGGTAGGGTTGGTATACAGAAGATAGCCTTATTTGGTAAAAGTCCAAGTCCATATTATGGCAAGAACAGCTCAAATAATCAAACAGAATTGACAGTCCCTCATTACTTTAAGACATGCAGGTCAGTCAATCCGGGAAAATTAAGAGCTTTGAACATTTCTTCAAATGCAGTCGCAAAAACCATCAAACGCTTTGATGAAACTGGCTCTCGTGAGGACCGCCACAGGAAAGGTGACAGTGTGAATCAGGCCTTCATGGTCAATTACTGCAAATAAACCATTACTAAAGGACACCAATAATAACAAGAGACTTGCTTAGGCCAAGAAACACGAGCAATGGACATTATACCGGTGGAAATCTGTCCTTTGGTCTGATGAGTCCAAATTTGAGATTTTTGGTTCCAACCATCGTGTCTTTGTGAGACGGAGAGTAGGTGAACGGAAGATCTCCGCATGAGGGGTTCCCACCATGAAGCATGGAGGAGGAGGTGTGATGGTGCTTTGCTGGTGACACTGTCTGTGATTTATTCAGAATTCAAGGCACACTTAACCAGCATGGCTACCACAGCATTCTGCAGCAATACGCCATCCCATATGGTCATTGTTTTTCAACAGGACAGTGACCCAGGAGAGTGATGGAGTGCTGCATCAGATGACCTGGCATCCACAATCACCTGACCTCAACCCAATTGAGATGGTTTGGGATGAGTTGGACCGCAGAGTGAAGGAAAAGCAACCAACAAGTGCCCAGCAAATGTGGGAACTCCTTCAAGGCTGCTGGAAAAGCATTCCAGGTGAAGCTGGTTGCTAGAATACCAAGAGTGTGCAAAGCTGTCATCAAGGCAAAGGGTGGCTACTTTGAAGAATATAAAATATATTTAGATTTGTTTAACGCTGTTTTGGTTACTACATGATTCCATATGTGTTATTTCATAGTTTTAATGTCTTCACTATTATTCTACAATGTAGAAAATGGTAAAGTAAAGAAAAGGCCTTGAATGAGTTGGTGTGTCCAAACATTTGACTTGTACTGTGTGTGTGTCTATATCTTTGAAAAAAAATCAGGTCAGGTTTTAAATACCTGCATGCGCCAAACTTGTTGACATCTCAATTAAATGTTTTAAAACGTTATTTTTGTGTCTTGGAATCCTTGATAAATGTTAATTCAGGGATGAAAAGTTAGTCCAGAAAGGTCCTTGGAAACTCTTGGAATAGTGTACCATATCAAAATAATGATTTAGCAGCAAGATGGATTGGTCTGCAAAGCTTTCCATATGAAATATTTTACACTCATTGGCCAAGGTGAGATTTGAAAATAGATTAAAAAGTTATCTTCAAAACAATGTTTTCAGAAGAGGATCAACAAATGCAAAATAGCTTTCCAAGAAAAGCAATGTCAATGTGTCAGCTGATATTCACAGCTCTGCTCTGTACACTGGGCCGTATAGATTCTTTGCATCAGCACTGGCCAGATTCCACCAGCAGCGTGGACTCGACAACTCAGCCCATGCTGCCTTCAAGTCAAGCCTTCTATTGTTGATAAGCTGGCTCTTCATTTGTAACCTTCTGATGAGCTATTTGTTGACATCCAAGGATTTGAATAGGCAGGCCTTCGCTGCACATGGGTTGTACAGGGAGTAGCTCTTATCAAAGATGGTAAACTGCTAAATAAAAAGGCACAAGAAAATCAGTTCTGCTCAATCTAGTAATTTCGATTAAATATTTAGATGTAATGTGATCATGCAAAGATGGCTCAGCCTCAAACCATACAGAATTTGATGTTGCACAAGACAGTCTCACATAAAAGTAGAGTAAAACCACAGCAGGGTTTTCCGGTTGCACAAGCTGCTGAAACAATCCAGACTGAAATGAAGCGAGCAGAATACCATGTGTTTCTTTGGATAAAAGTCATCTCAGCGCATGTTGTCCAGCCATTGTGTAAATACAGACAGTTTGCTGAAAGGAAATCTGTAGAAATGACAGAGATATGGTATAGTGAAATCAATTAAGATTATCCCATCATACCCAGAAGTGAGACATCCCACTCCCTCATTTTTTCTGGAGTCAATGAACTAAGCAGACCAGACCCAACTGTTATCACATTGATGCTTCATTTTCACTACATGACCAAAAGTTTGTAGACACCTGCTGGTCGAACATCTCAAACTAGACAGAGTCATTAGAGCCATTAGGCAGAGTTCCTCTGTCCAGTGCCTGTGTTCTTTTGCCCATCTTAATCTTTTATTTTTATTGGCCAGTCTGAGATATGGCTTTTTCTTTGCAACTCTGCATAGAAGGCCAGCATCCCGGGAGTCGCCTCTTCACTGGTGACGTTGAGACTGGTGTTTTGTGGTTACAATTTAATGAAGCTGCCAGTTGAGGACTTGTGAGGCGTCTGTTTCTCTAACTAGACACTCTAATGTACTTGTCCTCTAGCTCAGTTGTGCACCGGGGCCTCCCACTCTTTCTATTCTGGTTAGAGACAGTTTGCACTGTTCTGTGAAGGGAATAGTACACAGCGTTGTACGAGATCTTTAGTTTCTTGGCAATTTTTCGCATGGAATAGCCATCATTTTTCAGAACAAGAATAGACTGACGAGTTTCAGAAGAAAGTGCTTTGTTTCTGGCTATTTGGAGCATGTAATCGAACCCAAATTGCTGATGCTCCAGATACTCAACTAGTCTAAAGAAGGCCAGTGTTATTGCATCTTTAATCAGAACAACAGTTTTCAGCTGTGCTAACATAATTGCACATAAATTATAAACTTGGATTAGCTAATGCAACGTCCCATTGGATCACAGGAGTGATGGTTGCTGATAATGGGCCTTTGTACACCTATGTAAATATTCCATTAAAAAGCATCCATTTCCAGATACAAGTCATTTACAACATTAACAATGTCTACACTGTATGTCTGATCAATTTGATGTTATTTTAATGGACAAAAAGTGTTTTTCTTTCAAAAACAAGGACATTTTTAAGTGACCCCAAACTTTAGAACAGTAGTGTGTGTCAGAAGAAGTGCAATATTATCATCAGAAGACTTGGAATACAGAGGAGGAATAGAGTGAAAAAGAGAGGCAGAGGAGGTCTAAGAGAGAGAGAGAGAGGGAGGAAGAGGGGGAGCTTGAGTCAGTTAAAAATTGTTGGAAAAAGGGAGATGGTTTGTTAAAGAAGAATGAGTAAGCAGAGTGAGCTGAAGACAGAAGGAGAAATGGAAGTGAATGAGGTCCAAGTATCGAAGGTGGTAGGTGTGGTGAAGGTCTCAGAGCCCAAGGCTGGCACTCAGGATAAAGATGAGTCTGTGTGACAGTAGGAGTGAAGTTTTTGGAAAAAGTGGACCCTTGCCAATTGGCTGATCTATTTGTAGTTTCAGGGTGGGTGAAAACAGAGTTTTCGGTGAGGGTAACCAGAAGTGGTCTTGTGATCATTGTTTCTGCTGGTCAGAAGGAGAAGGCGCTCCGCTTTAAACTAACGTGAATTATTTTGCTCTCATGAAAAGGGCACCATTGAAAGGAGTGATTTCTGAGGTAAATGTAAATGTAAAAATTGACCAACTGAAGGAGAAGATTCCTGATGTTTGTGATGCTTGTTATTTAGTGCGACGCAGTCTGTTCTTTTGAGTTTTGATGTTGAGTCTTTGCTCAACAATGTGATGATAGGATATACAGTATAAGTTATCCTGTGCAAGCTTTTGTGCCGAATACATTACGTTGTTAGAGCTGTCAAGCTTATGGGCATGTGGCAGCAGTTTGTAGGAGGAAGGTCCCTAGGTGTGAGAAGTATGCAGAAGGGCATGAGACAAAGGAATGTGTAGCATTGGGGAAAGTAGTGGTAGGTGTTAATTGTAGGGGTGCCCATGGGGCTGGGGAACAGAAATGTCCCGTGCGAGAGAAATGTCCCGTGCGAAGAACGTAGAAGAAGATGGGTCAAGGAGGAGGGATCCTGAGATGAGGGGTGTAAGTAGTAGATCTGTACCAGTACAGAGGGATAGGCCAACAGGTGATATCTTTCAGTAAGATTGGATTTTTAACTGTACTGCAGAAAAGTCGCAGAAAATTGAGGTTGTGGTAACAGCTGCAGAGAGGTATTAGGGTGTGCGAAACTTGACAGCAGAAGAGTTACAGGGTGTGTTAAGTGGTGGTGTCCCATCCTTTCCAGTTGTGTGCCTGAGGTAGGAATAAATAGATTTAAATAGTGGAGTAGAATGGTGTACTTTTTTTTATATATACTTTTTTTGGGGGTAGTGTTAGATGGTAGGGTATTTTTTTATATATTTTTTAAGTATAGTATAAGGGAGTTGTACCCCAGTCTAGTAGGTGGTGGATGTGCAACATTTATTGGATGCCAATCGCCATTAAACCTCCTTGAAGAAGAAGAATGCTGGTGACAAAACTATTTATTTTTATTAACAACAAATCAATACAAAAAGTACATGGGGAACACAAGTGTATATATAAAGAATATACAAAGGACATTTGGGCTAGGGGGTATAATATCACATTACACAAGAACCTTAAGGGACATACACAGAATTCAAACAGCTTTTTTTGTTGGTAGAGTATTTACTTGTCTTAAAATATAGTTACATTTCTTTTTGCAAGGTAATAAAATGTGGTTTTTTTGATGGTAAATTGACATTTGTGAATATGAAATTTGGCCAAAATAATTGTAAAAAATCATTCTAAACGGAATCTACAGTCCCTGTAACGTGTCTGGGTTACCCCGTTGGACAGCGGCGCTACTTTATGGCAGCATTCCAAACACATAACAGACACGCCCTCTCCCCTCAGCCCCCAACTGATGAGGTATCATGACGTCTGACAAATTTTCACTTGCAGGGCGAGGGAGCAAGGAAGGAATCCATTAGCCTGTTGAATAATGATGGGAAATTATTTGCCTCTGTATTTGCTAAGAGGCTGAAACAAGGCTTGCATCATATAATTGATGAAAAACAATCTGGTTTTATGCATGTCGACACATTAGTAATAACATCAGGTTGATCTTAGATATGATTGACGATAATGACCTCATCCTTGATGATAGTTTTCTTATGTTTGTTGATTTTTATAAAGCTTTTGACACTGTAGAACATGAGTTTATGTTCAAAGCTATATACGTTTTTTGGGGTTTGGTGACTTTTTTTTGAAAGCAGTCCAAACTTTATATAGTACAACTCTGTAAAATTAGCTCACGAGACATCTCAAAGATTTAATATTGGGCATTAGGCAGGGCTGCCCAATTAGTCCATTTTTATTTTTGATTGGTTACTCAAATTATGGCTCTTCATATCAAGAAAGGGAATTTTCAAGGTGTTTCAGCACTTGGCAAATAATTTAAACTATGTCAACTGGTTGATGATACCATATTTTTGAGAGACAGGAATGAGGTCCTTAGTTTCGGGTTTGAAAATGAATATCAATAAGTCAGTCTTATTTCCACTCAAGGATTGTGTTTTACAGGAAGTATATGGTATTCCAATTAAAGATAAGTAACCTTATCTTGGAATTGTTATATGCAAGGATGAAAAACAAAGGAGTGAATTCAACTTTAACCCCATTATTGAGAAAACAAAGAAGAAATTGAACCTCTGGTTGTTGAGAGATATTTTGTTATATGGTTGGGTTTTATTGTCCAAAGCTGAAGGGTTATCCAGATCAGTTTATATCTTACTATCACTTGAATTATCCCCTAAAATTGTAAAGGACTTAGATAAGATTCTTTATCATTTTATTTGGAGGAACAAGTCTCACTATCTACGGAAATATATTCTCACTAATACCCAAGAACAAGGAGGTCTTGAGGTTTTAGATGTTAATACTCTTAAATAATACTTTTAAAATAAATTGGATTCTCAAGTATATTAAGAACCAGAACAGTATTTGGAATGTCTTCCCAAAGTATTTATTTGACTCTGTTGGTGGTTTAGAATTTTTGCTTCAATGTAATTTTGATGTCGATAAAATCCCAGTAAAATTGGCCAAAATTCCATAAGCAGGCCATTTTAGTTTGGATGTTAGCGTATAAACAATTTTTCCCCTCACAGATACTTTCTATGGAACAACAAAGATATACGATTTAAAAATAAGTCTCTTTTTTTTCGTAACTGGTTTGAGAATAAAATGATTTTGGTTGGTCAGTTACTGAATGAGGATGGATATCTACTTTCACATGGGGAATTTCTTGATACGTTTAAAATTCCAATAACCCCGAAAGAATATGCAATTGTTTTTGATGCGATTCCAAGGGGGGTTGTATCTTTTTAAAATTCCTCTGTGGTTGATGTATAACATTGATTTACATGAAAATATATTAATTGGCAATATTAACATCAAAGATAAATGTAGTAATAAACAGATTGGGAATATTGTTTGTGATACTACAATTCCCTCAGCAAGATTATTTTGGTCAAATATCTATGGTGATATACAATGGGGGAAAGCATGGAGAATTGCTAACAAATATTCTATCAGTAACAAGGTAAAGGAAGTTTCATTTAAAATGTTACATAGAATTTATCTTGTGAAACACGTTTTGGAAAGATTCAAGCTGAATATTGACTATAAATGTGATTTCTGTGGAATGGAGGAGACAACCCATTTTGCATTTGTTTTTTGCCTGTATTTATAGTAGACTTTTTTGGATTGACATACAGAATTCTGCTACAAAAAAGAAATAGGACCAGTTGTTTTTCATTGTCCATTTGGAAGACCCATTTGCGACCAAGCTTTAACTTCCTGACTAATGTCTTGAGATATTGCTTCAATATATCCACATAATTTTCCGTTCTCATGGTGCCATCTATTTTGTGAAGTGCGCCAGTCCCTCCTGCAGCAAAGCACCCCCACAACATGATGCTGCCACCCCCGTGCTTCACGGTTGGGATGGTGTTCTTCTGCTTGCAAGCCACCCCCCTTTTTCCTCCAAACATAACGATGGTCATTATGGCCAAACGGTTCTATTTTTGTTTAATCAGACCAGAGGACATTTCTCCAAAAAGTACCATCTTTGTCCCGATGTGCAGCTGCCAACGTTAGGCCTTTCAGGTTATGTGGCTATAGATACTTTTGTACCTGTTTCCTCCAGCATCTTCATGAGGTCCTTTGCTGTTCTGGGATTGATTTGCACTTTTCGCACCAAAGTACGTTCATCTCTAGGAGACAGAATGTGTCTGCTTCCTGAGCGGTATGACTGCGTGGTACCATGGTGTTTATACTTGCATACTATTGTTTGTACAGATGAACGTGATACCTTAAGGCATTTCTTCCCAAGGATGAACCAGACTTGTGGAGGTCAACAACAACAAAAAATCTGAGGTCTTGGCTGATTTCTTTTGATTTTCTCATGCTGTTAAGCAAAGAGGCACTGAGTGTGAAGGTAGGCTTTGAAATACATCCACAGGTACACCTCCAATTGACTCAACTGATGTCAGTTAGCCTATCAGAAGCTTCTAAAGCCATGACATCATTTTCTGGAATTTTCCAAGCTGTTTAAAGGCACAGTCAACTTAGTGTATATAAACTTCTGACCCACTGGAATTGTGATAGTGAGTTATAAGTGAAATCATCTGTCTGTAAACAATTGTTGGAGAAATGACTTGTCCTGCACCAAGTAGATGCCCTAACCGACTTGCCAAAACTATCGTCTGTTAACAAGAAATCGTTGTGGTTGAAAAATGAGTTTTAATGACTCCAACCTAAGTGTATGTAAACTTCCGACTTCAACTGTACAGCTATGCCTTTGGTCTCCCATCCAGGATTTTAACGAAGCCCTGCTTAGCTTTGATATTTGTCACTGACTACCAATGTGCTATCATGAGAACGATTGAGTAGTCTACTCTTAATAATGAAATGGATTCACTGCTGCTATCGGAGTCATTACTCTTCCTCCCCAAATGTGTCCCTCTATCTCTTCCCCTCCTCTCCTACTTGCTACTCCTCGCGGCAGACTTTGCGTCTTTCTTCAATAAGTGTGACGTTGCATGTGTCAGTGATGTCAGTGGTATGCAAGCGCTTTGAAATATGTATGTGAGACCTTAGAAGGTTTAGCTGTTTGATTTTAATGCAGTACTTGCAACATTTCTGTTATGTTTAAATGTTATCCAACCATACAAGTCAGATTTGAAAATAATCTTTGCGTATTTACTGCCATATGGATTACTGACCAGTTCCAGGTAGAACATACAGAAATATTGTTAAATTCTTCTAGATCTTTTGTATGATTTTAAGAGTTTTTGGAAAACGTGGTCAAGTAAGAAACTGAGGGAAATATGACAGAAATTCTTTGCATCTGCACAGTTCTTTTAGTCTGTTTTTGTAAATCGTTGTGTACATTGTTAAAAGTAGTCCTTGTGCAGGTTTGTTAAACTCTGAAATTATTGTTTTGCTTGGCATACATTTTAAGTGAAGATCTGAGTCTAGACAAAATGTCTAGGAAGAGACGTTCTAATCATGTCTGTCAACTTGTCTGTATGGAAGCGGCAAGATGATGGACTGAACACAATCTGGTGGGTAATAACTTTCAATCTGGATAACAACACCAAACAAATCATAAGACTAGAGAAATGTATTGACAAATAATATGAAAACAAGCAACACCCAAACATGACAGAGTAAGACAGGAAATCTATTTCAAAATGAAAACGTGACTTCTACAGACAGACAATTTTAATATTTTCACCACCGGGAATGGTAAAGGTCAAAACCGACATGTTAAAATCACTAAATTATAAACTGGATATATTTGAACTAGTCAGTAAGGATATAAAAGAGTTGAAGGCAAGGGTCGAGATGAGTGACGAAAAAGCTGTAACATTGTAGAAAGATACAAACGAGCTCAAAGGGATAGTAAGATTGAAACCAAAGTTAATGAACTTAAAAAGGCAAACACCGTTCTGAGAGAAGCCTTACTTGACATAAAGACTAGATCCATGACAGAGATTCTGGTACTTACAGGTATCCAAGAGAAAGAAGTTCCTGAATCTGTAGTTTGAGTTCCTCCTTACAGCGCTTCAGATTCCACGGGAAGCCATCGACAAAATCCAACTCGAACGTGTACACCGCTTCGGCCAGAGGTATGAACACCCATTTGTTGTCTATTTTATCTTTAAAGAAAGCAAATGTATGGTTAAAAGCCTGGGTAAAAGACTTGCTGGCACGCAAATAGGCATGAAGGACCAGTTACCGAAGTAAATTGTAGAGCGGGGTAAAGTAATATATCCAATTTTCAAGGAATACAGATTGAAAGGGAAACGCGTAGCTCTCGTTGTCATTAAACTGTATATTGATAACCAGTTGTTCAGAGACACAGACTACTCCATGGCTATTTTAAAAATTAAAGTTCTCATAGAGGAGGCAAATAAGGAGCAAACAAAAAATATAGCTATCTTCAAATTTAACTAATTGGAACACAAAAGTACTAATTCAACATGGTGGAGATAAACTCAGTAAATAGAAGGCACAGTATGTATGGTGTGTTTTCTTTGGGTGTTTGGGAAAGTGTGGTGTTGAGTGAGAAAGGAAATAGTTGCCGGAACCAATGTATTGCTGTGAGCAGGGGTTGTGAGAGCTTTCAATTTTGCTCAGATGTGGGATATACATTTTATGATGAATTATACACTTATTTATTGTCCTAACGTGGTGGAACAGTGTTTAAAATATATTTTATTTATTGTCCTGTCATGGGGATTTAAAAATAAATTAAATAAATACATCTTATTTATGATCCTATATTGATGGACTAGTCCACAATCCAATACCCTAGACTCCCATCTGAATGACCCAGATACTAAGGAAGAAGTCCCTAACTGTTTTATGGGCCTGCTGTAAGCGGCCTGTATGCAGCCAAAATGCAGTCAGAGACCTAGAGCAGCACCGCCCCCTCAAGATTCTGAGCCTGCTTGGCAGGGTTGGTCCTGCAAAGCCCCCTGAAGGGAGAGCATAATATACAAGGAAATTCTTAAAGCTGCTAATGAGAACCTTGACGAACTTGTACCTAGCCGGTGGGGATTCTGGTTGGGTGCCCCCACCTCGGCAGTGGCAGTGCTGGCAACACTAGCTGCAGTAGCCCATGGGGAGCGGGGGTCACACTAAGACATTCAGAGAAGGGGCAAATTGTGGCACAAAATCAAAGGTCTGGCTGCACAGAGATGCTTGGTAATATGGTCACTACGGGGGACCATCTTGTGGGTGTTTCAGGGTAAGGGAGGAAATCTGACCTCCATCTAGGATGTGACGATAGTTTCAAAAATCTCCTTTTTATTTTTTGGGGCACAGCTTTGCAGGCCTTCTCACACCGCTGCAACTGAATATGCATTTGTAAATCAATCCCTTTTATTGAGGTGGGCTCTGGGATAGTACAACAGTTGAGAATAACAATATAAGTAAAAGGTGTAAAAGGTGTTGGGGACAATATAGGATGATTCACAATAATTGTTTGCTAAAATAATAATTGCTTGCCATAATGTAATTTTGGTAATGGCGAGACTGGTGAGGTAAAAATCGTTTGCATAAATTGCCTACATTACTACAAATGTGAATAACTAATTATGGAAAATAAGAAACAGGATTTTTAATATATTTAAAGGCTATATATAATACAAATCGAGGTGAGGGCAATGGAAATGCATTTGGCGGTTGATCTGCTTCTGTTCTGTGGGTGGCACTGTGTGCTCTTTTCGATGGATGGATCCTGGTCTCTCCAGGGCTATGGGATCCAGGGGGTTGGGGGTGGTCTGCCGGACATTAGGATGACAACCCAACTCGGGATGAGGAAGGCTTTTAGTGGTGGAATAGTGGGAACCAATTGGAGGTTTGCTTATTGGCTATGCAAATATCATGGTACAGCTATATAGACACTCAAACATCATGTTACTTTTTTTAATGGTATGTTTACAAACATGTATAGATAAATATAATTGAAAGGTGTCTTATGTTAAGTGGTGGAGTAAGTATGGCCAGTTATGATTGTAATGGCTTAGCAGATAATAAGAAGACTATCAATATTTACCTGGCTAAAAGAGAAGAAATATAATATTGTTTACAGGAAACTCAACAATTTTAGATTCGGTTTTGTGGAAAAACGACTGGTGGGGCAAAATATATTTCTCCCATTGGCAAAGAAATTCAAAAGGGGTGATATTAATTAACAGTAATTTTGATCCAAATGTACAAATTGTCCAAACAGATCATGGTAGATGGATTATTTTAAATATGTTATTGGACAATAAACAGAAATGGCTTATTAACCTATACGGTCCAAATGATGATGATCCAAGCTTCTTTGAAGATAAGGTTGAAGTCTGAAGTTTATATACACTTGGGTTGGAGTCATTAACTAATTTTTCAACCACTCCACAAATTTCTTGTTAACACTACTGTGTGCTTGACACAAGTAATTTTTCCAACAATTGTTTACAGACAGATTATTTCATGTTTAATTCACAGTATCACAATTCCAGTGGGTCAGAAGTTTACGTACACTAAATTAACTGTGCCTTTAACCTCTTTGGGCTAGGGGGTGGTATTTTCACGTCCGGATGAAAAGCGTGCCCAAAGTAAACTGCCTGTTTCTCAGGCCCAGAAGCTGTGATATGCATATAATTGATAGATTTAGATAGAAAACACAAGTTTTTAAAACTGTTAAAATCATGTATGTGAGTATAACAGAACTTATTTGGCAGGCGAAACCCCGAGGATAAACCATCCAGGATTTTTTGTTTGTTTGAGATGACTGTTTTCAATTGGTTTTCTATGAGATTGCAGAGGTTGCAGTTCCTATAACTTCCACTAGATGCCAACAGTCTTTAGAAATGAGTTAATGTTTTTCCTTTGAGAAAGGGAGAAGTAGCCCTTTCCTTTCTGGGAGTCGAGCCAAGTGGACTGTTTTGTTTGGGGCGCACGACCTGAAGCTCGCTCAACTTTCATTTGATCTGCTATTGAACACAGTTTATCCCGTCTTAAATTTGATCGATTATTTACGTTTTAAAATACCTGAAGTTGGATAAGGAAAGTTTGGACCAAGTTTACAGGTAACATATTAGATAATTTGTAGTCATGTTGGGGGAGTTGGAACCGGTGCTTTTCTGAATCAAACGCGCCAAATAAACTGACATTTTGGGGATATAATGATGGAATTAATCGAACAAAAGGACCATTTCTGATGTTTCTGGGACATATTGGAGTGCCAACAGAAGATCTTCAAAGGTAAGGCATGAATTATATTGTTATTTCTGAGTTTTGTCGCGCCTGGCGGGTTGAAATATGATTGTCATGTGTTGGTATGATGGGGTGCTGTCTTCACATAATGGCATGGTCTGCTTTCGCCGTAAAGCCTTTTTGAAATCTGACACTGTGGCTGGATTAACAAGAAGTTAAGCTTCATTTTGGTGTAATGCACTTGTGATTATGAAAGGTAAATAATTTAATTTGAATTTGGCGCTCTGCCATTTCACCGGATGTTGTCAAATCGATCGCGCTAACGGGATTTGATCCATAAGACGTTTTAAACAGCTTGGAAAATTCCAGAAAATGTCATGGCTTTAGAAGCTTCTGATAGGCTAATTGACATAATTTGAGTCAATTGGAGGTGTACCTGTGGATGTATTTCATGGCCTACTTTAACCTCTTTGATCTCTAGGGGCGCTATTTCATTTTTGGATAAAAAACGTTCCCGTTTTAAGCGCGATATTTTGTCACGAAAAGATGCTCGACTATGCATATTCTTGACAGTTTTTGAAAGAAAACACTCTGAAGTTTCAGAATCTGCAAAGATATTGTCTGTAAGTGCCCCAGAACTCATTCTACAGGCGAAACCAAGATGATGCATCAACCAGGAAATGAGCAGAATTTCTGAAGCTCTGTTTTCCATTGTCTCCTTATATGGCTGTGATTGCGCAAGGAATGAGCCTACACTTTCTGTCGTTCCCCCAAAGTGTTAGCAGCATTGTGACGTATTTGTAGGCATATCATTGGAAGATTGACCATAAGAGACTACATTTTTCAAGTGTCCGCCTGGTGTCCCTGCGTCGAAATTGGAGCGTAAAGCCAGGTGCAATTATTTTTCCATTTGAGAGCAAGGAGAAACCAGGCTTCCACGAAGGATATATCATTGAAGAGATATGTGGAAAAACACCTTGAGGATTGATTCTAAACCACGTTTGCCATGTTTCAGTCGATATTATGGAGTTAATTTGGAAAAAAGTTCGCGTTTTGAGGGCTGAATTTTCGTTTTTTTTTTTTTTTTTTTTTTTTTTTTTTGGTAGCCAAATGTGATGTACAAAACGGAGCTATTTCTAATACACAAAGAATATTTTTGGAAAAACGGAGCATCTGCTATCTAACTGAGAGGCTCCTCATTGAAAACATCAGAAGTTCTTCAAAGGTAAGTTATTTTATTTGAAGGCTTTACTTGTTTTTGTGATAGTTGCCTGCTAAATGCTAACGCTAATGCTAACGCTAATGCTAACGCTAAATGCTACGCTAGCTAGCTACTGTTACACAAATGATTGTTTTCCTATGGTTGAAAAGCATATTTTGAAAATCTGAGATGACAGTGTTGTTAACAAAAGGCTAAGCTTGAGAGCTAGCATATTTATTTCATTTCATTTGCGATTTTCATGAATAGTTAACGTTGCGTTATGGTAATGAGCTTAGGTCTATAAATAGAATCCCGGATCCGGGTTTGGTCGTCGCAACAGGTTAAAACTCAGTGCCTCTTTGTGTGACATCATGGGATCTTCAAAAGAAATCAGCCAAGACCTCAGAAAAATAGTAGACGACCTCTACAAGTCTGGTTCATCCTTGGGAGCAATGTCTAAATGCCTGAAGGTACCACGTTCATCTGTACAAACAATAGTACGCAAGTATAAACATTATGGGACCACGCAGCCGTCATACCGCTCAGGAAGGAGACACGTTCTTTCTCCTAGAGATGAATGTACTATGGTGCGAAAAGTGCAAATCGATCCCAGAACAACAGCAAAGGACCTTGTGAAGATGCTGGAGGAAACGGGTACAAAAGTATCTACATCCACAGTAAAACGAGTCCTATATCGACATAACCTGAAAGGCCGCTCAGCAAGGAAGAAGCCACTGCTCCAAAACCGCCATTAAAAAAGGCAGACTACTGTTTGCAACTGCACATCGGGACAAAGATTGTACTTTTTGGAGAAATGTCCTCTGGTCTGATGAAACAAAAATAGAACTGTTAGGCCGTAATGACCATTTATGTTTGGTGGAAAAAGGGGGAGGCTTGCAAGCCAGAGAACACCATCCCAATCGTGAAGCACGGGCTTCTCAGCCTCATGTTGTGGGGGTGCTTTGCTCAGGAGGGACTGGTGCACTTCACAAAATAGATGGCATCATGAGGCAGGACAATATTGTGGATATATTAAAGCAACATCTCAAGACATCAGTCAGGAAGTTAAAGCTTGGTCACAAATGGGTCTTCCAAATGGACAATAATCCCCCAAGCATACTTCCAAAGTTGTGGAAAAATGGCTTAAGGACAACAAAGTCAAGATATTGGTTTGGCCTTCACAAAGCCTTGACCTCTATCATTTAGAACATTTGTGAGCAGAACTGAAAAAGCTTGTACGAGCATAGAGGCCTACAAACCTGACTCAGTTACACCAGCTCTGTCAGGAGGAATGGGCCAAAATTCACCCAACTTATTGTGGGAAGCTTGTGGAAGTTGACCCAAGTTAAACAATTTGAAGTCGATGCTTACACTCAATTAGTATTTGGATGTAAACTTCTGACCCACTGGGAATGTGATGAAATAAATAAAAGCTGAAATAAATCATTCTCTCTACTATTATTCTGACATTTCACATTCTTAAAATAAAGGGGTGATCCTAACTGACCTAAGACAGGGAATTTTTTTCTAGGATTAAATGTCAGGAATTGTAAAACTGAGTTTAAATGTATTTGGCTAAGATGTATGTAAACTTCTGACTTCAACTGTATATTTAAGAATTTATCAACTCTACAAGCAACATTAGTCTATTATTATGGTGTGGGATTTTAATGCGGTTTTAAATACCTCCTGTGGACTGTAAAGGAAATCACACTACAAACTATCACCCTCGGGCACTTAAGGAAATCATGAATGTCATGGATATATTGGAATTGGTGGAGATAAGTACCCTGACCTAGTGAGATCTACTTGGCAGAGGCTTAATCAAGCTAGTCGTCTTGATTACTTTGTCATTCTCTCTGGCACCAAAAGTTAGTGTTGATAGGGGAGAGAATGCAGTTGGTTTATATATATATATATATATATATATATATATATATATATATATACTGCTCAAAAAAATACAGGGAACACTAAAATAACACATCCTAGGTCTGAATGAAATATTCTTATTAAATACTTTTTTCTTTACATAGTTGAATGTGCTGACAACAAAATCACACACATGATCAAATTTATCAACCCATGGAGGTCTGGACTTGCAGTCACACTCAAAATTGAAGTGGAAAACCACACTACAGGCTGATCCAACTTTAATGTAATGTCCTTAAAACAAGTCAAAATAGGTTCAGTAGTGTGTGTGGCCTCCACGTGCCTGTATGACCTCCCTACAACGCCTGGGCATGCTCCTGATGAGGTGGCGGATGGTCTCCTGAGGGATCTCCTCCCAGACCTGGACTAAAGCATCCGCCAACTCCTGGACAGTCTGTGGTGCAATGTGGCGTTGGTGAATGGAGCGAGACATGATGTCCCAGATGTGCTCAATTGGATTCAGGTCTGGGGAACGGGCGGGCCAGTCCATAGCATCAATGCCTTCCTCTTGCAGGAACTGCTAACACACTCCAGCCACAGGAGGTGTGAAGAGCACAGGGCGCCAGTGGCGAATTTGCCAATCTTGGTGTTCTCTGGCAAATGCCAAACGTCCTGCACGTCCCCCACCTGTGGACGTCGGGCCCTCATACCACCCTCATGGAGTCTGTTTCTGACCGTTTGAGCAGACACATGCACATTTGTGGCCTGCTGGAGGTACTTTTGCAGTGCTCTGGCAGTGCTCCTCCTGCTCCTCCTTGCACAAAGGTGGAGGTAGCGGTCCTGCTGCTGGGTTGTTGCCCTCCTACGGCCTCCTCCACGTCTCCTGATGTACTGGCCTGTCTCCTGGTAGCGCCTCCAGACACAGCAAACCTTCTTGCCACAGCTCGCATTGATGTGCCATCCTGGATGAGCTGCACTACCTGAGCCACTTGTGTGGGTTGTAGACTCCTTCTCATGCTACCACTAGAGTGAAAGCACCGTCAGCATTCAAAAGTGACCAAAACATCAGCCAGGAAGCATGGGAACTGGGAAGTGGTCTGTGGTCACTACCAGCAGAACCACTCCTTTATTGGGGGTGTCTTGCTAATTGCCTATAATTTCCACATGTTGTCTATTCCATTTGCACAACAGCATGTGACATTTGCAGTGTATTTGTATGTATGTATGTATGTATTATTTTTTTATCCAGTCAGATAAACACCCCAAACAGCCTACCCGACTGGTCACATTCCAATGATAAAACTCCGGGAGACAAAAATGCAATTTCAGAATGTAGGGGGGGACATGTCACACCCCATCCCCAGTGAAAGTTGCGCCCCTGCATGTACATATGTATATTGCATAGTTATACCCATGAACTAATTCTGTTTACATGTGTGCTTATCTTTGTCTTTATAGAATCACAACAATAAGATTCCAAGTCATACAGATTACCAAGTCATATAAACATCTTCAGGTGTGTGTGTGTGTGTGTGTGTGGGGGGGGGGGGGGGGGGGGGGTGAATATCAAGAGTACAGTGATGTGCCTCAATATCATCTTCTAACCGGACAGCACTATAGAGGACAGAACCAAACCAATAAGTAAACTCAGAAAAAAAAAATAAACGTCCTCTCACTGTGAACTGCGTTTATTTTCAGCAAACGTAACATGTTATGTTCATACAAATATTTACACAAGATTCAACAACTGAGACATAAACTGAACAAGTTCAACAGATATGTGACTAACAGAAATGGAATAATGTGTCCCTGAACAAAGGGGGAGTCAAAATCAAAAGTATCAGTCAGTATCTGGTGTGGCCACCAGCTGCATTAAGTACTGCAGTGCATCTCCTCCTCATGGACTGTATCAGATTTGCCAGTTCTTGCTGTGAGATGGTACCCCACTCTTCCACCAAGGCACTTGCAAGTTCCCGGACATTTCTGGGGGGGATGGTCCTAGCCCTCACCCTCCGATCCAACAGGTCCCAGACGTGCTCAATGTGATTGAGATCCGGGCTCTTCTCTGGCCATGGCAGAGCACTGACATTCCTGTCTTGCAGGAAATCACGCACAGAACGAGCAGTATGACTGGTGACATGCTGGAGGGTCATGTCAGAATGAGCCTGCAGGAAGGGTACCACATGAGGGGGGAGGATGTCTTCCCTGTAACGCACAGCGTTGAGATTGCCTGCAATGACAACAAGCTCAGTCCGATGATGCTGTGACATACCGCCCCAGACTATGACAAATTGATCCCGCTCCAGAGTACAGACCTCGGTGTAACGCTCATTCCTTCGACGATAAACGCAAATCCAACCATCTCCCCTGGTGAGACAAAACCACGACTCGTCAGTGAAGGGCACTTTTTGCCAGTCCTGTCTGGTCCAGCAACGGTGGGTTTGTGTCCATAGGCAACGTTGGTGCCAGTGATGTCTGGTGAGGACCTGCCTTACAACAGGCCTACAAACCCTCAGTCCAGCCTCTCTCAGACTATTGCGGACAGTCTGAGCACTGATGGAGGGATTGAGAGTTTCTGGTGTAACTCGGGCAGTTGTTGTTGCCATTCAATATCTGTCCTGCAGGTGTGATGTTCTGATGTACCGATCCTGTGCAGGTGTTACATGTGGTCTGCCACTGCGAGGACGATCAGCTGTCTGTCCTGTCTCCCTGTAGCGCTGTCTTAGGCATCTCACAGTACGGACATTGCAATTTTTTGCCCTGGCCACATCTGCAGTCCTCATGCCACCTTGCAGCATGCCTAAGGCACGTTCACGCAGATGAGCAGGAAGCCTGCTCTTTCTTTTGGTGTTTTCCAGAGTCAGTAGAAAGGCCTCTTTAGTGTCCTAAGTTTTCATAACTGTGACCTTAATTGACTACCGTCTGTAAGCTGTTAGTGTATTAGCGACCGTTGCACAGGTGCATGTTCATTAATTGTTTATTGTTCATTGAACAAGCATGGGAAACAGTGTTTAAACCCTTTACAATGAAGATCTGTGAAGTTATTCAGATTTTTACGAATTATCTTTGAAAGACAAGGTCCTGAAAATAGGAAGTTTCTTTTTTTGCTGACTTTATATAGCGGGTGAGGGCATTCATAGCCCGACTGTTCAGACAGGTGAGGGCACGATTGAGTGCTGTGCGTAACGATGGCTAGTCGACGAACCACTCTTAGATGATTCGTTGAGAGCCCCGACACAAAGGATACACCCCCTTAGTCTACATGACAAACAGCAGATGTGTGGAATGGGTCACAAGGTTAGACTTGATATATGAGAAAGAGCTATCCCCCAGCCAGATAGCATTTGCCATGAAGACTGTTCTTATTGTACAGAGTTTGGCTCCGAAGACAAGACTTTTAAATCTATTGTCAACTCCAGATACCCCTTTCTCAAGAAAAATGAATGTCCTTGACCACACGCCTAGACGAACTCAAGGAGGGGAGTGAGCTTCTAGGTCCTACACTATCCCAGGATAGGTGCAACATCAGAGATGACTTACAATGTTTCCAGACACTACCCCACACATCCTGTCTCAGACCTTATCTCCCCCAAAGCCGAAGGAGGGAGTGACTGGGCACAGACATTGGAGACAAGTAATTGGTTCCCCATTAATCTACATGTGAAGACAATGTTCCCTCCTGTCCTCTTTTCTTTCTGATATTTTGCATAGCAACAGGGACATGTGATAGACAAGCCTGACTTCTCCCCTCTCTGTGCCCCAGGTGACTGAGGCCCATATGAAGGAGGAAGTGCAACTGCCAACACCAGAGTCTGAAGGGATACATTCTAATAAAAAGAGTTCAACAGTTCAATCATATAAGCATATTATGTATCGGGTTTCAGGTAAGACCCAGATGCAGACAACGTTGAAGTAACAACAGTTTATTAATCCAACAGGGGCAGGCAAAAGACAGGTCAATGGCAGGCAGGGGTCATAATCCAGATAGGTGGGGCAAAGGTACAGGACGGCAGGCAGGCTCAGGGTCATGGCAGGCAGAAAAGGTTTACACCGGGAAAACTAGAAAACAGGAACAATCAAAAGACAGGAACAGAGGGGAAAACGCTGGTAGGCTTGACGAAACAAAACGATCTGGCAACAGACAAACAGAGAACACAGGTACAAATACACAGGGGATAATGGGGAAGATCGGCGACACCTGGAGGGGGGGTGGAGACAATCACAAAGACAGGGGAAACAGATCAAGGTGTGACATTATGCAGATAAGACATCTTAATTATCTATGTTACCGAGCTTATTCTGATTCTTCCGCCACAATATCCGTGATCCTTGGGATGTCCCTTCCCTAAACCCTCTTCTAAAAGGCAGGATACCTCCAGGCAAATCTGGTTATAAGGATGTGATGGTTGTGATGATTTCATTTCAACCAGTTTTGCCCGCAGGGTAATTTAGGCCTGGAACAGTGTCCATTTGTAATTCTTCCATGTTTGGATGTTACACAATGATGGAGAATAAAAATGAATTGAAGACCTGTGTGGAATTGTCTTCACAGTCTTGCACTGCATCATTAAAATGACATTTTAGGGATGGCTGTATTTCTAAACTCTGAACACTAAAAGCAAGTTGATTTATTAGCTTGACTCTAGATCAAAGAAATTGATTAGTTATTGTGAGAGGAGACTAAAAATCTATTTCATTATCCAAGTATCAGTTCATAGTCAACACGCTGCCTTGTTACAACAATATTACTACATAGATTTGTATTATTTATATTATTATTATTATTATTATTATTATTTGTTAACTGAATGCAGTAATGGATAACAGTTTGCAGTTGTACTTTCAAATACAATACAAGTTGTTTTAATCACCTACAGTATAAAAACACAACATGTAAAGTGTTGGTCCAATGTTTCGTGAGCTGAAATAAAATAAACTCGAAATGTTCCATATTTTGTGCACAAATTTGTTTACATCCCTGTTAGTGAGCATTTCTGCTTTGCGAAGATAATCCATCCACCTGACAGGTATGGCATATCAAGAAGCTGATTCACCAGCATGATCATTACACAAGTGCATCTTGTGCTGGGAACAATAAAAGGCCACTCTAAAATGTGCAGTTTTGTCACACAACACAATGCAACAGATGTCTGAACTTTTGAGGGAGTGTGCAGTTGCCATCCTGACTGCAGGAATGTCCACCACAGCTGTTGCTAGAGAATTGAATGTTAATTCTCTACCATAAACTGCCTCCAAAGTGATTATAGAGAATTTGTCAGTACGTCCCACTGGCTTCACAACTGCAGACCACATGTAGCCATGCCAGCCCAGGACCTCCACTTCCGGCTTCTTCACCTGTGGGATCATCTGAGACCAGACAGCTGATAAAATTGGGTTTGCACAACTGAATAATTTCTGCACAAACTGTCAGAAACCGCCTCAGGGAAGCTCATCTGCATGTTCGCGTCCTCACCAGGGTCTTGACCTGACTGCAGTTTGGCATCGTAGCCGACTTCAGTGTGCAAATGCTCACCTTTGATGGCCACTGGCACACTGGAGAAGTGTTCTCTTCATGGATTAATCCTGGTTTCAACAGTCCCGGGCAGATGTGTATTGCGTTGTGTTGGTGAGCGATTTGCTGATGTCAACATTGTGAACAGAGTGCGCCATTGTGGTGGTGGAGTTATGGTATGGGCAGGCATAAGTTACAGAAGACAAACACAATTGCATTTTATCGATGGCAATTTGAATGCCTAGAGAGAACATGACGAGATGCCATTCATCGGCGGCCATCACCTCATGTTTCAGCATGATAATGCACAGCCTCATGACAGAGCTGTAAAACACAAAAGGGGGCATATTTGCATGTTATGGTCTTGTGAAGGCTGGCTGAATTCTGGAAAAGAGTATCTTATTTTATCTTAGCATGTCTACAGATTCTCCCTTCTTCCTGTTTTTGTTTGCTTGGAAATCTTGATACTGGAGACTGTTATTTGAAGAAACGGTGTAACCAAGGGTTGGTTATCCTCCTAAAATGTCAAGTTATGTATCACTAGATTTTATTTTATACAAGATTATGGGTATACTGGGCAACTTTCATAAGGCCTGGATGCCTTAAATGGAATGCAGTACGACTAAAGGAGTCTGTATTGAGAAAATGCCCACGTCAGGAGAGATACGTGTTAAGGCAATCCCTAGCTGCTGGCCTGCTCAGTCCTGGCCCTGGGGGTCTGCCATCCTGTGGGTTGTCACTCTAGCCTTGGCCTAACACACCCAAAACCAATAATGAATATTTCACTAAGATTCTAAAGCTGAGTCGGATGTGTTGGGTTGGGGCGCTGCAGAGGGTGAGATGGTTTGTTAAAGAAGAATGGTAGAAAGTGTAAGCAGAGTGAGCTGAAGACAGGAGGATAAATGGAAGTGAATGATCGGAGGTGGTAGGTGTGGTGAAGTTCTCAGAGCCAGAGGCTTGCACCTCTGGCTAAAGATAAAGATGAGTCTGATAGTAGGGGTGAAGTTTTTGAAGTTTTTGGAAAAAGTGGACCCTTGCCTTTTGGCTGAACTATTTGTAATTTCAGGGTGGGTGAAAACAGAGTTGGGTGATGTGGAATTGGTGAGGGTAACCAGAAGTGGTTTTGTGATAATTATTTGTGTTTCTGCTGGTCAGAGGGAGCAGGCACTCCGCTTTAAATGAATGGGGTAAGAGATGTGAATTGTTTTGCTCCCATGAAAAGGGCGCCATTAAAAGGAGTGATTACTGGGGTAGCGGTAAATGTGAAAGTTGACCAACTGAAGGGGAAGATTCCTGGTGTTTGTGAGGCTCGTCGTTTGGGGCGCGCAGGAAGGGTGGCGTGAGTGGTGAAACAGAAGTGTCGTTGTCTGTTCTTTTGAGTTTTGATGTTGTGTCTTTACCTGATAAAGAGATGTTAGGATATACTGTATAAGGTATCCTGTACGAGCTTTTGTGCTGAATACATTACATTGTTACAGGTGTCAAGCTTATGGGAATGTGGCAGAAGTGTGAAGGAGGGAGGTTCCTATGTGTGAGAAGTGTGCAGAAGGGCATGAAGCAAAGAAATGTGTAGCATTGGGGAAAGTATTGGTATGTGTGTGCGAGGGTGGGTGTGCACATGGGTGTGCGAGACTTCCCAGCTAGCAATGAAGAATCTGCCCAGAAGCCGGCCCTCTTCCGGGGGGCCGGAACTGATTGAATTGGCCCAGTGTTGGACTCGGCCTGGAATCAAAATTAATGACTGCCCTGAATCGGCCCAAGTATATCGGGCCGTTTCCATCTACCGGAATTCAGCTGACTTCTCAGCTGCCGGCATCTTACCAGAATCTCCCCAGAAGCGGCCCGATGCAAATTTAAATAAATGTATACAAAATTACCTGATTTAGTCATTTTAAATAATACTATTATACATTTTCTGCATATAAATTATACCCATCCACCCCATAAAAATACATGTTGGACCGTACACCTATGGACCCTGTCAGCGTGCATGCGCCTGGCCCTCCACCGGAGTCGCTACAGCGCGATGAGATAAGGACATTCCGGCCCGCCAAACCCTCCCTAAACTCAGAAGATGCTGGGCCAATTGTGCGTCGCCTCATGGGTCTCCCGGTCGCGGCCGGCACAGGTATCGAACTTGCATCTGTAGCAAAGCAGTTTTCACTGCGATGCAGTGTCTTAGACCGCTGCACCACTCGGGAGGCTCCATCCACAAAGTTTTGAATGCTTATAAATTGCGTTACATAAAGTACTAAAATACTACTTTAATCTGGACTCTGAAAGAATTTAATTTAAATGTTCATTGTATTTTTTGATCACAGAAACAATGAGAAAATATGGAACAATAAATAAATAATGAAATGTTATATAAAGCAGCCTGTGTAATCATCTGCCAGAGAGTAGCCCCAATCGGCCTGAGACCAATTGGGCCAGATAACTCACACCAGAATCGGCCCAAACTCAATCCCCGCATCCTAGAAATAAGTAATACTGCCTAAGGCGGCCCAGGGTCACATGACGTTGGCCGAGTCTGACTCTCGAGTGCCCCGACTCAGACGGAATTGGCCCAGATCCACTGTGCTAGGGCTGGTGTCCCATCCTTTCATGCTGTTGGCCTGAAGTATGACTAAATAGATTTAAATAGTGTAGTAGGGTGGTGTGTGTTTTTATGTAGTCTGTTTGTGAGTGTAGTGTAAATGGTAGGGATTTTTATTTATTTAATCAATGTATAAGGGAGTTACACCCCAGTCTAGTAGGTGGCGGTAATGCAAAATTTATTGGATACCAACCGCTGTTAAACCTCATCGAAGAAGGACAGGGGCGAGGGAGGAAAACTAACAAAAATGCTGTAAACTTATGTTAAGTCGTGCTGACGTGATTAACATGCAAGTAAACAGTACCTTTCGCGTTGGAGTTTATAGTACAAGCTCATAGAAAGGGTAACAAATTTGGAGGCACAGCTGGGAGTTATTTACATGTGAGCACAGGCCCATATTAATTGAACGGAAAACGAGTGAGAGACGTTTGAGAGTAACTAGCTAGCTAACGTTAGCGGGCTAACCACGCAACGGATTTCTAGCTATCTTGCCATTGCCTGCATTGTCGTTATTTCCACGTGAGTAGGAAAATATGAATCGAGAAAGAGAAACGTTGTTGGATGAAATCGAACAGAGTTTGTGGACTTTAACTGAGGACAATTTACGGCACCTGTGTGTACGTTGTGGAATAGGAGGTGTAGATGACTCTGAAGTGAAAGGAAAGAGCCGTCGCGCATTGCGGCGCAAACTGATTCAAGATTACTGTGAGAAGGAGGATTTAATGGAATCAGAGGATGAGGGAATATTTTGTCTGTTACAATTGAAAGACGAAATAAAAGTAATATCAGACTCGGAGGATGCTGCGAACCGTCTGCCTACAAGTCCTAGCCAGTCGGCCTCAACGACGCACTTGGACAGCGAACCCAGCGGAGAGACAGGAGCAGCGGCAGGACGGAAAGAGGAGGTAGGGGGTCCTCAGTCCAGCAGAAAGGTGAGCCCAGCTACTGAAAGGCATACACCACAGAGAGAGAGAGTGGAGTTAGTATGCCCAGTCATAAAGACTTTTAAAATCCACGGACAGATAGATCAGAATCAGAAAGCGAAGCTCAGCTTCAGCAGCCTAGAACATCAGATTGAAAATGTACTGAGAAAAGGATACACTGAATTAGAAATCATAGAAGCAGTAATCAGAGCTGCGAGCCCAGGGTTTTAAGATGAGGTGTTATATGGAGGGGAAAACAGACATGACATTCTACACACTAAGGCAAATCTTGAGGACACCGAATTCAGTGGCTTCCTTCTCTGCATAATATCACAAGTTCACTAAAGGCAACAAAAAGAGCCTGGGAGTCTGCCTTAAACTTCCTAGTCTTCGACCTGAGACAGTGTTATCAGCCTTAGCTCGTGCCCAATCAGGAATGAAATATGGGTGAGTTAGTCAAGAGCCAGTGCCTGCACACCATCGTTACTGGATTAACAAACGATAACGTCAGGACAGAGATGAGAGTGCATCTCCAGAATTTTAACACCAGTCATGAACTGTTGCTTGAGAAAATGCTAATTGCTCAGAGCAATGAAAGCCAACACATGCAAAAGGCCAGGATTTGATGTGAGTTCACACCCACATGAGTGAACGCACTACAGAGTGAGGATAATGGGGATAACGGAGAGGAATGTGCACAGGTAGAGCCCCCACAGACCACAGTCCGAAAACAAAATAAATACAATTGATGCACACGATCAAAGAACTGACATGTAGCATCATTAGTACAGTCAGTGCAAGGCCAGGGTGACAGTTAGGAATCGCTCCAACAGAAAACCAAGTACAACCAATAGGGAGAGAAGAAAATTCAAAAGTTGTAATGAGACTGGTCAACAGACTGGTCATCACATGCCAGCATTGCTACAATTGTGGTAGTGAACCATGGAACGGTGTGTGACCTTAGATACGTCTAGTTCCATCCAGTGTTGCTGCAGTGTAAAGGGAGAGAGAACAGGATCATTAGAATCAGCACCAACCTACATTTAAGACTGCTCGCAAAATGAAAGACCACAACTCACCTTGTCCCATGATACAGAGAGAGTGGGGACCAACTACTCCAGCTACCCCAGAACATTGTAATGTAGCACAGCTCATTGGAAATAAATGTCAAGTGTGGTGTTATTTGCAGGGCGTAAATACGCAAGCACTATGAGACACGGGCTCAAGTGTCCATAAGTAATGGAGAAGACAAGCACTATAGGACACAGGGAATCAGGTACCTATCATAAGTGAGGAATGGAGAAGACGAGCACTATGGGACACAGGGAATCAGGTATCCATCATAAGTGAGGAATGGAGAAGATTGAATTTGCCACACACACATTAGACCTCTGGCAGAAATCATAAGCAATACTAGGGTTGCACATTTTGTGGAATATTCAGAGGTGTAAACTTTCAGTGGGAATATATGGGAATTAACGGAAATATATGCACATTAATATTAATACCATTTAAATGTAATGTTTTTTGCATTGGAAATATTTACCATATCATATGCAGACAGAAACATACACATTTTATCTTATTATAAGTAGACTTAATTGCAAATGATTCAATCCTTCCAATAGAAAAAAACAACATTTAGTTACGAATTGAATTAAATGAGTTGACTCATGGGATGATTTCACTGAACAACAAAGGAAAGGGAATATTGAATGATCCCCAATGATCCATCGCATCTCCCAAAAATGTTTTCAACATGCATCTGTTGAATGATAGTCTAGAAACTAAAGCTTTGGTTGTGTTCCTCTCAGGCTTCCATGTCTTCTCCCTGGACCTCTCCAATGTTCACCTCTTGAACATCAGACTCTAAGGTGGCTCCACCAGGTGGCTGATGAGATATGTTGTTACCGCTGCCATATTGCATCTCCATCCCAATTCCCTTGCTTGGAAGTGTACTTTGCCAGACTGCCAAGAACCTTGCACTCATCCAGGCCAAGGTGGCGAGACACGGTAGTGATGACACCATAGGCCTTGATGATCTCTGCACCAGACAGGATGCTCTTGCCAGCATACTTGGGTCCAACATGTACGCTGCGGTGTGTATGGGCTTCAGGCAGAAGTCTTCACACTTTTTGATGTATTTCAGAACTGCAGTTTCCTCTGCTTGGAGCAACAGTGAAGAGGGTGTGGCAGTACGGGTTTCTGCTCTTACAGCTGTAAGCAGTCTGAACATCAGACAGGATGGCATTGTCTCCCTCAATCCGTGCAATGGCTACTGCTATAGGTTTCAGGCTGCTTACCACTCTCTCCCAAAATACATCATCCAGAAGGATCCTCTTGATGGGGCTGTTCATATCGGCAGACTGATATAGCCATTTCTTGGAGAGACTCCTTCCCCTCCAGGAGACTGTCAAACATGATAACACCACTCCAGCGCGTGTTGCTGGGCAGCTTTAATGTGGTGCTCTTATTCTTCTCACTTTGCGTGGTGAGGAAGATTGCTGCTATAACTGGATTACCCTTCACATACCTAACCATTTCCTTGGCGCTCTTGTGGAGTGTATTCATTGTTTTCAGTGCCATAATGTCCTTGAGGAGCAGATTCAATTCATGAGCAGAACAGACAATGGGTGTTATGTGAGGGTAGGACTCCTCCACTTTAGGCCAAGCAACCTTCATCTTCACAGCCTTGTCTGTCACCAGTGCAAATACCTTCTGTGGTCCAAGGTCATTGATGACTGCCTTCAGCTCATCTGCAATGTAGAGACCGGTGTGTCTGTTGTCCCTTGTGTCTGTGCTCTTGTAGAATACTGGTTGAGGGGTGGAGATGATGTACTTAATTATTCCTTGCCCACGAACATTTAACCACCCATCAGAGATGATTGCAATACAGTTTGCTTTCTCTATGATTTGCTTGACCTTCACTTGAACTCTGTTGAATTCTGCATCCAGCACATTAGTAGATAAAGCATGTCTGGTTCAATGGGTGTATGCTGAGCGAAGAACATTCAGAAATCTCTTCCAATACACATTGCATGTGAGCATCAGAGGTGAACCAGTTGCATACACAGCTCAAGCAAGACATTCATCAGCATTTCTCTGACAACATTCCTCCATTGAGTCAAAAACACATCTGATTCCAGGAGGACCCTGAGCTGTTGCTAGATGTCTGATTCATAATTTAAAACTCGAATAGAAGTAGAGAGACTTTTCAGATGTTGCTTGTTGTGAGCCCTGAGGGAACTTTACGCACTTGGCCAGATGATTCTGCATCTTTTAATTCTTCATATGATTTGGCACAGTATTTGCAAATGTACACAGCTTTTCCTTCTACATTAGCTGCTGTGAAATGTATCCACACGTCAGATAGTGCCCGTGGCATTTTCCTGTATAGATTAGAAGAAAGTGAGTAAAACATTTTTTTTTTAAATAAAGTTCCATGTACAGATAAATAGTTAAGCAGTTAGATTAAACGACTCCTTTGTAAGATGCATGTTTTTAAATGAAACATATATGGAAACAGGTGAATTAACAGTCCTCAGTTAGCAGGCTCAAGCAAGCTAAAACCCACAACTGAGAGTCATTGCATATGGCTCCCGCACTCTGACACAAGCAGAGAGAAACTATCACCTTCACCCGGGGAAACTGGAATTCTTGTCCCTCAAATGGACAGTGACTAAGCAGTTCCGAGATGACCTCTTTGACCGCTTGATATATATATACTAACTACAGCGAGACTGAATGCTGGTCATCGCTGGGTGACGGAGCTATCTGACTTTAATCCCACACTGAAGTATCGTCCTGAAAATGTAAACACTGACGCAGACTTTGTCATGTTCTTCTTTGCATGCTGAACATTAAATGGAAGAATGCACCGAGAAACACTCACCTGAGACGGTAAAAGCAACACTCAATAATGTTCAGACACAACAGAATGACTGTGTAACTTGGATAACCGCAGTCACACTAAGGCCATCAGTGCAAGAGGAGCTGTTAAGGTGGGTGGGAACAGTTACAGACCGAATGTCTCCACACGATCTCTTGCAGGCTCAGTTAAAGGATGCAGCTGTATGGTGAATCTTGGAACTGAAAAGGCAAAGGACTAAGACAAAACCAACAATGTCAACAAAAGTCATGCTAAGTCAGTTACTGCAAGAGTGTAACAGGCTCCATGTCTCACCAGAGGGATTATTACAAAGGGAAACAGCAGAAAGGACACAAGTTGTGGTACCAAGTCAGTACAGAACACTAAATGACAAGTACTTAGGCACTGAAATGGCCCATCTAGGAACAGAAAGAGTGTTGAACTTATTAACACAAACACTTTTATTGGCCACGCATGCAACATGGCATTGAACAATTTATCACTAAAGTGTGTATCAAACAAAATAGACCCTGTGTAATAACTAGGACTCCAATGCAACATGTACAGGCTACAGGTCCTTTCCAGATTTCAATTGACTGCGTTTGGAGAAGAGCAGAGGCTGCTACGAGTACATTTGAGTTATTTTAGATAACTTTACAAAATATGCACATGCCAACCCCACCAGAAATAAGTCAGGGAAAACTGCAGCAAAAAAGCTTTTCGATTACTTTTTCCTGGAGTTTTTGGCTTTGTCATAAACCATCATGATCAGGGAAGAGTTTGAAAATCAGTTCTTCAAAGCCTTCCAGAACCTCTCCATATTATCCACAGGGGAATCCGGTGGAGAGATTTAACCGTACACTATTGTCAATGTTGCCCACACTAGATGATGAGAAAAAGGTAAACTGGGGTGATTATCTAAACAAGGTCATTCATGCATATAATTTTACCACAAGTGAAGCTACTGGGTTCTCACCACATTTCCTGCTATTTGGAAGGGCTCCACTGCTACCTATTGACCCTTTCTTTGGGTTACAGATAAAGGAACAGGAGAAATCATGCTAAGAAGTTGCAGCAACAGATGGCTATGAATACTATGATATCGCCATAAGAAACATGGAGAAATCAACAGCAAAGTTAAAAGCCTACTACGATCGGAATAAAATTAGTTTGGTTCTGTTCTCAGGGGATCATGTCAGAACGTGGGGCACCGGGAAAGCTAAGATCACACTGGGAGGACCAAATACACATGGTAGTAACAAGGAAAAGCGACCGCCCTGTCTAGGTCACACCCGAGAGGGGTACAGACAGGGCCTGGGTTTTGCGTTGCAATATGCTCTTGTCAGGTAATTCTCTACCATTTGAGGAACCAGTTCAAGCACCGCATAGTCTGTGGAGAAGGGAACCGCCCCAGCGTAGAGGTCTGTGGAGAAGGGAACCGCCCCAGCGTAGAGGTCTGTGGAGAAGGGAACCGCCCCAGCGTAGAGGTCTGTGGAGAAGGGAAATGCTGAGAGCGCTGAGTCAGAACTCAGATGAGGATTCTTATCCAGTATTCATCAACAAGCCACTTATGGATGACGAGAGCAGACAGAGTAGCACACAGCTAGTATCCGATAATAGTGAGGAACAGGATCAGACTGATAGAAACTTCACTGTGAAGGAGTGCCAACCTGTCCTCAGGGAGACCCACGAAGAGGACAGGGGGTTCAGCCTGGCAGAGGAGGCCCAGAGACATCCTAACCTATAACAATTTAGTGCTGCCAAGCTCTTATCAGGATACGAACAAGAGATTCTCTTATTATTAATGAACAGTACCTTTTGCTTTGGAGTTTATATTATAAGCTCATTGAAAGAGTAAAATAAACGTTTGTTGTAGCCGTCAATGAGCTTGCTGCACCCGCTAGTGAGAATTTTGACAATTTTTCAGCAGCAAACTGCTCTAACTCTTCAATGTTTGAGGGGTGCCCTCCACCAACTGCTTTTTTCAGCTTTTGGTTTTGGATGTGATTCAGATCTGGACTCGTTGCTGATTCAGACCTGGACACCAGAACAGTCCAGCATCTCTTGTTAACCATTCCTGGTTGCTTTTTGATGTGTGTTTGGGGTCGTTCTCCTGCTGGAAGATCTACAACCTTTAATGAAGACCCAGTTTTGGACACTGTGCTGAATATTGGACTCAAACAGCTGGTAATCTTCTGATTTCATGATGCCTTGTGCACATTCAAGGCATCCAGTACCAGAGGCAGGAAAGCAACCTCACAGCATTATCAAACCTCCCCCATCTTTTATTCTAGGGAGTTATTTTATTTTCACTTAATTTGGTCGTAAGTAAACACAACACTCATCTGTATTGCCAAAGAGCTATAATTTTGTTTTATTAGTTCATAGTACATCATTTGTCTCCCATGTCAACGAAAACATCCATTCTCTTGTTCAGTTCACAGGCATACTACCTGTGCTCCCTCTAGAAGTCCTGGAGGAGATGCTCCTAAATGTCCCTCCACAGCAGGTGGTATGTGTCTGTCGACTTGTGTGTCGTGAGTGGAAAGAAGTGGTGGACAGTGATTCCCTTTGGAGAGAGAGGTGCCGAAGAGAAGGATACCAGACATATGTGACTAAACTACCTAAAGACTGGCGTTTGTTTTACTTCTTGTGTAAGAAGAGACGTAATCTTCTCAAGAACCCCAGAGCAGATGGTAGGAGTCAAAACAACAATGTCTAAATTCTCTGTTGGTGTATGGGGGGTCCTGTTATTAACCCCAGAACCCACATTTCAAATCCCTCCCTTACTATTTTTCTCCAGATAAATTCAAGGGCTGGCAAATTATGGAGAATGGAGGGGATAAATGGAAAATAGAGTCAGTGGAAGAAGTGCCGCTTCCTGACAACACTGTCCAAAAGTACTTTGCGACTTCTTACTCGTGAGTATACTACTATACCATTTTAGTTTTTCAGTGAGAGAATATCACTTGGTCCCACTCTGTTTCACATCCACATTGGTGTTGTATTTATTTTCCAGCTCTTATAATACATTTGAATGGTAATAATTCCTATGATGCAAGATGGATACAGTGCAATTGACAATGACCTTGCTGTCTAGCCCAGGGTTGGGAGCCACAAAAAAAATCTGAACTCATCATGGGGGGAGTCAGTGGCTCGCGGGCCTGCATACCCACATCCATACCCCCAGCGTGCGAGCAAAACATATTACCGGCCCTCTTGACAGTGGAGAGAAAGTTTTAGATTTAATTTCCTGCAATTCTACACATTTTGCCATGGGGCACAGAGAAATTGTAGTGGTTTTAAATCAAGAAGGCATTTTGCAATAGGGCGGAGAGAGAAATGCAGTTGTACAGCGTATTTCTAGCAATTCTCCAACTTGTGCCAAAGGGCGGAGAGAAATGTTTGCGTTTAATATTTTTGATGGTGACGAACAAAATCAATGGGGGCCCGGGTCGGTAATACGACCATGATTAAGACAAGTTTAGATAGCTCGCCGCTGGACTAACTTACCAACCTTAAAGGTTTTTGCTGACGTAGGCTAATTGAGTGACTATCAGTGACTAACATAAGAGAGAAGCTGCTGATGCACAACCTACTTTTGAGATTGCACCTTGTGTATTCTACTATTTACATTTTATTGAACCTTTATTTAACTAGGCAAGTCGGTTGAGAACAAATTCTTATTTACAATGAGTTGCCCATCCCTGGTCTAGCCTATATGGACACTTAGATGGCTGCTTACTATCAACCTTGGTATATATGTTGGCTGTGTGTGTCGTCTTGTCTTTGGTTCATCTCAGGACCTGCAGGAAGTCTCAGCTGATTGACTTAGAGAAAGAGGGTTACAGGCCTTCTTTCATGGATGACTTTCAACCCGACATCATTATATCCGACTGGTGAGAGGAATATTAGAATTTTGTCATTCAGTGTCTGCTACTCTATACTTGTCAGAGGAATAGACTACTGTACAACTTGTATGTTTGTGTGTCCATATCAGGTATGCTCCACGGAGGGAATGTGGCGCTAAATATGAGATCTGTGTTGAGTTGCTAAATCATAAGAAGCAGCCAATTAAGAAGTTTAGTCCAGGAACTGTCATCTTTCAAAACTGGGATGATCATAAATGGAATCAGGTAAAACCTTCAGACTTTAAGATAATTCTCCATATACATGGTTCTGTAAATAGCTGACTACACAATCAACAATGTGGTTTCTCCTTGTCTTGTGTTTTACTAAGATTGTATGCATTAGACATTTTCAGTGATTGCATTGTAAGATGTTTGTTTTATTTATTTGCACCAAAAAAATACTATTAAAAGACAAACAGTGCAGATAAAAACAAGGTAAAAAGGTGTGCATGTGAGGTTGTAAACCTAAGAAAGAACTACAGTGCCTTGCGAAAGTATTCGGCCCCCTTGAACTTTGCGACCTTTTGCCACATTTCAGGCTTCAAACATAAAGATATAAAACTGTATTTTTTTGTGAAGAATCAACAACAAGTGGGACACAATCATGAAGTGGAACGACATTTATTGGATATTTCAAACTTTTTTAACAAATCAAAAACTGAAAAATTGGGCGTGCAAAATTATTCAGCCCCCTTAAGTTAATACTTTGTAGCGCCACCTTTTGCTGCGATTACAGCTGTAAGTCGCTTGGGGTATGTCTCTATCAGTTTTGCACATCGAGAGACTGAATTTTTTTCCCATTCCTCCTTGCAAAACAGCTCGAGCTCAGTGAGGTTGGATGGAGAGCATTTGTGAACAGCAGTTTTCAGTTCTTTCCACAGATTCTCGATTGGATTCAGGTCTGGACTTTGACTTGGCCATTCTAACACCTGGATATGTTTATTTTTGAACCATTCCATTGTAGATTTTGCTTTATGTTTTGGATCATTGTCTTGTTGGAAGACAAATCTCCGTCCCAGTCTCAGGTCTTTTGCAGACTCCATCAGGTTTTCTTCCAGAATGGTCCTGTATTTGGCTCCATCCATCTTCCCATCAATTTTAACCATCTTCCCTGTCCCTGCTGAAGAAAAGCAGGCCCAAACCATGATGCTGCCACCACCATGTTTGACAGTGGGGATGGTGTGTTCAGCTGTATTGCTTTTACGCCAAACATAACGTTTTGCATTGTTGCCAAAAAGTTCAATTTTGGTTTCATCTGACCAGAGCACCTTCTTCCACATGTTTGGTGTGTCTCCCAGGTGGCTTGTGGCAAACTTTAAACGACACTTTTTATGGATATCTTTAAGAAATGGCTTTCTTCTTGCCACTCTTCCATAAAGGCCAGATTTGTGCAATATACGACTGATTGTTGTCCAATGGACAGAGTCTCCCACCTCAGCTGTAGATCTCTGCAGTTCATCGAGTGATCATGGGCCTCTTGGCTGCATCTCTGATCAGTCTTCTCCTTGTATGAGCTGAAAGTTTAGAGGGACGGCCAGGTCTTGGTAGATTTGCAGTGGTCTGATACTCCTTCCATTTCAATATGATCGCTTGCACAGTGCTCCTTGGGATGTTTAAAGCTTGGGAAATCTTTTTGTATCCAAATGCGGCTTTAAACTTCTTCACAGCAGTATCTCGGACCTGCCTGGTGTGTTCCTTGTTCTTCATGATGCTCTCTGCGCTTTTAACGGACCTCTGAGACTATCACAGTGCAGGTGCATTTATACGGAGACTTGATTACACACAGGTGGATTGTATTTATCATCATTAGTCATTTAGGTCAACATTGGATCATTCAGAGATCCTCACTGAACTTCTGGAGAGAGTTTGCTGCACTGAAAGTAAAGGGGCTGAATAATTTTGCACGCCCAATTTTTCCGTTTTTGATTTGTTAAAAAAGTTTGAAATATCCAATAAATGTCGTTCCACTTCATGATTGTGTCCCACTTGTTGATTCTTCACAAAAAAATACAGTTTTATATCTTTTTATGTTTGAAGCCTGAAATGTGGCAAAAGGTCGCAAAGTTCAGGGGGGCCGAATACTTTCACAAGGCACTGTATATATTAGTATCAGTCAAAGTTTGGACACTTACCCATTCCAGGGTTTTTCTTTATTTTTACTATTTTCTACATCCAAGACATCAAAACTCTGAAATAACACATATGTATGTAGTAACCCATTCTTTATTTTTTTTTTAAACTTTTTATATTTGAGATTCTTCACAGTAGCGACCCTTTGCCTTGATGACAGCTTTGCACACTCTTGGCATTCTCTCAACCAGCTTCATGAGGTAGTCACCTGGAATGCGTTTCAATTAACAGGTGTGCTTTGTTAAAAGTTAATTTGTGGAATTTCTTTCCTTAATGTGTTTGATTCAATCAGTTGTGTTGTGACAAGGTAGGGGTGGTATACAGAAGATAGCCCTATTTGTTAAAAGACCAAGTCCATATTATGGCAAGAACAGCTCAAATAAGCAAAGCGAAACGACAGTCCATCATTACTTTAAGACATGGGGACCTGGACAGGAAGGGAAGACCCAGAGTTACCTCTGCTGCAGAAGATACGTTCGGTAGAGGTAACTGCACCTCAGATTGCAGCCCAAATAAATGCTTTACAGAGTTCAAGTAACAGACATATATCAGAATTAACTGTTCAGAGGAGACTGCATGCATCAGTCCTTCATGGTCAAGTTGCTGCAAAGAAACCACTACTAAAGGACACCAATAAGAAGAGACTTGCGTGGGCCAGGAAACACAATCAATGGACATTAGACCGGTGGAAATCTGTCCTTTTAGTCTGATGAGTCTAAATTTGAGATTTTTGGTTCCAACCGCCTTGTCTTTGTGAGATGCAGAGTAGTTGAACAGATGATCTCTGCATGTGTAGTTCCCACCGTGAAGCATGGAGGAGGAGGTGCGTTTGCTGGTGACACGGTGGGAACTACACATGCCGAGATCAAGATTTATTTAGAATTCAAGGCACACTTCACCAGCATGGCTACCAGCATGGTTTGCACTCAGTGGGGCTATCATTTGTTTTTCAACAGGACACTGACTCAACACACCTCCAAGCTGTGTAAGGGCTATTTGACCAAGAGAGAGAGTGATGGAGTGCTGCATCAGATGACCTGGCCTCCACAATAACCCGACCTCAACCCATTGAGATGGTTTGTGATGAGTTGGACTGCAGAGTGAAGAAAAAGCAGCCAACAAGTACTCAGCATTTGTGGGAACTCCTTCAAGACTGTTGGAAAAGCATTCCAGGTGATGCTGGTTGAGAGAATGCCAAGAGTCTGCAAAACCGTCATCAAGGCAAAGGGTGGCTACTTTGAAGAATCTCAAATATAAAATATAGATTTTTTGGGGGTTACTGCATGATTCCATGTGTTATTTCATAGTTTTGATGTCTTTACTATTATTATACGATGTAGAAAATAGTAAAAAATAAAGAAAAACCCTTGAATGAGTAGGTGTGTCCCAACTTTTGACTGGTACTGTATATACAGTGCCTTCGGAAAGTATTCAGACCTTGACTTTTTCCACATTTTGTTATTAAATAAAATTGTATTGGTCACATACAGGTGTTTAGCAGATGTTATTGCGGGTGTAGTGAAATCTTGTGCTTCAAGTTCCGACAGTGCAGTAATATCTAACAATTTCACAACATATACCTACTACACACAAATCTAAGGAAGGGAATTAAGAATATATAAATATATGGACGAGCAATGTCAGAGGCGCATAGAATAAGATACAGTAGAATAGTATAGAATACAGTATATGAGATGAGTGCAAGATATGTAAACATTACTAAAGTGACGAGTATTCCATTTTTTAAAGTGGCCAATGATTTCAAGTCTGTGTATATAGGCAGCAGCCTCTCTGTGCTTGTGATGGCTATTTAATTAACAGTCTAATGGCCTTGAGATAGAAGCTGTTTTTCAGTTTCTCGGCCCCAGCTTTGATGCACCTGTACTGACCTCGCCTTCTGGATGATAGCGGGGTGAACAGGCAGTGGCTCGGGTGGTTGTTGTCCTTGATGATCTTTATGGCCTTCCTGTGACATCGGGTGCTGTATGTGTCTTGGAGGGCAGGTAGTTTGCCCCCAGTGATACATTGAGCCATACCAGACGGTGATACAGCCCAACAGGATGCTCTCAATTGGGCATCTGTAAAAGTTTGTGAGGGTTTTAGGTGACAAGTCAAATTTCTTCAGCCTCCTGAAGTTGAAGAGGTGCTGTTGCGCTTTCTTCACCACACTGTCTGTGTGGGTGGACCATTTCAGTTTGTCAGTGATGTGTGCGCTGAGGAACTTGAAGCTTTCCATCTTCTCCACTGTTGTCCCATCTGTGGATAGGGGGGTGCTCCCTCTGCTGTTTCCTGAAGTCCACGATCATCTCCTTTTGTTTTGTTGACGTTGACTGAGAGGTTATTTTCCTGGCTCCACACTCCCAAAGCTCCTCCCTGTAGGCTGTCTCGTCGTTGTTGGTAATCAAGCCTATTACTGTTGTCTGCAAATTTGTTGGAGGCATGCTTGGCTACGCAGTCATGGGTGAACGGAGTACAGAAGGGGGCAGAGCACACACCCTTGTGGGGCCCCAGTGTTGAGGATCAGCGAAGTGGAGGTGTTGTTTCCTACCTTCACCGCCTGGCGGGCGGCCCGTCAGGATTTCCAGGACCCAATTTCACAGGGCGGGGTTCACACCCAGTGCCTCGAGCTTAATGATGAGCGTGGAGGGTACTATGGTGTTAAATGCAGAGCTTTAGTCAATGAACAGCATTCTAACATAGGTATTCCTCTTGTCCAGATGGGATTGTGCAGTGTGATGGCGATTGCATCGTCTGTAGACCTATTAGGGCGGTAAGCAAATTGAAGTGGGTGACTTAAGGTGGAGGTGATATGGTCCTTGACTAGTCTCTCAAAGCATTTCATGATGACAGAAGTGAGTGCTATGGGGCAAAATTTATTTAGTTCAGTTACCTTTGCATTCTTGAGGACAGGAACAATGGTGGCCATATTGAAGCATATGGGGATAGCAGACTGGGATACTGAGAGATTGAATATGTCCGTAAACACACCAGCCAGCTGGTCTGCGCATGCTCTGAGGACGCAGCTAAGGATGCCGTCTGAGCCGGCAGCCTTGCGAGGGTTAACCTCTCTGATCTACCCATCCCGGATCCGGTATCGTGAATACAGACTCAAGCTCATTACCATTACGCAACGTTAACTATTCATGAAAATTGCAAATGAAATGAAATAAATATGCTAGCTCTCAAGCTTAGCCTTTTGTTAACAACACTGTCATCTCAGATTTTCAAAATATGCTTCTCAACCATAGGAAAACAATCATTTGTGTAACAGTAGCTAGCTAGCGTAGCATTTAGCGTTAGCATTATCGTTAGCATTTAGCATGCAACACTTTCACAAAAACCAGAAAAGCATTCAAATAAAATCATTTACCTTTGAAGAACTTCAGATGTTTTCAATGAGGAGACTCTGTTAGATAGCAAATGTTCAGTTTTTCCTGAAAGATTATTTGTTTAGGAGAAATTGCTCCGTTTGGTGCGTCACGTTTGGCTACCAAAAAAACCTGTATCCAGGAGTGTATTTATCCCGGCAAGCTCATTAGCATAACGCAACGTTAACTATTCATGAAAATCGCAAATGAAATGAAATAAATATGCTAGCTCTCAAGCTTAGCCTTTTGTTAACAACACTGTCATCTCAGATTTTCAAAATATGCTTCTCAACCATAGGAACACAATCATTTGTGTAACAGTAGCTAGCTAGCGTAGCATTTAGCGTTAGCATTATTGTTAGCATTTAGCAGGCAACACTTTCACAAAAACCAGAAAAGCATTCAAATAATCATTTACCTTTGAAGAACTTCAGATGTTTTCAATGAGGAGACTCTGTTAGATAGCAAATGTTCAGTTTTTCCTGAAAGATTATTTGTTTAGGAGAAATCGCTCCGTTTGGTGCGTCACGTTTGGCTACCAAAAAAAAAAGAAAATCCAGTCATCAATTACGCCGAACTTTTTTCCAAATTAACTCCATAATATCGACTGAAACATGGCAAACGTTGTTTAGAACCAATCCTCAAGGTGTTTTTCACATCTCTTCGATGATATATCCTTCGTGGAAGTGTGCGTTTCGTTCTGAATCCCAGGACAAAATGACCGCAACTGGAGATTACGCACAAATTTAGATAAAGGCCACCGGACCCCTGGAAAATGTAGTCTCTTATGGCCAATCTTCAAATGATATGCCTACAAATACGTCACAATGCTGCAGACATCTTGAAGAAACCACAGAAAGCACATGGTCGTTCCTGCTGCATTCACAGCCATATAAGGAGACATTTGAAAACAGAGCTTCAGAGATTCTGCTCATTTCCTGTTAGACGTTTCATCTTGGTTTCGCCTGTAGAATGAGTTCTGTGGCACTCACAGATAAAATCTTTGCAGTTTTGGAAACGTTAGACTGTGTTCTTTCCAAAGCTGTCAATTCTATGCATAGTCGAGCATCTTTTCGTGACAAAATATTGCGCTTAAAACGGGCACGTTTTTTTATCCAATAATGAAATAGCGCCCCTATAGGCTTAACAGGTTAAGACATTCAAATGTCTTACTCACGTCTGCCTTGGAGAAGGAGAGCCCACAGTGCTTGGTAACGGACTGGGTCAGTGGCACTGCGTTATCCTCAAAGCGGGCAAGGAACAGGTTTAGCTTGTCAGGAAGCAAGACGTTGGTGTCCGCAACGTGATTGGCTTTCCTTTTGTAGTCGGTGATTGTCTGTAGACCCTGCCACATACGTCTCTTGTCTGAGCGACTCCACTTAGTATAGAGACAGCCGTTTTGCCTGTTTGATTGCCTTGCGGAGAGAATGACTACTCTGTTTGTATTCTGCCATATTCCCAGTCACCTTGTCGTGGTTAAATGCGGTGGTTCGATCTTTCAGTTTTGCGCAAATGCTGCCATCTATCCACGGTTTCTGGTTAGGGTAGGTTTTAAGTCATTTGGTACAACATCTTCTATACACTTCCTGATAAACTCAGTCACAGTCTGTGTATTCATCAATATTATTCTCGGAGGCTGCCCGGAACATATCCCAGTCCGCGTGATTAAAACAATCTTGAAGCGTGGATTCCAATTGGTCAGACCAGTCTTGAATAGTCATTAGAACAAGTACTTCCTGTTACGTTACAGCCTTGATATGAAATGGATTAAACAAAACATTTTCCTTAGCAATCTACAAACAATACCCCATAATGACAAAGCGAAAACAGGTTTTATTTTAATATTTTGGCACATTTGATAACAAATAAAGGAATACCTTGTTTACATAAGTATTCTGACCCGTTGCTATGAGATTTGAAATTGAGCTCAGATGCATCATGTTTCCATTGATCATCATTAATGATTCTTCAACTTGATTGGAGTCCACCTGTGGTAAATTCAATTGATTGGACATGATTTGAATATGCAAGCACCTGTCTATATAAGGTCCCACAGTTGACTGTGCATGTCAGAGCAAAAACCAAGCCATGAGGTTGAAGGAATTGTCCGTAGAGCTCCGAGACGACACAGTTCCCTCAATCATACTTAAATGGAAGAAGTTTGGAACCACCAAGACTTTTCCTAGAGCTGGCCGCCCGGCCAAAATGCGCAATCGGGGGAGAAGGGCCTTGGTCAGGGAGGAGACCAAGAACCCAATGGTCACTCTAACAGAGCTCCAGAGATCCTCTGTGGAGATGGGAGAACCTTCCAGAAGGACAACCATCTCCGCAGCACTCCACCAATATGGCCATTTATAGTAGAGTGGCCAGACGGAAGCGAGTTCTCAGTGAAAGGCACATGACAGCCTGCTTGGAGTTTGCAAAAGGCACCTGTCCGATGTAACCAAGAATTGGCCTGAATACCAAGAGGAGACCTGGCACCATCCCTACGGTCAAGCAAGGTGGTGGCAGCATCATGCTGTGGGGATATTTTTCAGCAGCAGGGACTGGGAGACTAGTCAGGATCGAGGAGAAAGATGAACGAAGCAAAGTACAGAGAGCTCCTTGATGAAAACCTGCTCCAGAGCGCTCAGGACCTCAGACTGGGGTGAAGGTTTACCTTCCAACAGGACAACAAAGCACACAGCCAAGACAATGCAGGAGTGGTTTCGGGACAAGTCTGAATGTCCTTGAGTGACCCAGCCAGAGCTCGGACTTAACCCGATCTAACATCTCTGGAGAGACTTGAAAATAGCTGTGCTGCAACTCTCCCCATCCAACCTAACAGAGCTTGAGAGGATCTGCAGAGAAGAATGGGAGAAACTCCCCAAATACAGGTGTGCCAAGCTTGTAGCGTCATACCCAAGAAGACTCAAGGCTGTAATTGCTGCCAAAGGTGTTTCAACAAAGTACTGAGTAAAGAGTCAGAATACTTACGTAATATTTCAGTTTTTTGTATTTTTTTATAAATTTGCAAACATTTCATTGCTTTGTCATTTTTGGTATTGTGTGTAGATTGATGAGGGGAAAAATACTATTTAATCCATTTTAGAATAAGGCTGCAACATAACAAAATGTGGAAAAAGTCAAGGGGTCTGAATACTTTCCAGAAAGCACTGTACACTGACTGGTAATGTACAGTTGAAGTCGGAAGTTTACGTACACTTAGGTTGGAGTCATTAAAACTTGTTTTTCAACCACTCCACAAATGTCTTGTTAACAAACTATAGTTTGGGCAAGTCGGTTAGGACATCTATTTTGTGCATGACCCAAGTAATTTTCCAACATTTATTTACAGACAGATTATTTCACACCTATTATTTCAAACCTGACTGTTACACCAGCTCTGTCAGGAGGAATGGGAAAAAATTCATCCAATTTATTGTGGGAAGCTTGTGGAAGGCTACCCAAAACGTTTGGCCCAAGTTAAACAATTTAAAGGCAATGCTACCAAATACTAATTGAGTGTATGTAAACTTCTGACCGACTGGGAATGTGATGAAATAAATAAAAGCTGAAATAAATCTCTACTATTATTCTGACATTTCACATTCTTAAAATAAAGTGGTGATCCTAACTAACCTAAAACAGGGCATTTTTAGTAGGATTACATGTTTGTGAATTGTGTAAAACTGAGTTTAAATGTATTTGGCTAAGGTGTATGTAAACTTCTGACTTCAACTGTATATACAAAACAGATTGTTCCCAATTAAACAAAGCATACTAATTACAATTGAACATGAAAATATGGTCTCTTCAATGATCCTCTTCCATATTTCAGATGACTCATGTGTTCAAGAATTATGGACCAGGTGTGCGGTACATCCGATTCATTCATGGAGGAAAGGATACTCTGTACTGGGCCGGCTGGTATGGAATTCGGGTCACCAACAGTAGCATCGAGATCTGCCCATCGGTGGACAGATAGCTTTCGGTGTTCCCATTTACTCTCCCAAGAGGTTACATGTGAACATTGTGCCCACCTGCAAGCTTTACTTTAGCATCTGTACCTTAGCATAGTGTACACCTTGTTCTGTCTTTTCTGCCTTTGGCACCCTGTTTCCATGTGGATATAGACGATTCTAGCTGTAGAATATATACTTTTTTATATATTAATTTTCCCCTAGTCTGATTTAGTGCCTGTTTTTGTCCACTCTGTTCTAGTGAGTCCTTGTGGACACTGTAGAGAGAAACAGAAGACAAGAACGTGTTCCTCGGTCTTGTCTTTAAGTGCTGGGGTTAGAGTATTTTAAACCGTAAGAAGGATATAGCCACATTTGTAGTAAGAAAACAGAAACCACTGTTTATTACAACCACATCTAGCTGCTGTCGTCAATAGAAAGGGTGGCTACTTTGAAGAATCTCAAAATATATTTTGATGTAATACTTTTTTTGGTAATTACATATGTTATTTCATAGTTTTGATGTCTTTACTATTATTCTACAATGCAGAACATAAAGAAACCCTGGAATGTCACCTTTTAACTGGTAATGTACAGTTGAAGTCGGAAGTTTACATACACTTATGTTGGAGTCATTAAAACTCGTTATTTTTATTATTTTACCCCCCTTTTTCGTGGTGTCCAATTGGTAGTAGTTGCTGTCCTATCGCTGCAACTCCCGTACGCCTCGGGAGAGGCGAAGGTTGAAAGTCATACGTCCTCCGATACACAACCCAACCAAGCCGCACTGCTTCTTAACACAGCGCGAATCCAACCCGGAAGCCAGCCGCACCAATGTGTCGGAGGAAACACCGTGGTTAGCGCGCACTGCGCCCGGCCCAGCCACGGGATTCGCTGTTGCGCGATGAGACCAGGACATCCCTACCGGCCAAGCCCTCCCTAACTCGGACGCCGCTAGGCCAATTGTGCGTCGCCCCACGGACCTCCCGGTCGGTTACGACAGAGCCTGGGCGCAAACCCAGAGTCTCTGATGGCACAGCTGGCGCTGCGGTACAGCTACCACTGCGCCACCCCGGAGGCCCCCGCACTGCTTCTTGACACAGCGCACATACAACCCGGAAGCCATCCCCACCATCGGAGGAAACACCGTACACCAAGCGACCTGGTCAGCGTGCACTGCTCCCGGCCCATCACAGGAGTCGCTAGTGCTAGATGAGATAAGGATATCCCTGCCGGCCAAACCCTCCCTAATCTGGACAGCTGCGACAGAGCCTGGACTCGAACTCAGAATCTCTGGTGGCACAGCTACCACTGCGATGCACTGCCTTAGAACACTGCGCCACCCGGGAGGCCTTAAATCTTGTTTTTCAACAACCCCACAAATTTCTTGATAACAAACTATAGTTTTGGCAAGTCGGATAGGACATCTACTTTGTGCTTGACACAGATCATTTTTCCAACAATTGTTTACAGAAAGATTATTTCACTTATAATTCACTGTATCACAATTCCAGTGGGTCAGATGTTTACATACACTAAGTTGACTGTGCCTTCAAACAGCTTGGAAAATTCCAGAAAATGTCATGGCTTTAGAAGCTTCTGATAGGCTAATTGACATAATTTGAGTCAATTGGAGGTGTACCTGTGGATGTATTTTAAGGCCTACCTTCAAAACTGCATCTTTGCATGGGAAAATCAAAAGAAATCAGCCAATACCTCAGAAAAATAATTGTAGACCTCTGGTTCATCCTTGTGAGCAATTATCAAATGCCTGAAGGTACCATGTTCATCTGTAAGTATAAAAACCATGGGACCACGCAGCCATCATACTGCTCATGAAGGTGATGCATTCTGTCTCCTGGAGATGAACGTACTTTGGTGCGAAAAGTGCAAATCAATCCCAGAACAACAGCAAAGGACAATGTGAAGATGCTGTAGGAAAAAGGTACAAAAGTATCTCTATCCATTGAAAAACGAGTCCTATATCGACATTACCTGAAAGGCCGCTCAGCGAGGAAGAAGCTACTGCTCCAAAACCACCATAAAAAAGCCAGATTATGGTTTGCAACTACACATGGGGAAAAAGATCATAGTTATTGGTGAAATGTTCTCTGGTCTGATGAAACAAAAATAGAACTGTTTGGCCATAATGACCATCGTTATGTTTGGATGAAAAGGGGGGATGCTTGCAAGCCGAAGAACACCATCCCAACCGTGAAGCACAGGGGTGGCAGCATCATGTTGTGGGGGTGCTTTGCTGAAGGAGGGACTGGTGCACTTCACAAAATAGATGGCACCATGAGGAAGGACAATTATGTGGATATATTGAAGCAACATCTCAAGACATCAGTCAGGAAGTTAAAGCTTGGTCGCAAATGGGTCTTCCAAATGGACAATGACCCCAAGCATACTTCCAAAGTTGTGGCAAAATGGCTTAAGGACAACAAAGTCAAGGTATTGGAGTGGCCATCACAAAGCCCTGACCTCAGTCCTACAGAAAATTTGTGGGCAGAACTGAAAAAGCGCGGGCGCTCTAGGAGGCCTACAAACCTGACTCAGTTACACCAGCTCTGTCAGGAGCTTATTATGGGAAGGTTGTGGAAGGCCACCTGGAACATTTGACCCAAGTTAAACAATTAAGGCAATGCTTCCAAATACTGAGTATGTAAACTTCTGACCCACTGGGAATGTGATTAAAATAAATAAAAAGTGAAATAAATCACTCTCTATTCTGACATTTCAAATTCATAAAATAAAGTAGTGATCCTAAAGACAGGGAATTTATACTTGGATTAAATGTCGTGAAATGTGAAATTTAGTTATGTATTTGGCTTTGTAAACTTCCGACTTCAACTGCAGGTGAATTAGACAAGGATTTCATTTTTATTAAAACGACTGCATGGAGGCTTTAAACAAGGCAGGCCGACCAAAGGAAGGAAAGGAAAGTGAACTTGAATGTAAATTTGTATGTACATAACCATCTGACAAAGGACACCTTAAATATAGTTAACACTTTTGTAAACATAATTTGTTAACATGTACAGTATATATTGAGGATACACAGAACATGGTGCACTACCTTACTATATGTATGAAGATCATTATTTCAAGTGTTGGTATAACTGTTTGTAAAACTAATACTTTTCAATTCAATAATATAATGTAGGCTAATTTGGTTGTACTGCAATCCTGTCGAGATTGCTTCTTATGCCTTTACAATGTTAAATAAATGTAAGTGTACTGTCCTTGTTTCTTCAACTAGTGTGGAGTGAGTGTCATCCTCTATGCCAGAACGCTGACAATACAAAATACTGAGAGCCCATACTTAAATCAGGGGCATATCAGCACTCCTACTCAGAATGAATCAGAAAAGAATGCACACTTGAGAATTCTAAACTTTATTTGGTTGATACATTTCAAGAAATTCACTTATCCTCAAATTGTGACAACGGGAGATGTACATTTTTGTATAAAACAAATAAACATCCTGTAAGATTCTGTTCCTGTCAAAGGAGGAACAATCTGTCAACGGAGTGAAATTCTAAAGCAAAAGTCTCATGGTGGTTTTACACTGCAACAATGAGCTGTTTCATTCAGAGCAGTAAAGACTTAAGTGCCTAGAATGCAATAGAGTATGTGACATCAGACAAGGCATTTGCTTTAAAAGACAAAAAAAAAAAAAAAATACTATACTGCCCTGACAAACATAGCATATGTTGTAACTGGGTTGGCACCAACATATCATTGTTACTACCGACTGTTACAGAATCTATTATCACTTTCCCAATTGAAAAGGGGATTTATGTTCACCTCAGGTGTTCATGAAAACATATACACCTGAAAAAAGGGAATCATAAAAAATAAAAAAAATTAAAAAGAACTTGGGGAATATTGCCGACAGTATTGAAGGTAAAATTGTTTTGTCCTGTTGTCACTCGTCCCAATCATCAGCTGTGTGTGTCTGTGACCCTTCCACACTTCTGATAAGACTATGCAGCCACCAATCTGTTTAACTGAAAAATACTGAGATGGCTCTAGGAATGATGTGTACTATTACATAAGAGGGTTATATTGCAAAGGTTCTAGTAGAGATCAATCTAGTTCAATTAAGTTCACACACTACTTTGCAAACATTGTAAAAAATATTTGTGTCAGTTACCAATAGGAGTGAAGTAACGTTGTGCAATAATGGTTTGCTTTTCTCCAAGTAGTGTTGATGAAATGCTCTAACCAATAGAAGAGAGGAAATGCTCAGAGCAGCACACATTTGCGCCTCTTCTTGGGTTCCGGAGGCTCCAGGGCAGCCAGTATTGCCTCATCAAACACATTCTTTAGTCCTTTCTGCAAACACAAAACATGAATGTACCAAATACATTTTTTACCTTGCAGTGTGTAACCACAACTGGTAATACCATCTTATAAAAGGAAAACAAACTCAGCTGCAGTCTTACGTAAACTTGCCAATTAAGTGCCCAACTGGACATGTTCTCTCCCATAGAAAAATACAGGTTAGCATCCTTGCCATGAAGGCCAAGGTAGTATGGGCTATTATGACTAGGCGTAAACAACATCGACATTGAAATGAAAGAAGTTAATGGGCACGCATTTTTAAAAAAAAGCATCTTGGTTATTTACTTGATAAATAGACATTCCTTTACATTAAAAAGACGCAGCAGACGATCAGAGGAAAAGCAAATATTATTTTTTTTAAACGCCGTCAAAACAGACAGCACTTTCTCTGGGTTTCAGGGGGTTCTAGAGCTGCTAGGATAGCTTCATCAAATACATTCTTCAGACCTCGCTATAGAGAGGGAGGAGAAAGAGGGGAATATGACCAGTGTTAGATAGAGGTTAGTTAGCAGACATACAAGAGTAAAGTGCATTCGGATGGGTTTCCAATACTAGGCCACCACTAACACAGAAAGAATGAAGGCAAGACAAGCTTAGCACAAAGACAACACAGACTAGATGCACATTAACATAAGTTGCTATTATGCAAGTCATAACTCTATTCCCTATATGTTTTAGATAGAAGTCTCACCTGTGTTAGGGCAGAGCACTCAACGTATTTGACTGCTTTCAGGTCACGGGCGAGCTTCTCAGCTGTCTCAGGGCTGATGGGCTTCTGTTTGTTCTTGGCCAGCTTCTCTACTGTGGAAGGGTCATCTCTCAGGTCAATCTGAGTTCCAACCAGCAGGAATGGTGTCTTCGGACAGTGGTGAGTGATTTCAGGTACCCACTGCAAGAGAGAGGAAACATTATTTTCAAACAATCAGAAAAGTTAGTCCATCAGAATGTGTCATAACTAGCATCTTCCCCATCACTTCACATGTTACCAATTTAACATTCCATTTAACCTACTAGAAATAATGTATAATTTAGTCAATATTCCTTTATTAAAATGGGCTTGACGTTGTACTCACCTTTTCTTTAACATTCTCAAATGAAGAGGGTGAAACACTAGAGAAACAAACTAGGAAAACATCAGTCTGGGGATAGCTCAAAGGCCGTAACCTGTCATAATCCTCCTGACCTAAGGAAACAGATAACGTGTTGATTAAATGTGAATAGCATTCAACCAAAAATATGATCTATTCAAATTGTGAACATGTCCTTGAAAAGGATCCACTCTTACCCGCAGTATCAAATAATCCTAGGGTGTAAGGTTCACCTCCAATCATGACAGTTACTGCATAGTTATCAAACACCTGTGATGAGAAAATGAAAAGAATGAGATATCCTGTCCTGTTCCATGATTATTCTGAATGGTAGTTATTGAGAAGAACAAGCTAATTCTCTTTAAAGCGTGTGAAACACGAGAATGAGACACCTAACTCTGGTGATCAATAATCACTGTGACTGAGATAAACCCAATGTATAGAAGATACACATACTGTTGGTACATATTCAGAGGGGAATTTGTTGGTTGTGTATGAAATCAAAAGGCAGGTTTTTCCCACCGCTCCATCTCCAACCACAACACATTTAATCGTCTGCATATTTGTGTTCTCTGTATGTCTGAAAGAGAAAAGACAAAGCAAAAAGTTCCGCATAAGTTAGCTACAAGACTTCAGACGAGTGGCAGGGAAGACGTATCCAGTAGTAGCTGGTTGTTGGCTACGAACGTTAGCTAGCTAACGTCTGAAACTGGTTTCCTATGTGGCTAGCAAGCCAGGTCTAAATGAAGAAGTTGTAGCAACAACCAACTACAGACTCAATAGAAATCTATGACAAAAGATAACTAGCTACAATAGATACTTTGCTCTAACTAATTTAAACTGACGTAGCTAATGTTTGCTAGCTATCTGGGTTGGTGTTAGCAGATCTCATTCTCAATTTCATATTCATTTTATTTGTTACTAACGATGAATGACAAACCTATAGCTAAAACACCTTCATGAACAGCGTTGGTATCATTTCAATTGTTACCCTATTGATGATTGATAACATGTAATTCGAAAGATTTCCCTTACCTCTTTCTTCTTCTTGTGCGTTTCCGGCAGACTAGACGCTGTATTGCTGCCGGTCTCAGATCGGAGGGAGAATTACACATTTAAATATCTAATAGCCTATCAACTGTAGGTGCAAGCTGGTGCAATAAAGACCGACAACAGTTTCCTTTCTATTTTGTCTCTGCCTGTCATTTGAGCCCAAGATTGTTACAAGCAAAAATTCAGTTACACCCAACTCGCAGAAAAGTGTCCTCAGCAATATTTTTGATTTAACTAGGCAAGTCAGTTAAGAACAAATTATTATTTACAATGACGGCCTACACCATCCAAACTCGGACGACACTGGAGCAATTGTGCACCGCCCTATGGAACTCCCAATCACAGCCAGATGTGACTCAGCCTGGATTCGAAACAGGGACTGTAGTGACACCTCTTACACTAAGATGCAATGCAATGTCTTAGACTGCTGCGCCACTCATCAATATAACAGGGCATGCTTCACAGTCTCTACCTCTTCACATGCCTTACACTTCTCATCTGGGTGTTTCCCCACTAACAATAACCCACTTCCCAATCCACAATGACCCAACCTCAGCCTTGTCAACAGAACCTCATCCCTCCTTTCACTCCACACATACCTACTGACCTTCCTCACAGAATTCTGGATAGAATCCCCCATTCACGTTCCCACTCCTGTGTCAACCGGTCTGCTGTGATGCTTCTACATTCCCCTTAATGGGAACGCCACATATATCTCCTACCTCTTCAGAGCTTTCTTCACAACCTTATCCACTGCCACATTTCCCCCTACCCCAGCATGAGCTGGGATCCACAGAAAACGTACCTTACACTAGTGATGGGTCGTTCACAAACGAATGGCTCTTTTTTAACTGATCTTTTTGGTTAAAGTGGGGAGCCGTATCGCGTCGGTGAAATATTTTCATTCTGCTGGTTTGCATTCTGCTTCTACTGCTTTTTGAGCTCAAAACAATGTTTTTCTGCAGTTACGTTACAAAATAATTATCTAAAGAGGGTGTATCCTCACTGCAGAAAGAAATTGTAGGGCGAGCTCATCAATCTGGTCCACCCTGATTTTCTACGGTGCATTAAAAAACGTAGGAGTTGTGCTGTCTCTGCGGTGATCTCGCAATTACTGGTGGTAATGCTGCTTGTTTGAGTTGGTTACCCTATAAATATTGGGAGGATACAATGATACTTTTTGTTTTCCCCCTATAGACCTAACATTCTAACCATTAAAAATATTTATTTTTTTAGGACTCACGATGTTGCACTTTCCTCTCTTCCAGTTTTGTTGTTGAATTTATAGATGTAGTTGTAGCAGTTGAAGAAGATATGCCTGTAAAAAAATATATGCAAAAAATAACAATGCCATGTTATAATTTACAATATGATCAAATACAAGGACATACAGTGTTTGCATATTCTCATTTTCTCCAGAAAGCTATGTGGAAGGAACATAGTAGTTGAATTTAAATTCAATGATAAACTTCATTCAGATCATACTCATCTGGCTTATTGCATGGTCTTACAACACTGTGGGTAGAACATTCTGAAGTTGAAGCAGGACAATCTGAGTGGCATTACCTGCATTGAGGACTTGTAGCTTCAAACCTGTGTAGACAATCCTCCCTGGTCTGGAGATGACACACCAGTACTTCCCCTCATCACTTTACCTCAGTGCACTCATTGTGATAGTGAAGACCCCAGCTTCCTGATCCTCCCCTCTCTCACTCTGGGCTTGCTGGTCTTCACCACTATCTGACAATAATCATAGACTGGTCCCCTACACCAGTACTTTGTGTTCTGCCTGTAGTTGGAATTGTACTGGCAGGAGATGGTTACATCTCTGGTTACCACGTTGGGAGCAAACAGCTGAATCGAGCCCACACTCCTCCATGTTAGAGGGAGGAGAATGAAGAGAGCTGTACAGACATTTAACATGGTCAGGAGATGCAAAGTAAACTTTGGAAAAATACTTAAGTTTAAATTAGTCCCTTTTTACTATTTTCTTTTAACCATTTCCAACTGGTATCTTAATCACAATAGAATCACAATTGTTGACTTAATCATGTTTCTCTTGAAGCTCGTAATAATCATCTTCTAAATATAACTATCTATTATAAACTGGGTGGTTCAAGCCCTGAATGCTGATTGGCTGACAGCCATGGTATATCACACGGTATACCACGGGTATGACAAAACATGTATTTTTACTGCTCTAATTACGTTGGTAACCTGTTTATAATAGCAATAAGTCACCTCAGGGTTTGTGGTATATGACCAATATACCATGGCTAAGGGTTGTGTCCAGGCACTCTGCGATGCGTTGTGCAAAAGAACAGCCCTTAGCCGTGATATATTGGCCATATATCACACCCCCTCGTGCCTTACAGTGACATATAAACTTTACCATTGACAAATTTAATATACTGTCTATCACAGACGTCTTCATGATGAGAAGGAAAAGGCAATGTGGAATATTTATGTAGAACTATGTGTTCTTCACTTTGTGTATGTGGTTTGTCTGTCCTTCCCCTTAAAACATTGAGCAAAATCTGCTTGCCAGTTCTCTCTCTGTGTGTGGGTGGGTGGGTGTAATATTATGTTCCTCATTCAAATGATGGGCACTACTCCGAGTGTACTGCTTAGACAATTTATCTGCAGTAGGTGGCAGTAAAGGCCTCCTTCTGAAATGTGTTTTGTCATGGCAGATTATCGATTTAAAGGAATTTGACATTTACATTTTAGTCATTAAGAAGATGCTCCAGACTGATTTACAGTAGTGAGTGCATACATTTCCATACTTTTTTTTGTACTGGTCCCCTGTGGGAATCGAGCTCAAAACTGTCATGCCCCTTAGGAGAAACCCCACATACAGTGCCTTGCGAAAGTATTCGGCCCCCTTGAACTTTGCGACCTTTTGCCACATTTCAGGCTTCAAACATAAAGATATAAAACTGTATTTTTGTGTGAAGAATCAACAACAAGTGGGACACAATCATGAAGTGGAACGACATTTATAGGATATTTCAAACTTTTTTAACAAATCAAAAACTGAAAAATTGGGCGTGCAAAATAATTCAGCCCCCTTAAGTTAATACTTTGTAGCGCCACCTTTTGCTGCGATTACAGCTGTAAGTCGCTTGGGGTATGTCTCTATCAGTTTTGCACATCGAGAGACTGAAATTTTTCCCATTCCTCCTTGCAAAACAGCTCGAGCTCAGTGAGGTTGGATGGAGAGCATTTGTGAACAGCAGTTTTCAGTTCTTTCCACAGATTCTCGATTGGATTCAGGTCTGGACTTTGACTTGGCCATTCTAACACCTGGATATGTTTATTTTTTAACCATTCCATTGTAGATTTTGCTTTATGTTTTGGGTCATTGTCTTGTTGGAAGACAAATCTCCATCCCAGTCTCAGGTCTTTTGCAGACTCCATCAGGTTTTCTTCCAGAATGGTCCTGTATTTGGCTCCATCCATCTTCCCATCAATTTTAACCATCTTCCCTGTCCCTGCTGAAGAAAAGCAGGCCCAAACCATGATGCTGCCACCACCATGTTTGACAGTGGGGATGGTGTGTTCAGCTGTGTTGCTTTTACGCCAAACATAACGTTTTGCATTGTTGCCAAAAAGTTCAATTTTGGTTTCATCTGACCAGAGCACCTTCTTCCACATGTTTGGTGTGTCTCCCAGGTGGCTTGTGGCAAACTTTAAACGACACTTTTTATGGATATCTTTAAGAAATGGCTTTCTTCTTGCCACTCTTCCATAAAGGCCAGATTTGTGCAATATACGACTGATTGTTGTCCTATGGACAGAGTCTCCCACCTCAGCTGTAGATCTCTGCAGTTCATCCAGAGTGATCATGGGCCTCTTGGCTGCATCTCTGATCAGTCTTCTCCTTGTATGAGCTGAAAGTTTAGAGGGACGGCCAGGTCTTGGTAGATTTGCAGTGGTCTGATACTCCTTCCATTTCAATATTATCGCTTGCACAGTGCTCCTTGGGATGTTTAAAGCTTGGGAAATATTTTGTATCCAAATCCGGCTTTAAACTTCTTCACAACAGTATCTCGGACCTGCCTGGTGTGTTCCTTGTTCTTCATGATGCTCTCTGCACTTTTAACGGACCTCTGAGACTATCACAGTGCAGGTGCATTTATACGGAGACTTGATTACACACAAGTGGATTGTATTTATCATCATTAGTCATTTAGGTCAACATTGGATCATTCAGAGATCCTCACTGAACTTCTGGAGAGAGTTTGCTGCACTGAAAGTAAAGGGGCTGAATAATTTTGCACGTCCAATTTTTCAGTTTTTGATTTGTTAAAAAAGTTTGAAATATCCAATAAATGTCGTTCCACTTCATGATTGTGTCCCACTTGTTGTCGATTCTTCACAAAAAAATACAGTTTTATATCTTTATGTTTGAAGCCTGAAATGTGGCAAAAGGTCGCAAAGTTCAAGGGGGCCAAATACTTTCGCAAGGCACTGTATATACACTACCGTTCAAACGTTTGGCGTCACTTTGAAATGTCCTTGTTTTTGAAAGAAAAGCACATTTTTTGTCCATTAAAATAACATGAAATTGATCAGAAATTCAGTGTAAACATTGTTAATGTTGTAAATTACTATTGTAGCTGGAAATGGCAGATTTTTTCATGGAATATCTACATAGGCGTACAGAGGCCCATTATCAGCAACCATCACTCCTCTTTTCCAATGGCATGTTGTGTTAGCTAAACCAATTTAATCATTTAAAAAGCTAATTGATCTGAAAACCCTTTTGCAATTATGTTAGCACAGCTGAAAACTGTTGTGTTGATTGAATAAGCAATAAAACTGGCCTTCTTTAAACTAGTTGAGTATCTAGAGCATCAGCATTTGTGGGTTCGATTACAGGCTCAAAATGGCCAGAAACAAAGGACTTTCTTCTGAAACTCGTCAGTCTATTCTTGTGCTTAGAAATTAAGGCTATTCCATTTGAGAAATTGCCAAGAAACTGAAAATCTCGTACAACGCTGTGTACTACTCCTTTCACAGAACAGTGCAAACTGGCTCTAACCGTAATAGAAAGAGGAGTGGGAGGCCCCGGTGCACAACTGAGCAAGATGACAAGTACATCCTTTGCATCCCAGTATCTCTACTTGCACATTCATCTTCTGCACATCTATCACTCCAGTGTTTAATTGCTAAATTGTAATATTTCGCCACTATGGCCTATTTATTGCCTTACCTCCCTAATGTTACTACATTTGCACACCCTGTATATAGACGTTTCTATATACAGTGTTATTGACTGCACGCTTGTTTATCCCATATGTAACTCTGTGTTGTTTGTGTCGCACTGCTTTGCTTTATCTTGGCCAGGTCGCAGTTGTAAATGAGAACTTGTTCTCAACTGGCCTAGCTGGTTAAATAAAGGTGAAATAAAATAAAAAATAAAATAAAATGAGAGTGTCTAGCTTGAGAAACAGACACCTCACAAGTCTTCAACTGGCAGCTTCATTAAATAGTACCTGCAAAACACCAGTCTCAACGACAACAGTGAAGAGGCGACTCCGGGATGCTGGCCTTCTAGGCAGAGTTGCAAAGAAAAAGCCATATCTCAGTCTGGCCAATAAAAATAAAATATTAAGATGGGCAAAAGAAAACAGACGCTGGACAGAGGAACTCTGCCTAATAGGCCAGCATTCCGTAGTCGCCTCTTCATTTTTGACGTTGTGACTGGTCTTTTGCAGGTACTATTTAATGAAGCTGCCAGTTGAGGACTTGTGAGGTGTCTGTTTCTCAAACTAGACACTCTAATGTACTTGCTCCTCTTTCTATTCTGGTTAGGGCCAGTTTGCGCTGTTCTCTGAAGGGAGTAGTACACAGCGTTGTACGAGATCTCCACTTTCATTTACAACATTAACAATATTGACACTGTATTTCTGATCAATTTGATGTTATTTTAACGGACAAAAACCAGGATATTTCTAAGTGGCCCCAATCTTTTGAACGGTAGTGTATATTTTTTTAGGATCCGCATTAGCAGATGCCAATGGTGACAGCTAGTCTTACTTGGGTTTGTCTTACTGGAAAAAGACATTACAGACAAAAAACTTTACAATTGACATGCATTTAAAAGCATGAACATGTAGTGTGCGAGTGTGTGCATGTATGTGACACATAGATGTCAGTACATACACACAACAAGTAGGTCACATGATGGAGCTGCATTGTGCTGTGAGGTGTTGCTGTATTTGTTTTTTAAACCAGATTTGCTGTTCACAATATGAGATGGAAGATAGTTCCATGCATTTATGGCTCTGTATAATACTATATGTTTCCTTGAATATGTTCTGGACCTGGGGACTGTGAAAAGACCCCTGGTGGCATGTCTGGTGGGGTAAGTGTTTGTGTCAGTGCTGTGTGTAAGTTGATTGTGCAAACAATTTGGAATTTCCAATATATTAATGTTTCTTATAAAAACAAGAAGTGATGCAGTCAGCCTTTCGTCAACTGTCAGCCAAGAGAGACGGGCATGCATAGTAATAATATTATCCCTCTGATTACAATGAAGAGCAAAACGTACCGCTCTGTTCTGGTCCAGCTGCAACTTAACTAGGTCCTTCTTTGCAGCACACAAGATAAAACTAAAGCCTGAAGGACTTGCTTTGTGGAGTGTGGTGTCACGGCCAGACCTCTCCCCATCTTTACAACCATTGACCCTGACAGTTTACAATCTAAGGTAACACCAAGTTAGTCTCCTCAACTTGTTCAATAGCCACACCATTCCTTACCAGATTTAGCTGAGGTCTAGAATTTAGGGTAAGGTTTGTAACCATTCCAAAAATGACTGAAACTTTTGTTAAGGGTTTCAGTAGCTTTGTTAGCTGTGGTTGCTGAATCATCAGCATACATGGACATACAGGCTTTGTTAAATGCCAATGGCAGGTCATTGGTAAAAAATAAAAATAAAAAAGAGCGAAGGGCCTGGAGAGCTGCCCTGCGATACACCACACTTTACATGTTTGACATTAGAGAAGCTTCCATTAAAAAAAATAGCTCTTGAGTTCTATAAAATCGATAGCTCTGAATCCACAATATGGCAGAGGTTGAAAAGCCTTAACACGTGTTCTCTACAACAGGTTATGGTCAATAATATCAAAGGCTGCACTGAATTCCAACAGTACAGCTCCCACAATCTTATTTTTTATCCATTTCTTTCAACCAATCATCAGTAATTTGTGTCACTTCAGTACGTGCTAAGTGCTCTTCTCTACAAGCATGTTGAAAGTCTGTTGTTCGATTGTTTACAGAGAAATAGCATTATATTTGGTCAAACACAAATTTTTCTAACAGTTTGCTAAGAGCTGGCAGCAAGCTGATAGGTCTTCAGTTGGAACCAGTAAAGGCCACTTTACCACTCTTTGGTAGCGGAATAACTTTCCCTCCAGGCCTGAGGGCAAACACTTTCCTCTAGAATCAGAATAAAGACATGACAGATTGGAGTAGCTATAGTGTCAGCTAAAGTACCATCCTCAGTAGCTTTCCATCTAAGTTGTCAATGCCAGGATTGTCATTATTGATCCATAACAATATTTTTTCCACCTCTCCCACACTAACTTTACAAAATTCAAACTTACAATGATTTTCTTTCTGTACATTTTTTAAAATGCATGAATACAGTGGCTCACTGTTCGTTGTTGGCATTTCCTGCTTGAGTTTGCCTACTTTACCAATGAAGTAATCATAAAAATAATTAGCAACATCAAATGGTTTTGTGATGAATAAACCATCTGATTCGATTAAAGATGGAGTTGAATTTGTCTTTCTGCCTATATTTACATTTAAAGTAGTTACATTTTTTTCAAATAATTATTGATATAATTTATCTTGGCTTCTTTATATCATTGATTTTGAGAGACACCATTTAAATATTTAAAAGTGATATCATGAAACTTCATGTGACATCATTTGAACGTTTTCACATGTAAAACTGCAAATTAGATTTTCACATTTTTGGGGGGATGGGAAGTAATTAAATGGTATATGAGTTTTAAGGTTAGTGGTACGCTGTTCAGCTAAAATAGTGTAATATGACTACATTTGACATGATCACTTAGTGCTGACTTTTTTTTATGACCCCACCTGGGATTTGGGGTAAACTGATCTGCTGTGTTACGAAGTCTTTAGTATTCTCATAAGTCCCCTACAGATTCATTAGCTATAATACATCTCTGCACTTAGCAAAAAAGTGCCATCGGCACCACTTTTAGTTATCAGTTTCAGTACATCTGACTATTCTCTCATCATTGCTTTCATTTACTTATTTCTGTCACACCCTGATCTGTTTCACCGGTCTTTGTGCTTGTCTCCACCTCCCTCCAGGTGTTGCCCATCTTCCCCATTATTCCCAGTGTATTTATACTTGTGTTCTCTGTTTGTCTGTTGCCAGTTTGTTTTGTCCGTCAAGCCTACCCGCGTTTTCCCCTTTGCTCCTGTCTTTTTCTACAGTTCATGTTTTCTAGTTTTCCCGGTTTTGACCATTCTGCCTGCCCTGGCCCTGAGTCTGCCTGCCATTCTGTACCTTGTCAGACCGCCCTGGATTATTGACCTCTGCCTGCACTGACACTGCCTGCCGTTCTGTACCTTTTGACTCTGATCTGGTTTACTGACCTCTGCCTGTCCTTGACCTGTCGTTTTGCCTGCCCCTGTTCTAGTAATCAACTTGTGTTACTGTCTGCATCTGAGTCTTCCCTAAAATGTGATAATTTCACCAATTTGAGTTTTTTTTTGTATAGTTGGTGTGCATATGTTGTTTTATGTAACTCCTGAATCACTATGATAAATATAATAGTTTTACTTGAGTGTATTTTGAACAAAGCTGAGAGTTATTTTGAATTCCAAAGTGTAGGAATACAGGTGAAATCAGTCATTGACACAGACATGGTGGCGTAGCAGGAAGCTCAAAATGCCATGAACCAAGAGGTTTGGTTGTGAGTTCAAATCCCAGGTGAGGACATGTTGAATAAAAAAATACTGTATAAATAAACATACACAATGTAATAATTTACTGTGTGTCAAATAGGTCATTTGAAAACACTGCAAATAACATGACATTCAGGGGACATTTTTGTTTACCTGTGAAAAGTATCCAGATGTGAAACTTCATGTGAAATATCATCACATGTGAAGTGTTCCAAAACCACATGGTTTCACATGATTTCACATGTGAAGTGTTCCAAAACCACACGGTTTCACATGATTTCACATGTGAAGTGTTCCAAAACCACATGGTTTCACATGATTTCACATGTGAAGTGTTCCAAAACCACATGGTTTCACATGATTTCACATGTGAAGTGTTCCAAAACCACATGGTTTCACATGATTTCACATGTGAAATGAAACGTGTGCAAAACATGTCTTTTTTTCGTAAGGGGCTCTACCAACTGAGCCACAAGGCCAATGAATGACACTAGAGCCAAGGTGTTCCCGTAAAGAGTTAGGTTTGATTTACTTATAAACAATGGTTTATTGGTAAAGTTATGAGGAAACAACTAAATAGGTGTAATGCAGTTTTTTTCATTAAGCTACAGTACATGGTATCTAAACTATATTATAGGCTACTTTACTCTCATGATTCAAAACATTTACAAAAAGGATACATACTAATACTAATATATTAAATGTATAGAATACAAAACATTATGATAATTAGAATCATTGGAATCTAAATCATATTTTTAAAACCATACAAAATAAACTTCAAAAGATTCCAATTCTGAGCTGCCCCCACCCTTGTGACTTTAGAGCATTATCCTTGAAGAGATTTATATTTGTGCATTATTATGCATGTTAAATTTCAGAAGTGCAGATTATAGCACTGACATATTCAGTCATCTCTGTGGCTGGCGATGGTTTGGCGTTAGCCCTTAGGATAGTCAGGTCACTGTAAGTAATGTGGTCTTCCATCCTCTGCACCTTGGATTTACCAGCGTTCGCATATGTGTGCTCATTTGCAATAACAAACACCTGAAAATGATATACAACCAAGTTACAGACTAAATGTGTCTTTCATGACAGACAGTTAAAATGTTGCTTTTATCTCCTGTACAAATAATATAAATTTGTCTGAATGCTTAGGAATAGGGTCTGCTTTTGTGGTCATATTGTTGAGTGATGCATTTCTGTACCTGTGGTTTGTCTGTGCTATTTGTTTCATCATCCAACTCTCTTGATTTTGACACACATGCTGGAGAGAAAAAAAACATAAAAGGAAAAAAACAAGAAAAGGAAAACATTTAGAATCTTTCTTAGAATAAATCAATATACATCTTTGTGTTAGGTTAAAAAGGATAAATATGTTTTAAAAGAAGATGATGTTACTCACGCAAAGCTGTCTTTCTCCAGAGGGTATAAACGAACAGACCTGATGCAGCCACAACAAGAAGTAGACAAATACAGGTGACCAGGCCAATTATGATCTGCTTTGCTGATACGGGCCTGAAGAGTAAAAGGGAATGAGAAAAACAGTGATTGAAGAGTGATAATATAAGCCGTAAACATTTTTGATCTGATTTGGTGTGTGTGAAGAAAATGTATGAATTTGAGCGACTGTATGAATTAGTCGTAGAATTCAATGCTTACCTTTGGTCAATGAATGGTGTTGTTGGCATGTATGTGGTTGTAGGAATAGTTGTTGTTGCTGCTGTTGTTGGTGCTATTGTAGTTGTTGTTGCTATAAAGGATATTAGTACATTTGAAGTAGGCCACTTAGTGCTTTAAAATATTGTCAAAAGAATACTACAAAATAACAGAAACGTGTGTTCATGACAATGTTTATGAAAGTCCCAATCACTACCACCACAAAGTCACCTTTTACTTATCCATGTTCAACCAAGGACCAAAACAATGATGTAAAACCACTAACCAGTCTGAGTCCCACATGTAGACTATTACAACTAAATACACACCTTTGATCACATCGCAATGCAAAGATTTATGTTGTGTACATTATATTATCTAAGGCAGGAAACATCAACTAGATTCAGCCTCGGGACAATTTTTTCTTGAGCAGATGATCAGGGGGCCGGAACATTATTACAAATAATTGAAGACTGCAAATTGACTACAAAATCCAAAACAGATATTATTTGACTAAAACATAATAATTTCAAACCTTGCTTACATTTGTATATGCTATTTTATCTCTCTCTATTATATGTGGGAATACTTTGGATCAGATTAAAATCCACCTCGGGCCAAATTCGGAACGCATGCTGCTAGTTGAGGAACCATGATCGAAGGGATACTTTGGATTTTCTCTCTCATTTTGGGAAATGACTTACTTGATGGTTTGTTTCCCATTTTCATCCGAAAAGGTTGTTGTTTTCTATGCGTGAACGGAACAAATTAGTGACGCACACACAGGGAGATGAATAATCCTCAAATGTATTTCAACACATCTTTGTCTAAACTAACCGTGAAAATGTTACGTGGCATAATGCCTTAATCAAGCTGAAAACTTTGTATCTGGTTATACAGTAGCCTAAGTAAACTTGTATACTATTATGGCTTAAGGGGTTATAAGGAGAATATGCAGACATTCCCCAAAATATAAAAGCTCTTACCTTTAGTAACACTTCTAGAATGTTTTTAACAATCTGAGCCAAGTTTGAAGTTTCTATAATCTCACTATTGTGATGATGTATGTCTCAAAATCACAAGTATTCCTTCAAAGTAGTTTCGTCAGCTCAAAGTTTATGTATTAGGGGAAGTGATTCCAAAATGAGAAATAGGACATTTGCTATTTGCTTAAGCAAGAACGCAGCAAATGAGAGAGCAGAGAAGTGTGTGGTTTTTAATGATTCATTATGTAACATTTGTCCATTGGCATTATAATCACCCACCAAGGACTAATTTCAGTAGTTATAGGCCAATAACAGATGTTGAAACCTGGTTTGGTGTGAATCTGACCTCAGAGATTAGTTCACCATGAATTCACTAGGTTTTAATAGAGGACCTTGGATTTTTGTGGCCAGTGTTTAACAACATACTGTAGTTGCACACAGCTACTCCTGACTAACATGGCCTACATTTGACCTTGGTAAGTTCAGATCCAATGAGGATACTAGAAGGACTCCCCTGCTGCTGTCCCACTAACATCTGGTTAGCGTCCCTGTTCACTTTACAAACGCCTCCAGCAGAACAAACAAGGTTTCTATGGGAAATCCATAAAACAAATGGTCACTTATTAAAATAACTTTTGCTTTAAGGTGTTTACTCACACTATAACTATCACTGTTCAACATGTTCCATTAGCATCAGCATTTCTGTTGCATAATCTGATGCAGTCTGAAATAACGGAAGCCTGAAATAAGGAAGGAAAGATTGAGATAAGTAATCTATTGACTTTAACATATCACATAGATAGGTTGAATAGCTACAGTGTTAGCATCTCTGTTTTGTGCCTTGTTTATGTTAGCAGTGCGATAACAGTAAATGTATAGTATAGGTTACCACTTAGCTGTTCAAACAGAAAAACTTCACCATTTATTCAATGTTACTGTAACAATGTTCGCCTGAGGAAGAAGGAGTAGACCAAAGTGCAGCGTGGTACATGTTCGTATTTCCTTAAATTAACTGAACACTAAATACAAAAGACCAAGCGCATAAACAAAAAACCGAAACAGTCCCATATGGTGCAAACACTGAAACAGAAAACAACTACCCACAAACACAGGTGGGAACAGGCTACCTAAGTATGGTTCTCAATCAGAGACAATGATTGACAGCTGCCTCTGATTGGGAACCATACCAGGGCAAACACATAGAAGTACAAAACCTAGAACAAAACATAGAATGCACACCCCAACTCACGCCCTGACCAAACCAAAATAGAGACATAAAAAAGGAACTAAGGTCAGGATGTGACAGTTACATTATTCTGGTTTATAGTGCAATAAAAAAACACAGCCGAATCTTCAACACATTTTCCAGTCAATGTGTTTTTTATTTATTTTGATTTAACCTAGGCAAGTCAGTTAAGAACAAATTCTTATTTACAATGATGGCCTACCGAGGAACAGTGGGTTAACTGCCTTGTTCAGGAGCAGAACAAAAGATTTTTACCTTGTCAACTTGGGAATCCAGCAACCTTTCTGTTACTGGCCCAACGCTCTAACCACTAGGCTACCTGCCACCCCTGTAGTTTTAATATTTGGGATATTGTGTTCCCCTAAATTCTCAGTGCCAATATGTGCATACATCTTTTCTTAGTTGCCAAGTATCAACCAAAACAAGGCCCAAAGTAGGCCACATGTACTTGTTAGTTACTGTTATGATCAGTATGTTCATGAAACAATCTACCATAAAGGTCCTTCACACAAGGAGAAATCCAATTTGGCAGTGTACCAGCAGAACATAATGGAAAGATAGGTAATCACACCTCACAGCTTACGCCAGCAAATATGTTAATCTTTGATAATGCACAACAATCTTTAGTAAATATTCCCTTTTTTTTTTTTAAATGCATGTCAAGGCGTTTTGAGCAAATGCAGATTGTATAAAAGTGGTAACTGTAGACACGGTCTTTATTCAAGGCAATCATGGGCAAAGTACTGTTTGTGACGGGTAAGTAGTTATGGTGAAAGCTCAACACTACATTATTGTATGGTATCCAACGTATGCATATGTAATCTATGTCTTCTCTTTCCATAGCTCTAGCCCTGCTGCTGCATGCACAGCTCGGTAAGTGGACTCCAGAACACAAACTCTTTGTAGGCTGGGGATAGGGGTCTCAACTGAACTCAATTGGTCCATAGACCAAGTACAGTACATACTGTATGTAGTATCTTAATTTGAGCCAGTTTACGACAGCAGGAAAATAATCCTGCAGTAACAGGAAATGTGAATTATTATGTGGATTATAATTAATTTACATTCATTTTTGTAGAGGTTTATGCATTTTTCACAAGGTAAAATCTAGTCTGAAATGTCTAAGTGAAAATTACAAACTTCAGAAGCCTTTTTAAACCTCAAATACACTACATGTTTTACATTTCCTGCATTGATGGAAAGTTCTCCTGCAACAGAGTGATCAAATTAAGATCCTACATCTGTAATTGACTAAATATGGGTCAATAGAATATGTAAACTAGGTGGATTATGAGACTATAGTTGAAAATTAAGTAATTCAATCCTATAAACAAGTGAGTGAGCAAATATCAAACTATTCATATCCTGTTTTAACTTGTGTCTCAGGTTCCTCCTACATTTTGTCATGCTACTTCACAAACTGGGCACAGTACAGACCACCCCCCGCCATTTACATGCCCAATGACATTGACCCATGTCTGTGTACCCATCTTCTCTATGCCTTCGCCACTATGAAGAACAACGAACTGGCCACCTTCGAGTGGAATGACGTAGAACTCTATAGCCAGTTCAATGGCCTGAAGAACCAGTGAGCCCCTACTGAGAAACTAACACCTCATGAGATTGTGTCAAGAGAGACAAATGTCATCAATTTACTACTTTAATTTCCCTTAATATGGAATAACATATTGTATTTCAACAGGAATGGCAACTTGAAGACTCTTCTGTCTGTTGGAGGATGGAACTTCGGCTCTTCTGGGTAAGATGGTCCGTTATATCTGTTCACATACTTTCCTCTTGATAACGGCCAAGAGTGTCTCTCTATTTCCCTCTATTTCTCTCTATAGATCATCAGTATATTCATCAGAATATTCTCCGATTTTTTTTCATGCGAATATTCTAAAATTGGCATGGTGAAAATATGTATTTTCCCCCCAGTTGTGTTTCCACAAACAGACTTGTTGCAGATAAGATGTACTTTTTCGCTTACATTTTCATGTACCGAATACAAATCTGAAGTTCAATCTGTTTCCATTGCATTTCGACTCTACTGATAGTTTTGTCACAAAAACTGTTGCGCAAAATAGCAAATATGGTCTTGGAATGTGAGATCTATCCAACAGCTCGCAGACAGGCCGACAGTGCCGGTAGGCCAGTCTACATTATGATATTATTATGGTTAAGAGCATCGATCATCATGTCAATAAAATCATTCCCTCGATATTTATTGAAAGGAGCATCAAACTCATCACTGCACACTTTCACCACCCTGTGAAGTTCATACTGTATTTAATCTGTAGCCTAATAAACTGCATGGTCTCCCGAGTCGTAGTGGGATGACCACACAGCATATCATTGCGTGACTCCAAAATGTACTTCAATATGATGGTCATTATATTATTATTTGAACATAAAGGCGTTTCCACCGCCATTTCTCGGAAAAAATAATTTTACAGATACAAAACGATTCCACCATGTCAAACGAACAAATTATCTGTAGGCTTTTATAACATTCTAGCGAAAGGTAATGTTTTTACAAGGTCTTTACTCGCCTAAAAACTGTGGATGGAAACGTGATTAGAGTCATTCTATTCCCCCATCAGATTCTCTGCCATGGTGGCCAGCCCAACCAACCGCCAGACCTTCATCAACTCTGTGATAGTGTTTCTGAGGAAGTATGAGTTTGATGGTCTGGACATCGACTGGGAGTACCCAGCCAACAGAGGGAGCCCTCCTCAGGATCAGCAGCTCTACTCTGTTCTCGTGGAGGTAAAGTTGACTAAACAAGAACAACAATAATACAACTGAGAGAGTTTAATATATTTCTGTTGCAATAGTTATTGTAAATAGTAAAGCCCTAATACTGACTTGCCTAGTTAAATAAAGGTTAAATAAAAAATAAAAAATAAAAAAATGTGTTTATAACAGGAAATGAGGGCAGCATTTGAGAAGGAGGCTAAGCAGACTAACAAGGCCCGTCTCCTGCTGTCTGCTGCTGTCTCCGCTGGAAGGGGTACCATCAGCTCTGCTTACGAAATCCCCAAGCTTGGACAGTAGGCACCATCCACTCTGTAGTTACCTATCCACTCTACACTCACTCTGTAGTGGCCTATCTACTGTACTTTGTAGCCTGTATACTGCCATACAGTCATTGTCTTTCTCAAAAAGATATTACTGCTATTCAGGCTATGATACTGACCATATAATAACAGTTTGCCACTTTTGCAACCTCTAGGGCCTTGGACATGATCAATGTCATGTCATATGACTTCCACGGCTCCTGGGATCCCTTCACTGGAGAGTGCAGCCCCCTGTACAAGAGCCCTGCTGACAATGGTGGCTTCATATACTTCAATGTGGTGAGTATGTCAGGACAAGGGTGGATGGCTCTTTGTGGGTGTGATGAGTCTGCTGAAGAGCAAAGTTAATCCAGCAGGCAGCAAACACTAACATATAAAGCTATTGTGTTCCAGGACTATGCTATGAACTACTGGAAGAACCATGGAGCACCAGCAGAGAAACTGATGGTTGGGTTCCCCACCTACGGCAACACATTCACCCTGACGAATGCAGCTAACAACGGAATCGGAGCATCTATTGCTGGGGCTGGAACTCCAGGCAAATACACACAGGAGGCTGGAGAGCTGGCTTACTTTGAGGTACTTTAAATGGTGATATTTCTTTCTTTCATCATAAAAAGTGAACTCTAACTGTTGAGGGCCTCCTTATGATCTGGTTTCAATTGTATCTCAACTTCGACTCAACTGGTTGCTTCTTATTTGATGGCTTTATCATAACAAGGGAAATCATACTGAACAAAAATATAACGCATAATGGAACAATTTCATTGATTTTACTGAGTTACAGTTCATATGATGAAATAAATTCATTAGACCCCAATCTATAGATTTCACATGACTGGAAATTCAGATATGCATCTGTTGGTCACAGATACCTTTAAAGCCCCACTAAAGGCTTCAGGACCTCGTCATAGTAGTTTTGTGCATTTGAATTGCTATCAATAAAATGCAATTGTGTTCGTTGTCCGTAGCTTATGCCTGCCCATACCATAACCCCACCGCTATCATGGGGCACTCTGTTCACAATGTTGACATCGGCAAACCACTCGCCCACACAACACCATACACGCAGTCTGCGATTGTGAAGCCGGTTGGTTTCTAAAACTACGTTGGAGTCGGCTTATGGTAGAGAAATTAACATGACGTTTTCTGGCAACAGCTCTGGTGGACATTACTGCAGTCAGCATGCCAATTGCAAGCTTCCTCAAAACTTAAGATATCTGTGGCATTGTGTTGTGTGACAAAACTTCACATTTTAGAGTGGCATTTTATTGTCCCCAGCACAAGGTGCACCTGTGTTATGATCATGCTGTTTTATCAGCTTCTTGATCTGCCATACCTGTCCGCTGGATGGATTATCTCGGCAAAGGAGAAATGCTCACTAATAGGGGTGTAAACAAATTTGTGCACGGAATTTGAGAGAAAAAAGCTTTTTGTGCTTCTGGAACATTTCTGGGATCTTTTATTTCAGCTCATGAAACATAAAACCAACACTTTACATTTTGCATTTATATTTTTGTTCAGTGTACTTTCAAGAACAACAAAAGAAAGTGATGACACTTGATGGAGATAGGTGTTGTTGATCCCCTGTGCTTTCATGTACAGTTGAAGTCGGAAGTTTACATACACTTAGGTTGGAGTCATTAAAACTCATTTTTCAACCACTCCACAAATTTCTTGTTAATTAACAAACTATAGTTTTGGCAAGTCGGTTAGGACATCTACTTTGTGCATGACACAAGTATTTTTTGAGTCAATTGGAGGTGTACTTGTGGATGTTTTTCAAGGCCTACCTTCAAACTCAGTGCCTCATTGCTTGACATCATAGGAAAATCATCAGGAAAAAAATTGTAGACCTCCACATGTCTGGTTCATCCTCGGGAGCAATTTCCAAACACCTGAAGATACCACGTTCATCTGTACAAACAATAGTATGCAAGTATAAACACCAGCCATCATACCGCTCAGGAAGGAGACGCGTTCTATCTCCTAGAGATTAATGTACTTTGGTGCAAAAAGTGCAAATCAATCCCAGAGCAACAGCAAAGGACCTTGTGAAAAGGAAACAGGTACAAAGTATCTATATCCACAGTAAAATGAGTCCTATATCGACATACCCTGAAAGGCCGCTCAGCAAGGAAGAAGCCACTGCTCCAAAACCGCCATAAAAAAGACAGACTACAGTTTGCAACTGCACATGGCGACAAAGATCATACTTTTTGGAGAAATGTCCTCTGGTCTGATGAAACAAAAATTGAACTGTTTGACCATAATGACCATTGTTATGTTTGAAGGAAAAAGGGGGAAGCTTGCAAGACGAAGAACACCATCCCAACCGTGAAGCACGGGGGTGGCAGCATAATGTTGTGGGGGTGCTTTGCTGCAGGAAGGACTGGTGCACTTCACAAAATAGATGGCATCATGAGGGAAGGAAAATGATGTGGGTATATTGAAGCAACATCTCAAGACATCAGTCAGGAAGATAAAGCTTGGTCGCAAATGGGTCTTCCAAATGGACAATGACCCCAAGCATACTTCCAAAGTTGTGGCAAAATGGCTTAAGGACAACAAAGTCAAGATATTGGAGTGGCCATCACAAAGCCCTGATCTCAATCCTAGAAAATGTGTAGGCAGAACTGAGAAAGAGTGTGCAAGGGCAAGGAGGCCTACAAACCTGACTCAGTTACAGCATCTCTGTCAGGAGGAATGGTCCCAAATTTACCCAACTTATTGTGGGAAGCTTGTGGAAGGATACCTGAAATGTTTGGCCCATGTTAAGCAATTTAAAGGCAATGCTACCAAATACTAATTGAGTGTATATAAACGTTTGATCTACTGAGAATGTGCTGAAAAATTAAAGCTGAAATAAATCTTTACTATTATTCTGACATTTCACATTCTTAAAATAAAGTGGTGATCCTAACTGACCTAAAACAGGGCATTTTGTACTAGGATTCTATGTCAGGAATTGTGAAAACTGAGTTGAAATGTATTTGGATAAGGTGTGTGTAATCTTCCGACTTCAACTGTATCACAGATCTGTGGGTTTTTGAAAGACGGAGCCACAGAGGTTTGGGACACACCACAGGACGTGCCGTATGCCTACAAAGGAACCCAGTGGGTGGGCTATGACAATGTCAAGAGCTTTGGGATCAAGGTAAGAACAATACAATAAAAAATAGTATTTGTTGCAATGTGAAACTACTTTTCGTTAAGCATTATGGTGACATACACTGAGTGTACAAAACACTAGGAACATGCTCTTTCCGTGACATAGACTGACCAGATGAATCCAGGTGAAAGCTATGATCCCTTATTGATGTCACTTGTCCACTTCAATCAGTGTAGATGAAGGGGCGGAGACAGGTTAAAGAAGGATTTGTAAGTCTTGAGACAATTGAGACATAGATTATCCATGTGTGCCATTCAGAGGGTGAATGGGCAAGACAATGATTTAAGCGCCTTTGAACGAGGTTTGGAAGTAGGTGCCAGGCACACCGGTTAGAGTGTGTCAAGAACTACAATGGTGATTGGTTTTCATGCTCAGCAGTTTCCGTGTGTATCAAGAATGGTCCACCACCCAAAGGACATCCAGCCAACTAGACACAACTACGGGAAGCATTGGAGTCAACATGGGCCAGCATCCCTGTAAATCTCTTCCAACACCTTGTAGAGTCCATGCACTGACAAATAGAGGCTGTTCTGAGGGCAAAATGGGGTGCAACTCAATATTAGGAAGGTGTTCTTAATGATTCATACACTCAGTGTATAAAACGTGAGTGGCGAGACTAGATCAAACAGTCTGCTAAATGTGTTTCCAACACACACACCCTTAAGAGGGTAATATGAAAAATATGTTTTTATGGCATGCTTTTATTTACACAAGTACATTCAACACACACAACAGCATCAATATTTCACTGCACATGAATGTGCATTCATAACATGGAAATGATTAGTGCGGCTGCTCTCTAGGGATTACGTTGTAGTAGTGCACCAAGTTGTTCAACTGGGTTTCTCTGCATGTGTTGAACTCCACAAAAAATGTTGCGCCTTTTTGCCAGCTAACATTTTAAGTTGTGCCCCTTGCTGTCTTTCGGCAGTTGTGGAACAAGTACTGAATAGTCATACTTGAGTAAAAGTAAAGATACCTTAATAGAAAATGACTAAAAGTCAGCTAGTAATACTACTTGAGTAAAAGTCTAAATGTATCTGGTACTTAAGTACAGTGGTGAAAAAAGTACTCAATTGTCATACTTGAATAAGTAAAAGCAATACATTAAATTCCTCATATAAAGCAAACCAGACGGCAACATTTTCTAGTTTGTATTTATTTACGGACTGCATGGGCACACTCAAACACTCAGACATCATTTACAAATGCAGTATTTGTGTTTAGTGAGTCCTCCAGATCAGAGGCAGTACACGCTGGGCACGTCAATGTCTATTCCACATTGGTTCAAGGTAATTTCATTGAAATGAAACAACCAGTGTGTGCCCAGTGGGTAGGAATGACAATGCGTTATATTAATAGGTGTGTGAATTGGACCATATTGCTGTCCTGCCTAAGCATTCGAAATGTAACAAGTACTTTTGGGTGTCAGGGAAAATGTATGGGACTAAAAAGTATATATTTTCTTTAGGAATGTAGTGGAGTAAAAGTAATAAAAATATAAATAGTAAAGATACCCCAAAAAACTACTTAAGTAGTAGTTCAAATAATTTTTACTTAGTTACTTTACACCACTGTTTATAGGTTGACTGGCTGAAGAAGAACAACTTTGGAGGAGCCATGGTCTGGACTCTTGATATGGATGACTATACAGGCAACTACTGTGGCCAGGGAAAATATCCTCTCATCAACGTCCTCAAGAAAGGCCTCAATTTGGAATCAGCACGTAAGAGACCTGCACACTAGATTGGGTTCAATAGCAGAAAAGTATGACATCTCTGACTGTTGTGCTACAGAATTATATCAAACACCTAAAATGTGTTCTTTCAATTCATTATTTTGTTTTTAATACCCATTTCAGCTTGCAATCCCCCTGCAACTCCCCTGCCCCTTATTAAGGGAACTACCAATGGAGGTGATGATGGTGGGGACTCTGGAGGCAGCTCGAGCGGAGGCAGTTCCAGTGGAGGCAGCCCCAGCGGTGGGAACACCAGTGGGACCACCAGTGGGACCAGTGGCATGAACAGTAACTTCTGTGCTGGCAAAGCTGCTGGGCTGTACGCCGACCCCAAGAACAAGAACCAGTTCTACAACTGCAGTCAGGGCAAGACCTACTTCCAGTACTGTGCTACTGGCCTGGTCTTCGACACCTCATGCTCTTGCTGCAACTGGTCCTAAAGTCCCTATTTCAGAATGGCAGGTGACATTTCATGGTCAGATACCCTCCATTTAAGAACTGGAGGCATCCCTTTTTGAGTATATATCCTACATTATATTTCAAATAGCAATAAAAAAAACGACTTATTTCAATAAATTGTTCTAAAATGTATTGAATTATCCCCTTCTTGTGATCAACTATTAATGAAAGCAAAATAGTTCACTGTCTTATCTGTTGAATTAAAAAAAGTAGTCATTCAACTCATGTTCAAATGTTTTTAAACATTTCAACATTGTGACAATGAGCAACAATGAATACCAATCCAAATGCCTTGAAAATAAAGCACATTATTTTCATATACTGTAACCTAACTACCCCTTGCTCACACACTTATTACAAAGTCATTATCTATAGGGGCTTTAAACAGAAGGTAACATTAGCATATCTAAAGGGATGATGATGATTGGAATAAGAAGCAGTAGCGGCATTTTCAGGGAGGAAAAATGGAGGGACTAAATCATTTGGAATATATCACTAACTTAAACATGACTTATTCACTCCTCTGGCTATTGCAGCCTTCAGGATGGCTAAAACATTACACATGTCCTGGTACTGTATGTGTTTGTCTTCACTGACGGCGTGTTTTCTTCCTCTTCACATTGTTGGTCAATAACAATACTGAGCACCAAATGGCCCCAGCTACATAGCCTCTCAGCTACTCTCCTTCTGTTCTGTTTTACTGTCTACTACTGCTGCTGCTGGTGGGAGCTCCTCCACCATGGCTGACTTCACTGAGGTTCCTGTGGGGGGGAGAAAGATTAGAATGTGAACAGATGGGTTACAGATAAATGATGTACTTTTTCCTCTATGTACAGTTGTTCAACTGTGATATGGCTGAGGTGGTCCTAGTACCAGTGAGGTATTTCCTGTGCATGCGATGTAAGAACAGCAGCCCGAAGAAGAGGATGGAGCCCATACAACCGATTATCATTCCACAGAGCAGGAAACTATAGCTGCCTTCACTCTGGATGATCTGGAGAATAAAAAGCACAATTTTAGACTGTTAATCTTCCCCTCTCTTTAACATGTACTACGTCTCTGTGCAGTCTTACCGATCCAACAAGGACTTGCATGACCATTTCTCCCATCCCAGCACTTGTTACCAGAACTGAGGTTGCACATCCTGCCAAGACAGAAAAGATAAGCAGAGTAAGACAGAGAGATTATATACTGTAGTATCTCATCATCATTTATCAAACCACTCTATTACTGTGTTGTTACTGAGTCGTTACTGTGTTGTTATTGAGTCGTTACTGTGTTGTTACTGAGTTGTTACTGTGTTGTTACTGAGTTGTTACTGAGTCATTGACACTTATTGTGCTGGCGATTGATGAATGTACCTTGGTAGTCCAGGATGTCCTCAGTGTAAGCCAGCATACAGGGGAAGATGCTGCTGAGGAACAGTCCCAGTAGAGTGGTCCCAACAAACAGGAATATACTGCTGGTGTTGAGGACGAGCAGCAACAACACTGTGACAATGACACCAGCCTGTAGAGATGAAGAAAGACTTCAATTGGATATATAGACAATCAATTATTGAGAGAAATGCCCATTTAAATATAAACATATTGGAATTGAAAGACAATAAATATTTTATTACAAGCCTTCATTAATGTTAATTAATTTCCCTTAGGGATTAATAAAATATTATATCATTGGCATTACCAGATTAATCATGAGCAGTCGAACGGGCTGGAAGCGGAAGGTGAGAGGGATGGACACCAGACGTCCTGCAGTAATGGCTGCCCAGAAGATACTAACCAGGTATCCCGCAGTCTTATTAGGTAGAGAAATGGGGGGAGATACTGCATATGTGTACACAAAGCCTGCATACGCACCCTAGGAATAGAAAGTGGAGGTCCTCAGATTAATCCATTGCTGCATACATACACTAATATGGAGCAGACTGCATAGTTATAACAGAATTGGTACTACTCACCACAATACCATCGGTCATGAACAGGACCATTCCACCAACGATATGAATCCCAAAGAAGGACACAGGCAACTCACGCAGGTTGTTATTCTGACAGCAGCTGAAGATATCCCCATGACCTGCAAACCGAGAGAAACATTAGGAGAGATCTAAACCACTTGGCTAGTACAGTAGGTGTGAATTTTCAACTGATCCAAACTCAGAATTTGATGTGATCCAAGTATTATAATTTTCAAATTATCTTGGGTATACTGTCATCTTATAGAGGAAATGAGGAGTTCAGATCAGATCCAAAAGATCCAGTTTTGCCCCTTACCTCCTCCCTCCTCCTGGTCTTTAGGTTCTGTGTCAGGCCCCTCGGCCCCCTGGTTCTCCATGGACAGCTCGTCTTTGTCCAGCAAAAGAGGTGTGGTGCTGCGGCAGCAGGGGATCAACTGCTCCTGGTACATCAGGAATAACACTGCCATTGGCACTGGCAGCTGGGAGAGGAAAATATCATTCAAATTATGTATCATGGGAAGAAATGTAAAATCTTGGATCAAAGCCTTTGCAATAATCAATCAACATTATTCAAAGTTTGGAGTGAGCGGAATCAATATTAGGATCCGTTATGCTTGAGCTTACACACTATGTTTCACCTCACTATGCTTGGCCAAGATCTTACATTGATCATTGCCATGATCCAGAAGGCGTAGGACACGATGGACTCCTCTGGCTCCTCTGCTAGGGGCAGGTGGTCCACGGACACGTTGTGCATCACAATGGGGCTGTTCCTCAGCGTGTTCCTGAAGTGGTGCATGATCTCGGTCACATTTTCTGTCACATTCCCCACCCTGCAGCCTGTCTCCGACAGGAAAGGATCAGCAATCAGAGGGCTCACCAGCGCCCCGAACCCAATGAAGAAGTGGAGGGCCTGCAAAAACAACAAAGTTTCTATCATTCATTCTAAATATAATGCACTTTGGGTATATTCTGAAAGCTGAACTGAACTGGGCATAGTTACTCTCTCACCTGGAGAAAGACAGCCGAGTCCTTCTGATATATGGCGACCAGCTGGATGTTGGCGATGGTGTCAATGATGCCCATGGCCAGACCGGACACAGCCATGGCAATAGCCAACAGCAGCACATTATGGCAGAGGGGGATGATGGCAAATATTACAGAGATGAGTAGCGAGGACAAGAACAGTGCAGCTAGAGCACTGAACAACCTTTGGGAGAGAGGGGAGGAGTTATTGCTACTAGAAATAACATACACATATACTAGAGGTTTGAATGGCTCAAACATTGAACAAGATGTTAGCCAACACTATGGTTGAAATATGCAAAGGCCTGCTGGCTAGGGGCTCACTGTTGATAGAATGGGCTACAGAGATAATTGCCAACTGATGCATACACAAACCCTCACACTCTTAAAGGCTCTGCAAAGTGATTTCACAGTTTAAGCAAAAAGTGGCTACGGAAATGTTTGCATTGTGTTTAAAAAAAATGCAGTACCTAGAACTACGTAGAAAGCCCTTTAAATTACAGCTATCTTTTTGTAATTGGTTTAAAGTGAGAATCCAGGGAACACAGTTCCCATACTGTAGAACCCTTTTTGGTTCCAGGTAGAACTCTTTTGGGTTCCATGTTCCACCTGGAACCAAAAGGGGTTCTTCAAAGGTTTCTCCTATGGGGACAGCCGAAGAGCCCTTTTTGGTTCTAGATAGCACCTTTTTTTCTAAAAGTGTAGGGTTGCACATTATGGATTTCGGGAATCCACCAACTGGGATTTTAGGAAAACCAGAGATAGTTTTTTTTAAAGTTCCCAGAATTTTTCGACCCTATGCTTCACACAGGGATTAGAGAACTGTTTGAATAGTCACTCACGTTTTCTTGAAGACCCCTCCGATTGAGCTGCCGATGAGCAGGCAGAACTGCTGGGAGAAGAAGACCCAGGTGATCTGGCTCAGTGTAGACTGAGTTTGACATCGCAAGTCCAATATGGTGGGTCCCAGGAAGGCTATACACAGTCCAAAACTGAAGAACACACTCCAGTATGTACAGGTGTGGTGAAAGTTCCTTTTAAAAAGTGTTATAATCCGCTCTTCTATAAACATTATTGTTCCACAAGCTTCAGAAATTCAAATTGAGAAATTATGAACAAAAGTCAGTCCACAATTTTGCAAAGAGAATTGTCCAGTAGTAGACCTAACTAGCCTCTATGTTATTGGGTGTCTAGTCAACAGTATGGTTAGTAACTACTCTGTCTCTACCTGCTGAAGGTCTTGCAGTATAATATTTGAGTGATTCGCTCTCTTTTAAATATTTTCAAGTTCCCACCAAAATTACTTAACTGAAAGGATGTCCTTTGTAGTTAATGGGTAGAGGAGACTCTATGAACATTGGGTATCTTTCAATTGTCAATGATTTGCTGTTAAGCGTCAAACTGTGTCAAAATTATATTTTAAAGCTAACTATTGTTTTATCTGTCATAGTCAGTCATGTCCATTCATTCATTCATTCATTTAGGTCAGGAAATGACACAGGATGAAAGGGTGCCTTGGCTTCCCTTGGTGCCAGCATGGAGTTGTATCACCAGGAGGGCTTAGGGGACCTAACCTGTGGAGGGCCCAAAATAACTTCCCATAGATGTAAAAGCATCATACTTGATAAATGATTGGAATATAACTTCAAAAGGACTACAACATGCTCTTGATCATTTATATGGCACTCTCCTCCTCCGAGACTTTCTCTGTGTGGGCAGCAAGGGAAAGTACTGATGATGAGAGTCAAGGTGGGGAAAATTATTATCGCAAGTCATTGACAAAGTGTCACTTATACTCGCTGTCAGTTGTATATTTAAAATGGCAGACTTTAGCAATGACTCCCCAGCTAAATATAGGTTAAATAAAGTATACCAACACGAACTTGTTTGCAGGTCTAAAGTCTAGGAGGTTGACTGGGGTTGGAGGATGTGCATCACACAACACCACTAGTTTTATATTGACTTACATTTGTTGTAAAACTTCAACCATGACAGGAAGATAAAATTGTTTAGCAGCAGGGACGTCCCCAAGACTGGTCTTGGTGAGCGTCTTGGTTTGCTGGCTTACAACTCATCCCTGAATTGATTTACTGAGGCTAATGGCCAGTTATGAATTTTCGGGTCACAACAAGGTCAAAGAGTAGGAATGGGTACCAACAAATGGTAGCAATTCGAACAATCACAAGCATTTATTGAATCCTATTCCTTACCATTTACCACATTGCACCCAGGCCAGCATCTTCCACATAGATGCTAACACAACGACCTTCATGTAATTTGGAAGAGAGTATTTATGCTACACATTTACTACACATTCATGCTGCAATATGCAATATGCTACGTATGCTTCATATCCTTGTGAAAGGCTAAATACAGTGCCTTTGGAAAGTTTCCACACCCCTAAACTTTTTCCATATTTTATTATGTTACAACCTTATTCTAAAATGGATACAAAAAAAAGTGGGCAGAGATGGTTGTCCTTCTGGAAGGTTCTCCCATTTCCACAGAGAGCTCTGTCAGATTGACCATCGGGTTCTTGGTCACCTCCATGACCAAGGCCCTTCTCCGGGATGCACCTGAGCTCAATTTGGAGTCACATAGAAAAAGGTCTGAATATGTTGAAGTCGGAAGTTTACATACGCACCAAATACATTTAAACTCAGTTTTCACAATTCCTGACATTTAATCCTAGTCAAAATTACCTGTCTTAGGTCAGTTAGGATCACCACTTTATTTTAAAAATGCGAAATGTCAGAATAATAGTAGAGAGAATGATTTATTTCAGCTTTTATTTATTTCATCACATTCCTAGTGGGTCAGAAGTTTACATACACTCAATTAGTATTTGGTAGCATTGCCTTTAAATTGTTTAACTTGGGTCAAACGTTTCGGGTAGCCTTCCACCATCTTCCATGAATACGTTGGGTGAATTTTGGCCCAATCCTCCTGACAGAGCTGCTGTAACTTAGTCAGGTTTGTAGGCCTCCTTGCTCGCACACGCTTTTTCAGTTCTGCCCACATATTTTCTATGGGATTGAGGTCAGGGCTTTGTGATGGCCACTCCAATACCTTGACTTTGTTGTCCTTAAGCCATTTTGCCACAACTTTGGAAGTATGCTTTGGGTCATTGTCCATTTGGAAGATCCATTTGCGACCAAGCTTTACCTTCCTGACTAATGACTTGAGATGTTACTTCAATATATCCACATAATTGTCCCTCCTCATGATGCCATCTAGTTAGTGAAGTGCACCAGTCCCTCCTTCAGCAAAGCACCCCCACAACATGATGCTGCCACCCCCATGCTTCACGGTTGGGATGGTGTTCTTCGGCTTGCAAGCCTCCCCCTTTTTCCTCCAAACATAACGATGGTCATTAAGGCGAAACAGTTCTATTTTTGTTTCATCAGACCAGAGGACATTTCTCCAAAAAGTACAATCTTTGTCCCCATGTGCAGTTGCAAACCGTAGCCTGGCTATTTTATGGCGGTTTTGGAGCAGTGGCTTCTTCCTTGCTGTGCGTCCTTTCAGGGTATGTCGATATAGGACTTGTTTTACTGTGGATACAGATACTTTTGTACCCGTTTCCTCCAGCATCTTCACAGGGTCCTTTGCTGTTGTTCTGGGATTGATTTGCACTTTTCGCACCAAAGTACATTCATCTCTAGGAGACAGAACGCGTCTCCTTCCTGAGGGTATGATGGCTGCGTGGTCCCATGGTGTTTATATTTGCATACTATTGTTTGTACAGATGAACGTGGTACCTTCAGGCGTTTGGAAATTGCTCCCAAGGATGAACCGGACTTGTGAACATCTACAATTTATTTCCTGAGGTCTTGGCTGATTTCTTTTGATTTTCCCATGATGTCAAGCAAAGAGGCACTGAGTTTGAAGGTAGGCCTCAAATACATCCACAGGTACACCTCCAATTGACGTCAATTAGCCTATCAGAAGCTTCTAATGCCATAACATAATTTTCTGGAATTTTCCAAGCTGTTTAAAGGCAGTCACCTTAGTGTATATAAACTTCTGACCCACTGGAATTGTGATACAGTGAATTATAAGTGAAATAATCTGTCTGTAAACAATTGTTGGAAAAATTACTTGTGTCATGCAGAAAGTAGATGTCCTAACCGTCCTAAAAAGTTATGGGGTCTGAATATATTCCGAAGGCAATGTAGTTCCATGTGTGTGCAAGTGGATAAACTGTGCCCAAAATTGAACATCTTGCTGGGTTCATATTGTGTAACTGATTTGCCAAGTCTTTTCCTTGGAGCGGAGATGCTGGTTGAGTCATGGCCCCTGAGAAATACTGTATATGTTTTTATAAAAGACATTGATTAACGACAATCAGCCTGCACACTTCCTCTTTCAAGGTTACAACAACACACAAGTAACTTTTTAGGTAATTGTCAACTAACAATGTCAACAAACTAACATCCTTGCAGAGATTTGTAAGGCGGTTGTTAAATTTCAACTGCATTGTAATTTGAATGAGGCTGAAGATGGTGGTTTTCCATGGTTAGTAGAACTGGTTCTGCCAAAGTTGTCACAAGCAGAATTATAAGAATTGGTGTCTATTGCAAACAAAGTATTATTTTTTACTCAATCTCTCAAATATTTGGTTAAGAAACCTGGTCTACCTATCACATTCACTATATTTTACATACTACTATTATAATATATATATATTTTTAAAGTGTTAATACTGTATATCTTTTTTTATTATATCCCAATTATAATCCACAACTACATCATACCACTTGCTTACTAACGCTCTGATTATAGTGGGGTTGAGGTTGTTGACTTTAAACACTAGATGGTGCACATACGTTGCGTTTCCTTTACAGTTTAACTTAAAAAAAATGTGGACCCCATTTTTTGTTGGGGATACATTATCCATTTCCAATTATACTTTTATGAAACATGTACCCGTAGATTGCCACTAAAAATAAAAAATGTGGGGGGGGGGGGGGGGGGGGGGGGGCAGTGGAGCAGGTAGACAGCTTCAGTTCCTCTGTGTCCAAATCACTAAAGACTTAAAATAGTCCATACACACCCGCACAGTCGTGAAGAAGTCACAAACATCACTGCTAGGTATGGCAACAGCACCACCCTCGATCACATGGAGCTACAGAGGGTTGTGCGGACGCCCAGTACATCACTGGGAACAAGCTCCCTGCCATCCAGGACCTATATATCAGGCGGTGTGAAAAGAAGGCCTGGAAAATCGTCATAGGCTCCAACCACCCAAGCCATAGACTATTTTCTCTGCTGCCGCACGGCAAGAGGTACCAGTACATCAAGTGTGACACAAACAGGCTCTTGAACAGCTTCTATCCTCAAGCAATACAACTGATAAATGGCTAACAAAATAGCTACACAGATTGAGTTAGCCTTGTATCTTTATTGACCTTTTATTTCAGTATTTGCACTGTCTCTATGCACACTGACAGGGCCTACACACACACTGTCACTCCATCATCTGCTCACTCACACATAATATGCACACACATTTGTCCTTTTTGTTATTTAGCAGATGCTCTTATCCAGAGCAACTTATAGTACTGTGTGCATACATTGTCATACTTTTTTCGTGCATACATTTATACTGACTCTACACACCCGCACACATACAAGCTGCTGCTACTCTATCTTATATCCTGTTGCCTAGTCACCTTACCCCTATGCATATTGACCTCCACCACTCCAGTATCCCTGCACATGTAAATATGGTATCGGAACTGACTTTTTAAATATTTCCTTTATATAGTATGCATACTTATTTACTTTGTGTATTTCATATTACTTGTGTTTTCTAGTAATACATTGTTATTGATTATTGCATTGTTGGGTTTTAAATTAGCAAGAAAGGAATTTCACTATACGTGTGCACGTGACATTAAAACTTGAAACTCATATTTTTCAATACTCTGTTCCAGTTACCTTAAAGGGTTGTTCATTTTCAATTAGGTCTGTGTACCATACTTTTTTAATGGCTAGCTTAGAATATGAGCTTTCCAAAAGTTGTTTAGACTGTATATTATAGAGATCAGTCCTTTCAGGAGCCCAGATAATTGATTTATAAATCCCATCATTGGATGGTTGGGTGGTTGCGTTTTGTCAACATGAAATTACATTTACTGCTCAGTAATTGTATCCAATGAAATTAAATGGCAATTATGGAAATATCAACATAAAGACGGCCCTTATTCATAAGATTGGCGACAGAATGTAGAAATGAAACAAGATTATGACACAGAATGATTTATTTAGCCATAGTTGATGTTCTGTAAATAGATTTAGTGAAGAGAAAATATGCTGATTAATCCTGCAAGTCAGATGTCTGTAATACTGAATGTTTCTAAGATGAACACTTTTACACTCTGAATAGCAGACAAACTTTGTCACGTATCTTGATCCATACGTTATCGATCATATTAAATGAAAACAAACTTGAGTTCTGGCAGACAGTTTTTCATTTTCTCTGCAGGATTAACGCCCATGAATCAACCTCTAATATTTTTTCTCTTTGTCACCTCTTTTGTCTCGGTGTGTCGCATATAGGCACACATTTGCTCATGCACACACACACATGTTTTTCTGTTGAAGCCTTCTGACATTTAGTATGCTGGCCACATCAACGTCAGTAGCCGGGCATAAACTAGAGAGAAGCGTCTCAGGCCTCTCAACTCCTCTCCGTCTCATCTCCATAGTCTGACATTTAGCCAACACTTAATCAGAGGCCTAAGACAGTGCGAGGTCAAACTGTGTATGGAATCTTAATCTGCTAGTTTCACTTTTTTTTACTCCCGGCCCCCTATTGTTCCTCACTCTGTTTTTGCTGCAGGCTGCGGGTCTCTCTTGTATTTCCCCCAGGGTTCTAGTAAGACTGGCTGCAGTAAGGGGGAGGGACTGCAGATTGTTTTGCTATTGAAGCTGTCACTGTAATAAGAAGGAGAACAGGTTGCCTCACTTCTTTCATCAAGAGACATTTATACTGCTATAACTCACACCAGCCCTACAATCGCTTAAGATAAATGTCAATAGCACTAGCTACATGATCTAAAAGTACATTTTAATGTAGGCCTACTTTGAAATTAGAATTGACTAAAATGCCTAAAGAGAAGAGTGCCAATGAAGTTTAAACAGTAAATAAGTTATAAGACTAAAGATTTGTTGTCCCAACCAGACAGGGCTCCATTCTGAGGTAATGTTCAGATTGTCCAGAGAGCTATAACGATAAGCCATAAATGTCCATGTTCAATTTTGTTTCTAAATGGGCTCTGGAATTGAAATGGACTCTTCACGTTTCTAGCTTCTAGCAATCTGTCACTCACCTTTCGGTGCTTTGGAGGGCACAGAGACACGAGTTGTGTCAAACCTGGCCCCACCCCTCCCCCTCGGACAGAGATGCCCCCATGCTACCCCTCTCCAAGGCCAAAAATAGAGTCAAGGATATGTCGAATGCAGAAGACAGGCAGCTGAGCAATTGCATAATGTTAGCACTGCAGTGCAAAATAGCATTACCCCTCAGGAAAAAAAAGTATATTTGACTAATTCTGAATGCTAGGTAGAAGCTAAGTTAATCAGGTTATTAAGTGGCAGCAACAAATGCCTGCAAGTTCTCCATCTTTACAGGACCTTGACGGTTGCAATGAATGAATCCTAGGGTTTCAATAAGACTAATATACAATATGACAGACTTAAAATAACAACATGATGCAAGATTAATTATCCAAAAGACTAATATGAGCCGTTTTTGTAATCATGGTTCATAGAAACAAGTCAACTAATGTATCAGTTTCAGGGATGGGGTTCAAAATGTGGTTGAATGTGAGAAGTGTCACTTACAGTAGAAAATGGCTGTGGTCAAATGAGCATGAAGCATAATTCCTTGAAAAGTCCTCCCACGATATCCTTATACTAGATTAAAGTTCAGTGAAGCAGCTCTGATCACCCAAGCTGTCACATGGTTTGATGCTGGAGAGATGAAGCAGGTACGGGGAGTAAAACATTTAATAAAGACGGACATGGAACGAGACAGGAACAGCGTCACAAACCAATGTTAAAAGACAAAAATAATACAATGCAGCAGCGGGGAACTGACAAATATCGGGGAGGAAATTAACAGGTGATAAGTGAGTCCAGGTGAGTCCAATAACGCTGATGCGCGTGACGAGGGAAGGCAGGTGTGCGTGATGGGTGGTAGGAGTGCGTGATGCAGGGCAACCAAGCAACCTCAAGCGCCAGGGAGAGGGAAGAGCGGGAGCAGACGTGACAGTCCCTCGCCATCTTGGGGCGCCACCCGGCGTCCCACCTCAGAACAGGCTCATTTCGTCATGGACTCTACAACGTGTTGACAGTGTTCCATAGGGATGCTGGCCCATGTTGACTCCAACGTTTCCAACAGTTGTGTCAAGTTGACTGGATGTCCTTTGGGTGGTGGACCATTCAAATCAAATCAAAGTTTATTTGTCACGTATGCCGAATACAACAAGTGTAAACCTTACAGTGAAATGCTTACTTACAGGCTCTAACCAATGGTGTGGAAAAAAAATGATGTTTGTGTGTGTGTAGGTAAGTAAAGAAATAAAACAACAGTAAAAAGACAAAAAAAAAGAGTAGCAAGACTATATACAGACAGCTGTTAGTCAGGCTTATTGAGGTAGTATGTACATGTAGGTATCGTTAAAGTGACTATGCATATATGATGAACAGAGTAGCAGAAGCGTAAAAAGAGGGGTTGGCGGGTGGTGGGACACAATGCAGATAGCCAGGTTAGCCAATGTGCGGGAGCACTGGTAGGTCGGGCCAATTTAGGTAGTATGTACACATGAATATATAGTTAAAGTGACTATGCATATAAGATAAACAGAGAGTAGCAGCAGCGTAAAAGAGGGGTTGGGGGGGGGGCACACAATGCAAATAGTCCGGGTAACCATTTGGTTACCTGTTCAGGAGTCTTATGGCTTGGGGGTAAAAACTGTTGAGAAGCCTTTTTGTCCTAGACTTAGCACTCCGGTACCGCTTGCCATGCGGTAGTAGAGAGGACAGTCTATGACTGGGGTGGCTGGGGTCTTTGACAATTTTTAGGGCCTTCCTCTGACACCGCTTGATGTAGAGGTCCTGGATGGCAGGCAGCTTTGCCCCAGTGATGTACTGGGCCGTATGCACTACCCTCTGAAGTGCCTTGCGGTCGGAGGCCGAGCAATTGCCGTACCAGGCAGTGATGCAACCGGTCAGGATGCGCTCGATGTTGCAGCTGTAGAACCTTTTGAGGATCTCAGGACCCATGCCAAATCTTTTTAGTTTCCTGAGGGGGAATAGGCTTTGGCGTGCCCTCTTCACGACTGTCTTGGTGTGTTTGGACCAATCTAGTTTGTTGTTGATGTGGACACCAAGGAATTTGAAGCTCACAACCTGCTCCACTACAGCCCCGTCGATGAGAATGCAGCGCCAGCTGTGCCATCAGAGTCCCTGGGTTCGCGCCCAGGCTCTGTCGTAACCGGCCGCGACCGGGAGGTCCGTGGGGCGACGCACAATTGGCCTAGCGTCGTCCGGGTTAGGGAGGGCTTGGTCGGTAGTGATGTCCTTGTCTCATCGCACACCAGCGACTCCTGTGGCGGGCCGGGCGCAGTGCGCGCTAACCAAGGTTGCCAGGTGCACGGTGTAGCCTCCGACACATTGGTGCGGCTGGCTTCCGGGTTGGATGCGCGCTGTGTTAAGAAGCAGTACGGCTGGCTGGGTTGTGTATCGGAGGACGCATGACTTTCAACCTTCGTCTCTCCCGAGCCCGTACGGGAGTTGTAGCGATGAGACAGATAGTAGCTACTACAACAATTGGATACCACGAAATTGGGGAGAAAAAGGGGTAAAAAAAAAGTAGTCCACAATCATTTCCTTAGTCTTGGTTATGTTGAGGGATAGGTTGTTATTCTGGCACCATCCGGCCAGGTCTCTGACCTCCTAGGCTGTCTCGTCGTTGACGGTGATCAGGCCTACCACTGTTGTGTCGTCAGCAAACGTAATGATGGTGTTGGAGTCATGCCTGGCCATGCAGTTGTGGGTGAACAGGGAGTACAGGAGGGGACTGAGCACGCACCCCTGGGGAGCTCCAGTGTTGAATATCAGCTTGGCAGATGTGTTGCTACCTACCCTCACCACCTGGGGGCGGCCTGTCAGGAAGTCCAGGATCCAGTTGCAGAGGGAGGTGTTTAGTCCCAGGATCCTTAGCTTGGTGATGAGCTTTGAGGGTACTATGGTGTTGAACACTGAGGTGTAGTCAATGAACAGCATTCTCACATAGGTGTTCCTTTTGTCCAGGTGGGAAAGGGCTGTGTGGAGTGCAATAGAGATTGCATCATCTGTGAATCTGTTTGGGCGGTATGCAAATTGGGGTGGGTCTAGGGTTTCTGGGATAATGGTGTTGATGTGAGCCATTACCAGCCTATCAAAGCACTTCATGGCTACGGACGTGAGTGCTACGGGTCTGTAGTCATTTAGGCAGGTTGCCTTTGTGTTCTTGGGCACAGGGACTATGGTGGTCTGCTTGAAGCATGTTTGTATTACAGACTCAATCAGGGACATGTTGAAAATGTCAGTGAAGACACCTGCCAGTTGGTCAGCACATGCCCGGAGCGCACGTCCTGGTCATCTGTCTGGCCCCGCAGCCTTGTGTATGTTGGCAGGGCTTACTCAAGTCGGCTACGGAGTGCGTGATCACACAGTCGTCCGGAACAGCTGATGCTCTCATGCATGCCTCATTGTTGCTTGCCTCGAAGCGAGCATAGAAGTGATTTAGCTCGTCTGGTAGGCTCGTGTCACTGGGCAGCTCGCGGCTGCGCTTCCCTTTGTAGTCTGTAATAGTTTGCAAGCCCTGCCACATTCGACGAGCATCGGAGCCGGTGTAGTATTATTCAATCTTAGCCCTGTATTGTCGCTTTGCCTGTTTGAAGGTTCGTCGCAGGGCATAGCGGGATTTCTTGTAAGCTTCCGGGTTAGAGTCCTGCACCTTGAAAGCGGCAGCTCTACCCTTTAGCTCAGTGCAAATGGTGCCTGTAATCCATGGCTTCTGGTTGGGGTATGTAGTACAGTCACTGTGCGGACAACGTCCTCAATGCACTTATTGATAAAGACAGTGACTGATGTGGTGTATTCCTCAATGTCATCGGAAGAATCCCGGAACATGTTCCAGTCTGTGATAGCAAAGCAGTCCTGTAGTTTAGCATCTGCTTCATCTGACCATTTTTTTATAGACTGAGTCACTGGTGCTTCCTGCTTTAATTTTTCCTTGTAAGCAGGAATCAGGAGGATAGAGTTGTGGTCGGATTTACCAAATGGAGGGTGAGGGAGACCTTTGTACGCGTCTCTGTGTGTGGAGTACAATCAATATTTTTTTCCCCTCTGGTTGCACATTTAACATGTTGATAGAGATTTGGTAGAACTGATTTAAGTTTCCCTGCATTAAAATCTCTGGCCACTAGGAGCGCTGCCTCTGGGTGAGTGGTTTCCTGTTTGCTTATTTCCTTATACAGCTGACTGAGTGCAGTCTTAGTGCCAGCATCTGTCTGTGGTGGTAAATAAACACGAAAAGTATAGCTGAGAACTCTCTAGGCAAGTAGTGTGGCCTGCAGTTTATCACAATATACTCTACTTCAGGCGAGCAAAATCTAGAGACTTCCTTAGATTTCGTGCACCAGCTGTTGTTTACAAATATGCACAGACCCCCCGCCCCCCCTTGTGCTGTTATATCTTGCTGGTGCAGCGTGTATCCCGCTAGCTGAATATCCATGTCGTCATTCAGCCACGATTCTGTGAAACATAGGATATTACAGTTTTTGATGTCCCGTTGGTAGGATATTCGTGATCTTACCTTATCTACTTAATAGTCCAATGATTGCACGTTGGCGAGTAATATTTACGGTAATGGCAGCTTTCCCAGTTGTCTTTTGCGGGTCCGGACGAGGCATCCGGCTCTTCGTCCTCTGCGTCGCTTTTCCGTTTGTGAATAATTGGGATGTCTGCCCTGTGGGGTGTTTGGAGAATATCATGTGAGTCCTACTCGCTGCTGCTGTTGAAGAAATCTTTGTCTAATCCGAGGTGAGTGAACGCTGTCCTGATATCCAGAAGCTCTTTTCTTCCGTAAGATACGGTTGCAGAAACATTATGTACAAAATAATTTACAAATATCGCAAAAAAAACCACATAATAGCACAATTGGTTAGGAGACCGTAAAACGGCGGCCATCTCCTCCGGCGCCATTTTCACCGGTGAGCCATTCTTGATACACAAGGAAACTGTTGAGCGTGAAAACCCCATCATAGTTGCATTCCTTGACACACCGGTGAGCCTGGCACCCCTACCATACACCGGCCAAAGGCACATACATTTTTTTGCTTGAACATTCACCCTCTGAATGCACACATACACAATACATGTCTCAACTGTCTCAACTTTTCTTTAACCTGTCTCCTCCCATTCATCTACACTGATTGAAGTGGATTTAATAAGTGACATCAATAAGGGATAATAGCTTTCACCTGGATTCACCTCGTCAGTCTGTCATAGAAAGAGCAGGAGTTCTTCATATTTTGTATACCCAGTGTAAGTCCATTATCATATCAAGATCTTCTTTATTAAGACATACTTTTAGATTATTTTGAAGAGCCACAACATTAAAATTGTTATTGACAAAGCAAACTTTTATATCAAAGGTATTTTTTCCAGTATCTGCAGAAATATTGCTGCAGGAATATTTTGGTACCCTTCCCCAGATCTTTGCATCAACACAATCCTGTCTCGGAGCTCTACGGACAATTCCTTCGACCTCATGTCTTGGTTTTTGTTCTGACATACACTGTCAACTGTGGGACCGTATATAGAGAGGTGTGTGCCTTTCCAAATCATGTGCAATCAATTGAATTTACCACAGGTGGACTCCAATCAAGTTGTAGAAACATCTCAAGGATGTTCCATGGAAACAGGATGCACCAGAGCTCAATTTCAAGTCTCATAACAAAGGGTCTGAAACCTTATTTACATAAGTAATCTGTTTTTTATTTTCAATAAATTTGCTCAAATTTCTAAAAACCTGTTTTCACTTTGTCATTCTGAGGTCCTGTGTGTAAATTGATGAGGAAAAATGTTTTGTTTAATCAATTTTAGAGTAAGGCTGTAATGTAACAAAATGTGGAAAAAGGGAAGGGGTCTGAATACTTTCTGAATGTACTGTGTACATCTGTATTGTGCGTTAGTAATGGAGAGTCCATCTAAACAGCAGAAAGCTCCATTTGTTCACTGCATTTGTTGCTAGACTCAGGGATATTAGGGGTGGTGCGGATTAGAATAAAACTAGCATTGTTGTTTACCTGGATATATGCTGTCACACAACAGAAAAACAAACCACCAGATGATGCTTAGCACATAACAGTCTAGTAAGTGTTTTTTTTTACACACATCTGGATAGTCTATTGTGATTTATTCTCTTCCATTGTAAGATTTATCTGTGCCTCTACCTTCCCTCCCCTCCCCAGTGGTAGTGAGTGGGGCAGTGAAGCGTGTCTTAGTGAGACCTGGTGAATAGTAATGAACTGAGCCTGTGTGTCTATTTGATGGAAAGGGAGAAGGAGAGACAGAATAGAGTTGGGTCTGGGGCTGGCAGCGGCAGGGAGACAGTGAAACTGGGCTTTTCTTGAATGTACAGGGAGCTGGGGAGAAGAGGAGGGATGCAGATTTATTTATCCCCACCATCTAACCATTCTCCAACACACTCTCTTCTCCTTTTCCTTATCAGTCTTGTACTACAGAGCTGATCAAGATGTCGTGACATTTTACATGTGTTATTTAGCAGACACCCTTACCCAGAGTGGCTTGCATCCATGTTCATTTTTTTTCTTACTAGTCGCAATGTGGACATCGAACCCACAACCCTGGCATTGCAAGCACTATGCTCTACCAACTGAGCCTCATGGGACATCATGACCTAAACCTTTTTACTAATTAAATCTTCAACAATTCACACACATTTCTTCTTCCCTCTGGTTTCTTGCCCTTTATTTATCTCCCCTTCTACTTACGTATACAGTAGCTCATATTCTCCCCCCTTCCTTTCACCCCGTTTTCTCAAAGGGGAATGTGTTAACAGGGGAAGCGGAAGGAAGGAGGGAGGAGAAAGCTGAGAGAGAGTGTGAATGTGGCTCAGAGAGGGGCACAGCACCTGCTGGCTTCATCCCTGCACACTGCAAACTACATTCTTCCTCTGCCAGTGATGGACTGTTTAAGAGGACAAAAAAGGAATAAAGAAGGCCTGAACAAAGAATAGTGAAAAAGCTCTTTGAGGAATGAGGATTTTCCTGCATTGATTTGAGTCCCAGTGCTTCTCTGACATGTTTGGATTGCTTGCTCTTTTCTTCCCTGTAAATCAACAAATTTTCTGTGCTGGGAGTAGATGTTGAAGTTTATGTCAATTTCGGCAGTTATAATCTAACAGATTAAACAAAATGTACAAAACTTTCCAATCTGGAGGTTGATAAAGTAAGATTCTTTGAGAATAATCAGCAGCCGCCCACTGCCTGCAAGGATCAACTGGAGTGCTATGGTTGAAAGGAAGGGGACACAATAGACACCCCGCTACCTCAACCTTCTCTTTTATCCTCTCCATCCAACACACATGGGCACACTGCCAACTCGGAATCTTAAGAACTCTCATTCAAAGAAACCCCCTAAAATAAGGACTTGTTAAAAGCCAGGACACATTCTCTCTCCCAGTCCTTGTGTTTATCCCCTTTCATTTCCCCATGTGAAGAGGGATTTTTGCTTGATTATTCTCCATCATGGCAACTGGGGTTTCTAAAATTGCCATTCCAGCAGCATTTTGTCAGATTTGTGAATTTGTGAGTATTGTCAGCAATTGATCCTCCAAAGGTCTCTCTCTCTCTCTCTTTCAGTTTTCATTCTGCTTTACTCCCTCGGTCTCTCCACTCTTCTCTCGCCTCCTGCTTACACATTAACTCCTCCTCCCCACTACCCATTGTCTCTCTACAGTATCAGGCTGAGGGGATGCCATAGCCTACTCGCTCTAGTGAGGACACAGCCAGAAGATGAGGAAATGGAGGTAAGTGAAAGATTTATTACATCGAATAAATCTGCCCATCAGTAAACGGTGGGCTTAGGGCTAGTGTGTGAAAGCTACTTGTCCATGTTTTGGTAATTGTTATCTGGTTGTATGAAAAAGGCAGCTTCAAATGAGAAGATCTTACTGTTGTTCTTCTGCTTACAGAATGCAGTGTTTGGTCTGTGATAGTGACTATGTAGTCTGACAGTAGTAGGTGCATGTGTATTGAATGAATAGTGGGTTGCAATGTGACTCGCTAGACATTTGATTGCTGTCCCTTATTCCTGTGTATTAGGGAAACAAGCAAATACCTCTGTGAGATGGAGTTTAAAACACAACTGCAAATAATGGAATGTATCGTATCCTGCACTGTAATAGTGAAGAGCAACCCAGAATGTATTTTTATCTTCATTTTGTTTTGTCCATTACTCCACAGTATGTATGTGATTACATTCCACACAGACATATATTACATAAACACACTGACATACACTTCTGGTGTGTCTGACAGTGTGACAATGACTTCAATTGGCTCCCAGTGGAGATGAAACATTGTAGGATGTTTGGGATTAGTGCTAATCCTCCTGGCTGTGCTTCCCTGAGATTCACCTTATCGTCTGGCCAGTGTCTGACACACAGCAGAGCAGAGGCCTTGCTAATTTATGCCTGGACATGCATCAGTAGGCTCCCTGGCGTTATAGGATCTGGAGGAGGGAGGGGGCCAGAGGGGGCTGTCAACCCAGGGTTTGAATTGGGTGTCTGGGGAAAGAAGACTTATTAGGGGTGTGAGAGCTCACTGCTTTCCAAAAAAGTGAGCAGGGAATATTCTCACCAATAATAGCCATCTAATGTCTGCCGGACAAATGAATGATCACCCTGGCTGGCTGGGAGACTATTAGAACAGAATAATAATGAGATGGGACAATAGTACAATGGCAGGCAAGATAGTACAGTAAGTTACTAGAGCATTGTCAAATAATTGTAGGTACTGTAGGGCCTTCATATCTAAAGCATTAATTCCAGGTACAAAGGACAGTGCAAATAAAGCTCTGAATGTACTGTAGCCTTAGTTCTATTGCATTTTGGCCTGTTCTCTACACACTTTCTGTCTTAAGATGGCCTGGCTCTTTTGCACCTATAATACAGCTATATACACTGAGTGTACCAAACATTAGGAACACCTTCCTAATATTAAGTTGCACCTCTTTTTATCCTCAGAACAGCCTCAATTTGTCAAGGCATGGACTCTACAAGTCTACATGTTGACTCCAATGCTTCCCATAGTTGTGTCAAGTTGGCTGGATGTCCTTTGGGTGGTGGACCATTCTTGATACATACAGGAAATTAAAACTGAAAAACCCAGCAGCATTGCAGTTCTTGACACAAACCGGTGCGCCTGGCACCTAATACCACACCCCGTTCAAAGGCACTTCAATCTTTTGTCTTGTCCATTCACCCTCTGAATGGGATACATACACAATTCATGTCTCAATTGTCTAAAGGCTTAATAATCCTACTTTTACCTGTCTCCTCCCCTTTATCTACAAGGATTGAAGAGGATTTACCAGTGACATCAATAAGGGATTATAGTTTTCACCTGGATTCACCTGGTCAGTTTGTGTCATGGAAAGAGCAGGTGTTCTTAATGTTTTAATATACTCAGTCTACAAACCCCACATGGAAAAGTGCAGGTTTAAGAACAAAATTGGTTGGCAGTCTATAATCGTCCTACCCTCTTTGTGCTTTGTCTGAATAACTGTCCACTGCAGAGCAGAAGCCCTGTTCTGCAGTGGACAGTCACAGCCGTACAGGAAGCTTTGTGCTCGAGTTCAGAGAAAAAAAAGCTTGCCTCAATGGGGCTTTTGTTGTTTGAGTTGGAGACACAGAAAGCACCAGAAACCCTGAACACTGACTGACAAATACCTGGCCCCCCTGTGCCTCAAATACCTCAGCTTTGCTCTTGATACAATTTCAACAAATACTGCCTCTGTCCTCCTCAGTTCCCCATTTTCTTCCCAGAGCTAGACTACAGCATCCATGTTTGTACTTTTTCCTCAACAGAGATGGCCAGCTTGAATGACCTGAATAAAGTGAACTGTGTCTGACTGGTACAGACCAATAAAGAGAAGGGGAGAGTTAATAGTGATTGAGTTAAAGGCCCAATGTAGTCAAAAACATGATTTCCCTGTGTTTTATATATATTTCCACACTATGAAATTGTGAAAATTATGATAATGCCATTTTAGTGTCAGGACATTTAGAAAATAGAGCCTGAAATTTCAGCCTGTTCTTGTGGCCTTCCTAGTGACATCAGCAGGCGGTGAATTAGTTCATAGACCAATAAGAAACAGAGTTTCAAACCTCTCCACTCCCAGAGAGTCCTAGAAAAATTATTGCTTGAGAAATTGCTCTTTACTAAGAAGCACATTTTTTAAAACTTTTTGAACATTTTAAACAAAAACAATTGCAGTAAGGTACTTAATTGTTACACAGAAATGATTTGATATTAAGATAAAAATGGCTGCATTGGACCTTTAACAGTGATTTATGTATGTATTTCAGTCAGAAGGGCTGCACAGAAGACATTGCACTAATGGTAGGTACAGTTGGCCCCTTTGTTAAATAACATGTTTGGATGTCTCTCTCTATAGCTTTGGGTATGCTGTATAGGGAATTGGTTTGCAACAGAAGAAAAATCCTTTCTATTGCATTGTTTTTAATTCAAAAAAAATCTTGAGGTGTGAGGGTTGTGTGTTTTGGACTTATCCTGGAAACACTGTTAGGCTACCAGTTTTGATTGGACAAGGCTGAGTCTCTAAAAATAGCATATCTTAAATGGGCAGACTGTTCTGTCCATGCAACTAAAGCTTATCGTCCAGTTCCCAATCCCAAATATTGCTTCTGTTTGCACAAAGATTTAGTTAATTACCCAAAACTGCTTAGCTCTCTGTGTCTCAGTCATGAATGAATCAATGCTGAGGTCATTCTCCAATCCTTTGTCTGTGGTTCCAAACGTCAGGAAGAGGCCTGCCACTGAATAGAAATGACTGTTTACATAATCTGTCTTGTATTCACTGCTTTCCTTTAACACCACAAACACCCTTTTGATTACTTTACCTTTTTCCTTTAGACATTGACTGAAAGATTTGGAAAGAGTATTTCTGTAATTGAGTATTAAATGGCTTGCAGATAGATATTTTAGAATGATGCGTTGAATAGGGATCACTGTACGTACAGCCTAATATTTGAGTTTCCTCTGTCAAAAACACAATTCTTGTTCATTCACCGAGGAATCAGTTAGAAAAATAAAAGAATAATGAGATACTATAATTTATTTCCTCCGAGGCCTTGAAGACTACCATTTCAGTTTCTTTGGTCAATTATTCAAAGGGATATGAGTTTTAAATCCTGACCAGTGCCTCCCTGCAACCTGCCCTTGTTATAATTACTATTTTTCCAGCTTTTGATATTAAAATAATGTGTCTCAACATTGCTGCATAACATTTTGGAGGCTAATAAACAAAAGAAGCACATTGGGACTATTCCGAAGTTTGTTGTTTTCCCTGATCATTTAGTCACGCCTGTGTTCTATGGCTTTCTATTCCTATGTGATTTCTCTCTGGTATGTCATGTAGGGTTTAAAGCCATTGTGTACAGAGTGGAAACGCAACCAGGGTACCAACTATTCTAAACATAGACCATGAGGAAGGAATATAATTTTGCCTTTATCACTTGCATATAGTCATAGTCTCTTTAATTATTGTACATCTATTATTTATTGATTCATAGGGCGGCGCACAATTGGCCCAGCGTTGTCCGGATTAGTGGAGGGTTTGGCCGGGGGTAGGCCATCATTGTAAAATAAGAATTTGTTCTTAACTGACTAGTTAAATAAAGGTTAAATAAAATAAAAAATAACCATAGATATCACAAAATCTGGTCTCCAAATCAACAGGAGGAGCTTCATATAACATTTTAAATAGCCAAATAATATTTTTTGTCAAAGAATTAATCAAAATCAGCTGTCCATCATTTAGTGATAGCCTAAAGCATAAACACCTTCTATCCTTTGTGTTGGAGATAGGATGTAGTATCCTGTCTGATCCTTATCCTCCCTCCAGCTGCTCAGTCCCCTATCTGCCCAGATGTCTAGAGCACGGTTTAAAAACCTGGCATTCCTCCCTGCCTGGAGGAAATGCAATGAGGTTGGTACTCTATCACTGTCTATGTCCACATGCCAGGAAATCTGCCTCAGTCACCTTGTTTGGCATGTATATCCTTTTGAAACAGCTGTTATACACACATAATCCCACTTTTCAAGGAGTAAATAAAACCTGTCTCTGAGAAAACTGCCAGGAGGATGGGAATGGCTGCTGTAGCCACTGTGTGTAATAATGTAAGACAATTGTACAAAACGAGGACCCAAGCCTGCCACTGTGATCTCATGGGAAACAAACCAAACCCAGACAAATAGCTTACATATAGGTAGGCAAACTGGTAATAGGATATTTGTTACTCAGGTCCTATACTACAGGGCATAGCTTAGGCCTACCTTTCGAAACCGGTAAACCAATAAGCATCTTCTTTTCTTCTGCAAGCATGACTGTATGCTCAAACTTCCACATTCTGTCTATGTCTTGCGTTCTTTATGCCAGCCTAAATGACAGAAGACGACAGGAAAAATGGAAAACTAAGGAGGGTCCGGAGGATATGGAAAACGACTGGGCCAGAGGTAGGTTATGTCACCTGTGGACCTCCTCATAGGTACTGTATGGGCATGTTTAGGTTTATCCTGAGAATGAAACATATATAACATATACTCACACATTATATATATACAGATACATACATACACACACACAAATATATACACACACACACACAGTGGCTATGTATGTATATATGTACACACACACACACACATATATATATACACACATACAGTTGAAGTCGAAAGTTTACATACACTTAGGTTGGAGTCATTAAAACTAGTTTTTCAACCACTCCACAAATTTCATGTTAACAAACTATAGTTTTGACAAGTTGGTTAGGACATCTACTTTGTGCATGACACAAGTCATTTTTCCAACAATTGTTTACAAATAGATTATTTCACTTGTAATTCACTGTATCACAATTCCAGTGGGTCAGAAGTTTACATACACTAAATTGACTGTGCCTTTAAACAGAAAATTATGTCATGGCTTTAGAAGCTTCTGATAGGCTAACTGACATCAGTTGAGTCAATTGGAGGTGTACCTGTGGATGTATTTCAAGGCCTACCTTCAAACTCAGTGTCTCTTTGCTTGACATCATGGGAAAGTCAGAAGAAATCAGCCATGACCTCAGAAAAAATTGTAGACCTCCACAAGTCTGGTTCATCCTTGTGAGCAATTTCCAAACGCCTGAAGGCACCACCTTCATCTGTACAAACAATAGTACGCAAGTATAAACACCATGGGACCACGCCATCATACCGCTCAGGAAGAAGTCTCCTAGAGATGAACGTACTTTGGTGCGAAAAGTGCAAATCAATCCCAGAACAACAGCAAAGGACCTTGTGAAGATGCTGGAGGAAACGGGTACAAAAGCATCTAGATCCTCTGTAAAACGAGTCCTATATTGACATAACCTGAAAGGCCGCCATAAAAAAGCCAGACTACGGTTCGCAACTGCACATGGGGACAAAGATCGTACTTTTTGGAGAAATGTCCTCTGGTTTGATGAAACATAAATAGAACTGTTTGGCCTTAATGACCATTGTTATGTTTGGAGGAAAAAGGGGAATGCTTGCAAGCTGAAGAACCCCATCCCAACCGTGAAGCACGGGCGTGGCAGCATCATGTTGTGAGGGTGCTTTGCTGCAGGAGGGACTGGTGCACTTCACAAAATAGATGGCATCATGAGAGAAGGACAATTATGTGGATATATTGAAGCAACATCTCAAGACATCAGTCAGAAAGGTAAAGCTTGGTCCCAACTGGGTCTTCCAAATCGACAATGACCCCAAGCATACTTCCAAAGTTGTGGCAAAATGGCTTAAGGACAACAAAGTCAAGCTTATTAGAGTGGCCATCACAAAGCCCTGACCTCAATCCTATAGAAAATGTGTGGGCAGAACTGAAAAAGCGTGTGTGAGCAAGGAGGCCTAAAAATCAGACTCAGTTACACCAGCTCTGTCAGGAGGAATGGGCCAAAATTCACCCAACTTATTGTGGGAAGCTTGTGGAAGGCTACCCGAAACGTTTGACCCAAGTGAAACAATTTTAAAGGCAGTGCTACCAAATACTAATTGAGTGTATGTAAACTTCTGACCTACTGGGAATGTGATGACAGAAATAAAAACTGAAATAATTCATTCTCTCTAATTTTCTTCTGACATTTCACATTCTTAAAATAAAGTGGTGATCCTAATTTACCTAAAACAGGGAATTTATACTAGTCTTAAATGTCGTGAATTGTGAAAAATTACTTTAAATGTATTTGGCTAAGGTGTAGGTGAACTTCCGACTTTAACTGTAATATATATATATATATATATATATATATGACAAACCTGGTAAAGTAGAAAAATGTACCTGTATCCCCAAATGATGCCCCAGCCAGCCTCACATGTAAATGTACTTCGTCAAAGTGACATTTGTAAACGCAAACAAGTGTGATTTGAAAAAGCATTTAATCAAGAAGCAACACAAGTCATTCGGCGCCAAATCAGAGAAACAGCCGACAACCGTGCCTTCACTGCAGTACCAGCCAAACAAAGGTAACTATTTTAAGGTTACAAGCGCTAAATAATGCATAAAAACGGTATCAACAACTAATGTCAGTTAATACTATTAAAGTGAAATGCTACTGACGTAGCGAAGGAATCATGACTAGTCTGACTCAATTAGCTTAGTTAGCTAACTTACTGTAGCTCCTACAGTTGCAGCTGCTTGCTTGACTGTGTTGGCTGGCAAATCAAGTAACTCGTGCCCTCTGCCCTCTTCCAGGCAGCACCTGTTTCTCCGGCTGGGTGACGCCGTAGCTAGCTAGTAACGATTGCTGGTTCATTGGCATTGGACCGTCTCTTTACTTCAATAGCTAGCTTGCTAAACAAGTTGGCATATTGCTTGCTTTGGTGTATTGGTCGGCCCCTGGACGCGTGACATGCCCGTGTTTGTAGAAGACCCCGCTCAGTTCTCCAAGCCGAGACTGAAGTCGGAGTTAATAGCCCACAACGTCACCCTGCCTGCGGTGGAGAGCAAGAAGCAAGTTTATGTGGAACTATATTTGAAACATATCGTTCAGAAAAGTGCTGCAGATTTCTCTAGTGATGAGGAAGATGACGATGTTGTGGAAGTACAGGACAGTCAGGACTTTGTAAGTAGAGCTATCATGTCAATCGGATGGCAAGTTAATTATTTTGTATCAAGTAGCTCGAGTGAAACGCTTTATAACGTATACTAGTTCCAAGCCAACATATGTGGTCTGATCTAGATAAATTGAGCTTTCTATACCCAGTCCTCCCAATCTATTTGGGAATAGGAATCGATCTCATATAAACTCTGATCATAAGTAATTTATGCGGTTTTATCAGCATCCAGGATTAGACCCACCCGTTGTATAATATTTTGTGTTCCTCCCTTATTCAGTCATTTGCTCACTAGGGAACGTTCAAATGGTTTTAGCTTAGCAGAGGTAGTCAACTATAAACTAATGCTATACTTTACTTTATACTATACTAACATTTAGCATACAATGTTTACTATGTCTACGGGGGTCAGATTTTCTGGTAAACTAAGTTAAACATGTTCTTGATACTGTCCCAGGGTGACTGCCTAATAGTAAAGGGAGGACACAAGGTTGCATGCAGCTGTTGTAACCCCATATCAACTAATACTCTGCAAGGTCAGCTATATACTCGGCCTGGCTGGCTGGTCTGCAGAGGGGGGCAGGGAGGGGCCCATGAAGGGGGGGTCTTGCAGAACTGGGTCAACAATGCCATGCCATCATTCAGTGTGGTTTCACACTTAACTAGAGCTTTCAACAAGAATTAGGTTTTTGGTCTTAATTTAAGGTTAGGCATAAGGTTAGCAGTGTGTTGAAGGTTAGATTTCAAATCAGATTTTAAGAAGATACATTGTAGAAATAGGCACCATCGAGAGCACTGGTTGCATCACCGCCTGGTATGGCAACAGCTCGGCATCCGACTGTAAGGCGCTACTGGGGGTAGTGCTTACTGTAGTGGTGCTCGGGGCAGCTGTTTGTTCACCGGCCGCAATTTCTAATAACCCATCCGCAACCGCACGACTAAATGTGATAAAGTGAAAATCTGAGGCCCACACCCAACCCGCAAATATAGAAAATGCGCTATAGGCTACAGTCAAAGATGGCAGAATTATTTTTTTGACAGAGGGTGCAGGATTTTGTTTTGCCCAATTTAGATATGTTTCTGCTTATAATTTACAACATGTTGGTAGGCTATTTGTTAGTCAACTTGTCTATAATGAGATACTTGTAGCTTTTCTTTTGTCATTTATATGTTGCCCTTGACGACTAAATATACCATTACACAAAAGAACAATGTAATAGATCGATAGAATGAATTCTTCAATCTATAGTAGTTGACATCGGTAAAGTCTTCTCTGTCATCTTTTGCGGAGCAAAGACGTTTATCGACTGGGATGAAAATACAATAAAGCAATGCATATTTTACGTGGTTGAAATACTATCAACTTTTATTATGCTTTTATGATGAAGACAGCACCTCTACGATCGTATCTAACTGAGCATTGCATTCTCTCAAGATGCAGAAAGAAATCAATCATATTTCTCCACTCCTGTTTCCAAATCCCAATTTTGCCGACATTTGGTGTATTATTTTACTGCAAGAAATGCTTAATTTTGCAGGAGTTATTATTAATTATAAACTGTGTGCTACCAGTCCTGAATGCTGATTGGCTGACAGCCGTGGTATATCAGACCATATACCACAGGTATGACGAAACATATTATTTTTACTGCTCTAATTACGTTGGTAACCAGTAGCAATAAGGCACCTCTGGGGTTCGTGGTATATGGCCAATATATCACGGCTAAGGGCTGTGTCCAGGCAGAATAGCCCTTAGCTGTGGTATATTGGCCATATACCACACCCCCTCGTGCCATATTGCTTAAGACTATAGCCCAATTTGCACAGGACTAGTTTTTACTAGAGAACGTTGGTTATGTATTTATTACCCCAGAATATCCGTTATTCCTGAGGACAATTCAGACGGGATATGCCCCCTGTAATTATTGTTTTTTAAATGGACCGTTTTGACCGAATCCTGGAGGTTTGTTTTTCTAGGTGTGAAGATATTTCAACAAGTCCAGGCGATAACAGGATACACTGATAACTCGAGCTTGGTTCCCTAGTTTCTAAACCATACCAAACCATCTTTATTATAGTGTCGCCATAATATTTGAATTGAGGAAGTGCGATCATAATCATTAGGATATTTTACCGATCCGCAGTAGAAGACTTCCAAAATGCCCCCCAGCCTTCAGATGTGTTTAACAGTTAACTTGCACTTGATATGCGTTTTTAGGCTATGGATGAGAAAGTGAACTTGTTCCAAACGTGTAGCTCATTTGTGCTGCTTTGTGATCTATTAACAGCAAGGGTTGCATTAAACAGGCGCAATATTTTTTTTATGATGCATTTGGCCATGTTCAATTAATTCGCACAAAACATATAAACAAAAGCATTCACTGTGAAAGTTGTTACGTGTAGGCCATTCATATATAGGCTATGCGTAAGCACAATTTATCCACTCAGGTCTTGTTTTCTTGCTCAAACCGTGAGCAACACCTGTAAAACTCAGACATTTTCTCTCAAAACACAGGGATGTCGATTCACACTGGACTACTATTATTAACAGTAGGTTATTCTGGTTAGTCGTCCAGATTTCAGTTTTCATTTAACCCATCTAAACAGTAGGTTACAGTTCCCCTGACATGCCATTGGCCTATTTGAAGTCCTGTCTTGTGACTGTCAAATTTGTAAAGCACCTCCCAATCATCACATAAAAATATATTTTTTACATTCAAACAGCTCTCCTGTGAAGTTGTGACTTGTGACCTACGCTTAGTTTCCTGAATCGGATCACATAACATAGCCGACATTACTATCATTCTCTTTTACCAATTCACCAAATCTTTTCCTAACATTACTTGTCTGGCCCTCCCTTCTCTTTATTTTCAACTCTCCTTTCGCAGCATTTATCTTATTATTTTGCCTCCGGGGATTGATGTAAACTTTTTCTGCCCATTCCCAAAAGCATAATTTGGGGATTGGCTGTGTCGGCAATTTGGCACGCATACAGTTAAGCCCTAAAGTTTAGGGTTATGCACTAATTCCAGATAGCCTAAGATAATGAAAGAAAAACCTCAATGTACATTATGTAAATTGCACAATAATTATACATTTTCTGTTTTTTTAAAGGTTTTGTTTCTCTTTATTCCACCTGCCCGCCACCCACCCGCCCTACAGCCACACAATATTTAATGACCCTAAACCCAGCCTGCGGGGACTGGCGGGTTATGAGTCAACCCGGGCATCACTATCATACAGCCTAGTACGGCCAAGCTTCCTGTCATCCAGGACCTCTATACTAGGTGTGTCAGAGGAAGTCCCAAAAAATTGTCGGACTCCAGCCACCCGAATCATAGCCTGTTCTCTCTGCTACCGCATGGCAGGTGGTACCGGAGTGTCAAGTGTAGGTCGAAAAGGCTCCTTAACAGCTTCTACCCCCAAGCCATAAATCTGCTGAACAACTAATCAAATGGATAACTGGACTATTTGCATTGACCCCCCCCCCCCCCCCCCCCCTCCCCGCTGCTGTTTATTATCTATACATAGTCACTTTACTCTTACCTACATGTACATATAACCTGTACCCCATTCACATTGACTTGGATATAGCCTCATTATTGCTATTTTATTGTGTTACTTTTTTTGTTTATTTAGTAAATATTTTCTTAACTGCATTGTTGGATAAGGGCTTGTAAGTAAGCATTTCACGGTAACCTGTTGTTTTCAGCGCATTTGACAAATCCGATTTGATTTGGTTTAGCTGTAATGGTGACTTTGGCTCTGATAACTAGCGACACCCGGGGTTGTGTTCTCAGATGTCTTCTCAGCTGCTTTCTCTGGTCGAACACATGCTTGATGCTTTCAAAGGCTGCTGCTGCTGTACCGGATTGTCGTCTTTGCAACTTACAGCACAGTCAGCTAGTCTGCTAGTCTGTCAATGAATATATATGATCACTGAAGTATTTTTCAATAAATGCTAGAACCAAGCATTATGCATATGTTGAATTGTAGACAAAACAGGGTGTCTTCGATAGAAGCTTTAACCGCTGTTTTTGATTTATTTATTTATTTTACCTTTATTTAACCAGGTAGGCAAGTTGAGAACAAGTTCTCATTTACAATTGCGACCTGGCCAAGATAAAGCAAAGCAGTTCGACAGATACAACGACACAGAGTTACACATGGAGTAAAACAAACATACAGTCAATAATACAGTATAAACAAGTCTATATACAATGTGAGCAAATGAGGTGAGAAGGGAGGTAAAGGCAAAAAAGGCCATGGTGGCAAGGTAAATACAATATAGCAAGTAAAACACTGGAATGGTAGTTTTGCAATGGAAGAATGTGCAAAGTAGAAATAAAAATAATGGGGTGCAAAGGAGCAAAATAAATAAATAAATTAAATACAGTTGGGAAAGAGGTAGTTGTTTGGGCTAAATTATAGGTGGGCTATGTACAGGTGCAGTAATCTGTGAGCTGCTCTGACAGTTGGTGCTTAAAGCTAGTGAGGGAGATAAGTGTTTCCAGTTTCAGAGATTTTTGTAGTTCGTTCCAATCATTGGCAGCAGAGAACTGGAAAGAGAGGCGGCCAAAGAAAGAATTGGTTTTGGGGGTGACTAGAGAGATATACCTGCTGGAGCGTGTGCTACAGGTGGGAGATGCTATGATGCTATGGTGACCAGCCAGCTGAGATAAGGGGGGACTTTACCTAGCAGTGTCTTGTAGATGACATGGAGCCAGTGGGTTTGGCGACGAGTATGAAGCGAGGGCCAGCCAACGAGAGCGTACAGGTCGCAATGGTGGGTAGTATATGGGGCTTTGGTGACAAAAAACAGATTGCACTGTGATAGACTGCATCCAATTTGTTGAGTAGGGTATTGGAGGCTATTTTGTAAATGACATCGCCAAAGTCGAGGATTGGTAGGATGGTCAGTTTTACAAGGGTATGTTTGGCAGCATGAGTGAAGGATGCTTTGTTGCGAAATAGGAAGCCAATTCTAGATTTAACTTTGGATTGGAGATGTTTGATATGGGTCTGGAAGGAGAGTTTACAGTCTAACCAGACACCTAAGTATTTGTAGTTGTCCACGTATTCTAAGTCAGAGCCGTCCAGAGTAGTGATGTTGGACAGGCGGGTAGGTGCAGGTAGCGATCGGTTGAAGAGCATGCATTTAGTTTTACTTGTATTTAAGAGCAGTTGGAGGCCACGGAAGGAGAGTTGTATGGCAAATGTTAAACCACTTTGTACAACTTCTGCTGTAACAGCTAGTTTATCATGATGTTTGATTCAGCATTAAATTATCATTATAGTAGACATGATACATACACTGCTCAAAAAATAAAGGGAACACTAAAATAACACATCCTAGATCTGAATGAATTAAATATTCTTATTAAATACCTTTTTCTTTACATAATTTTTGTGTGAGCACATTTAACTATCAATGGAAATCAAATTTTATCAACCCATGGAGGTCTGAATTTGGAGTCACACTCAAAATGAAAGTGGAAAACCACACTACAGGCTGATCCAACTTTGATGTAATGTCCTTAAAACAAGTCAAAATGAGGCTCAGTGGTGTGTGTGGCCTCCACGTGCCTGTAAGACCTCCCTACAACGCCTGGGCATGCTCCTGATGAGGTGGCGGATGGTCTCCTGAGGGATCTCCTCCCAGACCTGGACTAAAGCATCCGCCAACTCCTGGACTGTCTGTGGTGCAACGTGGCGTTGGTGGATGGAGCGAGACATGATGTCTCAGATGTGCTCAATTGGATTCAGGTCTGGGGAACGGGCGGGCCAGTCCATAGCATCAATGCCTGACACACTCCAGCCACAGGGGGTCTAGCATTGTCTTTCATTAGGAGGAACCTAGGGCCAGCATATGGTCTCACAAGGGGTCATCTCTGTACCTAATGGCAGTCAGGCTACCTCTGGCGAGCACATGGATGGCTGTGCGGCCCCCTAAGAAATGCCACCCCACACCATGACTGACCCATCGCCAAACCGGTCATGCTGGAGGATGTTGCAGGCAGCAGAACGTTCTCCACGGTGTCTCCAGACTGTCACGTCTGTCACATGTGCTCAGTGTGAACCTGCTTTCATCTGTGAAGAGCACAGGGCGCCAGTGGCGAATTTGCCAATCTTGGTGTTCTCTGGCAAATGAAAAACGTCCTGAACGGTGTTGGGCTCCAAGCACAACCCCCACCTGTGGACGTCGGGCCCTCATACCACCCTCATGGAGTCTGTTTCTGACCGTTTGAGCAGACACATGCACATTTGTGGCCTGCTGGAGGTCATTTTGCAGGGCTCTGGCAGTGCTCCTCCTGCTCCTCCTTGCACAAAGGCGGAGGTATCGGTCCTGCTGCTGGGTTGTTGCCCTCCTACGGCCTCCTCCACGTCTCCTGATGTACTGGCCTGTCTCCTGGTAGCACCTCCATGCTCTGGACACTACGCTGACAGACATAGCAAACCTTCTTGCCACAGCTCGCATTGATGTGCCATCCTGGATGAGCTGCACTACCTGAGCCACTTGTGTGGGTTGTAGACTCCGTCTCATGCTACCACTAGAGTGAAAGCACCACCAGCATTCAAAAGTGACCAAAACATCAGCCAGGAAGCATAGGAACTGAGAAGTGGTCTGTGGTCACCACTTGCAGAACCACTCCTTTATTGGGGGTGTCTTGCAAATTGCCTATAATTTCCACCTGTTGTCTATTCCATTTGCACAACAACATGTGACATTTATTGTCAATCAGTGTTGCTTCCTAAGTGGACAGTTTGATTTCACAGAAGTGTGATTGACTTGAAGTTACATTGTGTTGTTTAAGTGTTCCCTTTATTTTTTTGAACAGTATATATGTTTCTATTAGTACGATCAACATGACTGTGTTTTACCCTGTCTAGTTTAAGAGACAGTTCTCAGTTATGGTAAAAGTTGTATGATGAAAAGACATTACACATGGTAGTTTCCTGTCCCCACAGGAAGAGGAGAAAGATCCAGAGATGTTAGACCCCAGTGTACTGACAGATGAGGAGCTTAAGACCACACTACTCAAATATGGAGTGGAAGCTGGACCCATTGTAGGTGAGATTATTCCCAGACTACACTGTTTACAGACGGTCTATTTACCTATATTATTATACAATGTATTCTCATCTTATGTTTGTGTGTGTGATAGCCACCACTAGGTCTATATATGAGAGGAAGTTGCAGAGGCTACTAAAACCTGCCCAGCCCAGGCAGAACGGTGGCACAGGGGATGCAGACCAGTACTCAGACAGTGAAGGGGACGAAGAGTCAGGTATGATTATTAAGATGTAACTTTCTAATGTCAACTTTGGGATCAGGGTGAAATGTGTGTGTGTGTATATTAGAGGTCGACTGATTAATCGGAATGGCCGATTTAATTAGGGCCGATTTCAAGTTTTCATAACAATCGGAAATCGGTATTTTTGGACGCCAATTTTGCCGATTTAAAAAAATAAAAATAATAATATATATTTTTTACAACTTTATTTAACTAGGCAAGTCAGTTAACACAATCTTATTTTCAATGACGGCCTAGGAACGGTGGGTTAACTGCCTTGTTCAGGGGCAGAATGACAGATTTTTACCTTGTCAGCTCAGTGATTCAATCTTGCAACCTTACGGTTAACTAGTCCAACGCTCTAACCACCTGCCTCACGAGGAGCCTGCCTGTTACGCGAATGCAGTAAGAAGCCAAGGTAAGTTGCTAGCTAGCATTAAACTTATCTTATAAAAAACAATCAATCAATCATAATCACTAGTTAACTACACATGGTTGATGATATTACTAGTTTATCTAGCGTGTCCTGCATTGCATATAATCAATGCGGTGCGCATTTGCGAAAAAGGACTGTCGTTGCTCCAACGTGCACCTAACCATAAACATCAATGCCTTTCGTAAAATCAATACACAGAAGTATATATTTTTAAACCTGCATATTTAGCTAAAAGAAAGGTTAGCAAGCAATATTAACCAGGTGAAATTGTGTCACTTCTCTTGCGTTCATTGCACGCAGAGTCAGGGTATATGCAACAGTTTGGGCCGCCTGGCTCATTGCGAACTAATTTGCCATTATGACATAACATTGAAGGTTGTGCAATGTAACAGCAATATTTAGACTTAGGGATGGATGCCATCTGTTAGATAAAATAGTATTTCACTGAAAGAATAAACGTTTTGTTTTTGAGATGATAGTTTCCGGATTCAACCATATTAATGACCTAAGGCTTGTATTTCTGTGTTATTATGTTATAATTAATTCTATGATTTGATAGAGCAGTCTGACTGAGCGATGGTAGGCACCAGCAGGCTCGTAAGAATTCATTCAAACAGCACTTTTGTGCATTTTGCCAGCAGCTCTTCCCTGTGCTTTAAGCATTGCGCTGTTTATGACTTCAAGCCTATCAACTCCCGAGATTAGGCTAAGAGTAACCGATGTGAAATGGCTAGCTAGTTAGTGGGGTGAGCGCTAATAGCGTTTCAAACGTCACTCGCTCTGAGACTTGGAGTAGTTGTTCCCCTTGCTCTGCATGGGTAACGCTGCTTCGAGGGTGGCTGTTGTCGATGTGTTCCTGGTTCGAGCCCAGGTAGCGGCGAGGAGAGGGATGGAAGCTTTACTGTTACACTGGCAATACTAAAGTGCCTATAAGAACATCCAACAGTAAAAGGTACAGTGCCTTGCGAAAGTATTCGGCCCCCTTGAACTTTGCGACCTTTTGCCACATTTCAGGCTTCAAACATAAAGATATAAAACTGTATTTTTTTGTGAAGAATCAACAACAAGTGGGACACAATCATGAAGTGGAACGACATTTATTGGATATTTCAAACTTTTTTAACAAATCAAAAACTGAAAAATTGCTGCGTTTCCTTCAACTCATCCCAAACCATCTCAATTAGGTTGAGGTCGGGTGATCTGATGCGGCACTCCTTCCCTGTCCTTCTTGGTCAAATAACCCTTACACAGCCTGGAGGTTTGTTGGGTCATTGTCCTGTTGAAAAACAAATGATAGTCCCACTAAGCGCAAACCAGATGGGATGCCATGCTGGTTAAGTGTGCCTTGAATTCTAAATAAATCACTGACAGTGTCACCAGCAAAGCACCCCCCCACACATCACACCTCTTCATGCTTCACGGTGGGAACCACACATGCGGAGATCATCCGTTCACCTACTCTGCGTCTCACAAAGACATGCGAATGGAACCAAAAATCTCAAATTGGAACTCATCAGACCAAAAGACAGATTTCCACCGGTCTAATGTTCTTTGCTTGTGTTTCTTAGCCCAAGTAAGTATTTTCTTATTGGTGTCCTTTAGTAGTGGTTTCTTTGCTGCAATTCGACCATGAAGGCCTGATTCACGCAATCAACTGTTCAGAGGAGACGTTGACATGTGTCTGTTACTTAATCTAGGAAGCATTTATTTGGGCTGCAATTTCTGAGGCTGGTAACTCTAATGAAATTATCCTCTGCAGCAGAGGTAACTCTGGGTCTTCCATTCATGTGGCGGCCCTCATGAGAGCCAGTTTCATCATAGCACTTGATGGTTTTTGCGACTGCACTTGAAGAAACTTTTTCAAAGTACTTTAACATTTTCAGGATTGACTGACCTTCATGTCTTAAAGTAATGATGGACTGTTGTTTCTCTTTGCTTATTTGAGCTGTTCTTGCCATAATATGGACTTGGTCTTTTACCAAATCTTCTTTATACCACCCCTACCTTGTCACAACTGATTGGCTCAAACGCATTAAGAAGGAAAATAAATCCCACATTTGAACTTTTAACATGGCACACCTGTTAATTGAAATGCATTCCAGGTTACTACCTCATGAAGTTGGTTGAGAGAACGCCAAGAGTGCAAAACTGTCAAGGCAGAGGGTGTCTACCTTGAAGAATATAAAATATGTTTTGATTTGTTTAACACTTTTTTTGGTTCCTACATGATTCCATGTGTTAGTTCATAGTTTTCATGTCTTCACTATTATTCTATAATATAGTAAAATAAATAAAAAACCCTTGAATGAGTAAATGTGTAAACTTTTGACTGGTACTGTATATGTGTGTATATATAAATCAATTGCCATCATACTGTGCTGATATACCAGCAATCAATCTAATCTAATGGGTTTCTGCCTCTGATTTTGCAGTTTCACAACAAGGAAGCCCAGAGACGGTTTCATTAATGGAGGAAAACCTGCACGTTGACATGCGGGTGAGTGCATTCATACTCTGGTTTTCAGAACTGTGCTCAAAGCAAAGATCAGTACCTATGTTAAGCCTCTCATTCCTTTAAGAATAGTAAATGTCCTTTGCAGTTACAGTATGTCATGTTCCTCAAGATATGAAAGGAGAGAACATTGCCTGCAGTGCCATCTGGTGGCAGTAATTGGTATCTCTGGACATGGATCTAATAATGAAAACTCTCTCAATGTAAAGATAAGTTATATTTTAGGAGTGGTTCTCAGCTAAGTTATTCCTTACTTTTAATAGATGGTACCGCAATCATGGAATAATAAAAACACGGAATATCGCTATCATCAGTGTTTTATGCCTTTGTCCAGAATGGTAAATCTGCCTATTCATTATACCACCAGCACCATTATGTATTATTTATTCACAAATCAATGTTTTAAAATGGGTGATGGAATTATTTCATGAGGGTAATGCTTTTGTGTAATGGGATGATAATGGTGCCACCCTGGCAGCTGGTTCGAAGTGATCCGGGCCTCTTTTGAAATCGATCCCGGGAGGAATGCAGGGCATCATGGGAATGTGGCTGAGTTGTCTGCCACAGCAGAGTGGGGGCAGCAGCTCCCCCCCTCACCTGTTACCCCTGGGCATGTGCTGAGCAGAACATCCTCTTGTACTAGGACTGCCCCCATACCACTACACTCACCGAACTTCCTCCCACTGTAACACTTTCATAATGACTTACTTTTTACAGACATTCCTCTTCAGTGGGCATGGGATCTATCCCCTTCTGCTAGCAATTCATTTAATACAGTGCCTTGCGAAAGTATTCGGCCCCCTTGAACTTTGCGACCTTTTGCCACATTTCAGGCTTCAAACATAAAGATATAAAACTGTATTTTTTTGTGAAGAATCAACAACAAGTGGGACACAATCATGAAGTGGAACGACTTTTATTGGATATTTCAAACTTTTTTAACAAATCAAAAACTGAAAAATTGGGCGTGCAAAATTATTCAGCCCCTTTACTTTCAGTGCAGCAAACTCTCTCCAGAAGTTCAGTGAGGATCTCTGAATGATCCAATGTTGACCTAAATGACTAATGATGATAAATACAATCCACCTGTGTGTATTCAAGTCTCCGTATAAATGCACCTGCACTGTGATAGTCTCAGAGGTCCGTTAAAAGCGCAGAGAGCATCATGAAGAACAAGGAACACACCAGGCAGGTCCGAGATACTGTTGTGAAGAGGTTTAAAGCCGGATTTGGATACAAAAAGATTTCCCAAGCTTTAAACATCCCAAGGAGCACTGTGCAAGCGATAATATTGAAATGGAAGGAGTATCAGACCACTGCAAATCTACCAAGACCTGGCCGTTCCTCTAAACTTTCAGCTCATACAAGGAGAAGAATGATCAGAGATGCAGCCAAGAGGCCCATGATCACTCTGGATGAACTGCAGAAATCTACAGCTGAGGTGGGAGACTCTGTCCATAGGACAACAATCAGTCGTATATTGCACAAATCTGGCCTTTATGGAAGAGTGGCAAGAAGAAAGCCATTTCTTAAAGATATCCATAAAAAGTGTTGTTTAAAGTTTGCCACAAGCCACCTGGGAGACACACCAAACATGTGGAAGAAGGTGCTCTGGTTAGATGAAACCAAAATTGAACTTTTTGGCAACAATGCAAAACGTTATGTTTAGCGTAAAAGCAACACAGCTGAACACACCATCCCCACTGTCAAACATGGTGGTGGCAGCATCATGGTTTGGGCCTGCTTTTCTTCAGCAGGGACAGGGAAGATGGTTAAAATTGATGGGAAGATGGATGGAGCCAAATACAGGACCATTCTGGAAGAAAACCTGATGGAGTCTGCAAAAGACCTGAGACTGGGACGGAGATTTGTCTTCCAACAAGACAATGATCCAAAACATAAAGCAAAATCTACAATGGAATGGTTCAAAAATAAACATATCCAGGTGTTAGAATGGCCAAGTCAAAGTCCAGACCTGAATCCAATCGAGAATCTGTGGAAAGAACTGAAAACTGCTGTTCACAAATGCTCTCCATCCAACCTCACTGAGCTCGAGCTGTTTTGCAAGGAGGAATGGGAAAAAAATCCAGTCTCTCGATGTGCAAAACTGATAGTGACTTACAGCTGTAATCGCAGCAAAAGGTGGCGCTACAAAGTCTTAACTTAAGGGGGCTGAATAATTTTGCACGCCCAATTTTTCAGTTTTTGATTTGTTAAAAAAGTTTGAAATATCCAATAAATGCCGTTCCTCTTCATGATTGTGTCCCACTTGTTGTTGATTCTTCACAAAAAAATACAGTTTTATATCTTTATGTTTGAAGCCTGAAATGTGGCAAAAGGTCGCAAAGTTCAAGGGGGCCGAATACTTTCGCAAGGCACTGTATATACTGAATAAAAATATAAACGCAACATGCAACAATTTCAACGATTTTACTGCGTTACAGTTCATATAAGGAAATCAGTCAATTGAAATAAATTCATTCAAATTAAATAAAATGTTCTTTGTCACATGCACCGAATACAACAGGTGAAATACTTACTTACAAGCCTTAAGCCCTTAACCAACAATGCTTTAACACTTATTTTTCTTAAATCTTAAGTTAAAAAAAAAGAAGTAACAATATAATTAAACGTCAGCAGTAAAATAACAATAGCGAGGCTATATACGGGGTACCGGTACAGAGTCAATGTGCAGGGGCACCGGTTAGTCGAGGTAATATGTACATGTAGGTAGAGTTAAAGTGACTATGCATAGATAATAAACAGAGTAATCCTGGGCAGGGGCACAGCCATGGAGGGGCCTGGGAGGGCATAGGCCCACCCACTTGGGAGCCAGCCAATCAGAATGAGTTTTTCCCACAAAAGGGCTTTATTACAGACATAAATACTCCTCAGTTTCATCAGCTGTCCAGGTGGCTGGTTTCAGATGATCCCGCAGGTGAAGAAGCCGGAAGTGGAGGTCCTGGGCTGGTGTGGTTACACGTGGTCTGCGGTTGTGAAGCTGGTTGGACATACTGCCAAATTCTCTAAAACGACAGAGGCGGCTTATGGTAGAGAAATTAACATTCAATTCTCTGGCAATAGCTTTGGTGGACATTCCTGCAGTCAGCATGCCAATTGCACGTCCTTCAACTTGAGACATCTGTGGCATTGTGTTGTGGGACAACTGCACATTTGAGTGGCCATGTATTTCCCCCAGCACAAGGTACACCTGTGTAATGATCATGCTGTTTAATTAGCTTCTTGATATACCATACCAGTCAGGTGGATGGATTATCTTGGCAAAGGAGAAATGCTCACTAACAGGGAAGTAAACAAATTTGTGCACAAAATTTGAGAGAAATAAGATTTTTGTGCATATGGAACATTTCTGGGATATTTAAATTTAGCTCATGAAACATAAAACCAACACTTTACATTTTGCGTTTATATTTTTGTTCAGTATAAAATGTGCATGAGTCTGGGCACCCTTTTCTCACTCCAACGATGGTGCAAGGATTTTGGTGGGTTTTTTTTCACTTATGGAGAGTATCTTCTAAGGGATCAAGCAAGCTATTGGTGTATATTTATTTTTAAGTTCTGTCCTAACCCCTGCAGGTGTCGCCCCAGTCTGTGTCTCTGAGAGGTGGTTGTGATGTTGACTCCTCTTTGTCCTCTAAGAGCTTCAGCATTACTCAAATGGTGGAGGAGGGAAGTTTGTTTTGAACTGATTTTGGTATCTAGTCTTAATGATCATATTTACTATGTAAAATATGCAATTATATCAATCTCCACTGGAGTGATATGCTGTATTTACCTTTTCCTGTGGAACTACAGTTTGAGAGTCGGATCCCTCTCTCCAGTAGTGGACCAGAAATCAAGCGAGGGAACAACAGGAGTAATAATCAAGGACCTTGCCCCAGGCCCTACTGGGTCAGTAGTACTCACAAACAGTTCAATAATCTTATCAGTGACAGGCTGGTGTTGGTGGTTATCGGGTTTCTGTGATTCACTGGGCTGTGGTAAACATTGTGTGGGTGTACAGGGCTGAGAGTGAAACGAGGATGTAACATTTAATTTGTGTGGTTTCTCACCTATTTTAGCAGGAAGTGGCGACGGTGGACAAGTATACGATGACTAACAGATCCCTATTCGTCACCCCTAAGACATCCCTTTTCAAACGGCAAATCAAGGCACATACATTAGCTTGTTTACCCAAGTCTTTTAGATTCTTTTTTTACGCTCTTTCAACAGTTCATATACTTGTGCTTTCAGGTCTACATGCAGATCTGCAGGGCTCATTCTATTACTCTGTTTATAAATTGACTATTAGTATGTGAGTTTAATTGGGTGGGTCTTCATGTATATAACCAAGCCAGTGGTTTAATTAGTGCTCATTCATACCTAAATTAACGTTTTACTGAGAAAAGGTTGATACATTAGTTGACTGTACTTGAGGACTTTAATCTTATGGTCTAGCTAGCACAATAATCACAAGTGTCTTTATCTGACTTTCCTGTTTCCCCCAACTTTTAATGATCTATTTTTGGCATTCCACCTGACCTGTTTTAAGGTGGTGAGGGCAGACACTGGTGTGGACACTTCTCTTCCCTCTCATCTATTTTGATGTGTGTCAGTCTCTGATATGTGCTTCTGTTTGTCTGGTCTTTAGGAGCCAGTCACAGATGTTCTGATGGAGATGTTCCCAGAGACAGAACCCACACCAACTGGTATTGCGTGAGTCCAGTCTCATAAAAATACATTACACAGTAGACTAGATATTAAAGAAGCCTGCAGTCACATCAGCCTTTGTCCAAACCTGGTTAAGCAGTCAGTTGCTACCAGTATTTTAATTGAAAGGTACCCTGTCTGGGTTATTCTGCAATCTATTGGTTCCTTCATATACAGTACTAAAACAGAACACATCAGCCCCAGCAACTCTTTAGGACCAGAGATGGAGAATTCTGGTTTACCTAAGTCTACTATAGGTACATGGAATATAAATATTTGGGCACTTCGATGTTGCTAATTCCCCCCTTTATTCCAGTGCCACCCGTCGGAGGCCTATCAAGGGTGCAGCGGGGCGACCGGTCCAGTTTAAATACCCAGACCTCCCTGCTAGTCCCATGACCCTACAGCGATGGGCAGTGGAGCATCGCCTGGTTCCTCTGTGGGTCCAGATCCTGGTCTTCTTCATCGTGGCCTGTCTCCTCTACCTCATCTATGCTGCCATGGAGGATAGCTTGGCCAATCCCTTTGTGACTCTGCTGGACAACCTCAGCATGGAGACGGAGACTGAGGGGCTGTCCCTCCAGGCTGAACCCTAGGATATTCCTCTGCTCGTTCTCTAGGGAGGCATAATTCCCCTGCTCCTCCTCAATACTCCACACATTGGTTTACAGTTGTTGTGCGGAACATAATTTTGTTACCATCATTCAAAGCCTTATTTATTTATTTTAAATCTCTATATATGGCTCTGGTGTCATTCTCCTTTGGACAATCCTGTTGGTTCGAAAATGTTACGGTGAAACCTACTGTGCTGTTCCAATGCATACAGGATCCGTGCAAGTGCAGAAAACAAATGACTAGGCCTACATTTTTTTAAATAATAAAAACATGTATGAAATTTGTAACTTAATTGAGTGTTTGTATTTAATAAAAGTATGTCTCAGTGACAAATTCATGGAGTTACAGTAGAAGTTACACTGTTGGTTTTGTTTGTGGCCTTGTCATCAAAAACAAGTAAAGTGTTATGTGGAGCTCACCAAAGATGTGGTCAAGACAACATGTCAGGGACTTCAGTGTAATATGAAACATGCAAGTTGTTTTTTGTTGATTTTTCAAGAGTTGCTTATTGTGTAGTTGTCTGAGTTAATTTGAATAAAGAGCATTTGACATGTTCCGTCTAAAACAAGTGCTACATGGCAATTTGATTCGAAGTGCATGAAGGTGAATAAGTGAAATGATTATCTGGTGACCTATTTCCAGCCCAAAAGGTGGCGCTCAAACGATCATTCATAGATCAAATTAGCAGAACACGTCACGAGCAGCTTGCACTCTTCACAACAACACGCTGTGCACTGTCGAATTAAAAAAATGACCGAACGCAGTGCAAAATTGAACATTCTCAAGTTTGTGAAAATTGTGTCGTTTAGCTTGTTATTAGTTATATTAGCCTTTTTCGTTGCAGCCACTGTAAGGACACTAACGTTTGACGTGAATGCAGGACTTCAACTTGCACACTGGGAGAAGACGAACAATATTGCGTCTGACATAAACCAGCACCAGAGAGAGGAGCTTCTATCGAATTTCAGAGGTGAGATCCGGACTAATTCGATCATCAAGCTGAGCAGGTTTGTCAACCTATGCTGTGTGAATGATTAATCGCTATAATGTGCACACCAAATTTGCTCAACGCCGCCTGCTTTTTTGTACGCAGACGCAATCCGGATTCCCACCGTGTCAACCACGGAGACGCAGCTCAACACCACCGCATTGCGCGAGTTCGACGGCCTCTTGAGGAAAGGTAAACTACCGGATACCTACTGTTATACTTGGTTTAGGAGCAGGTACATGCTGCATAGACGGTTATATTATAACCGGTTACTGTAGGAAACATGTTTTCACTGAGTACACTAGCCCACTGAACACAAGGCCCATTAGCCCACTGAGCACAAGACCGGCAAATGGCGATAAGGATTCGTTTCATTTTACCGTCCAAAAGGTATGCATGGCGCTGGTCGTTTTCAATGAAACGTCACAATAAGATCGAGCATTCGATTTGCCTGCTGGGTGCATGTAGTCCTTCAGCTCCGCAGAAAGCATTGACAACTGTGTGTCGTTTTCAAGGAAATATTAAATACATGTTAACTATTTGGAATGTCATCACCCCTTGAAGAACACAGTCAGAACTACAAATCTATGTTTATTCCATGCAAAACAATTGCGCACATTTAGCTCTATAATCAGTTTAATACAGCAAGTAACTGCATGTTTTTCATGACTAGTTTGTAATTTGAGGTGTAGCCTCACCACATCTCTGAGTAGAATCCCACAGTGGAGGTGTCATAACCTAGTAGTCAAACAGGGAAATGGTTCCAATCATTTTTACCCCATTTTCCCATAAGGGATTTTAGAAACACTTAAAATAAGGGCTGTGTATGCTTACCTTGGCTTGAGGTTTTGATAACCATGTACATCTCTCTCTCTTATATCAATATATTTGGCTCTATTTACTCTCAGGTTCAAAAATGCTAATTGTAATCAATTTAGACATGTCAAAACTACAAATCTCTGCACGTTCCTGCATGTCATCTCTAGCTGATACCTTTACTAATGGGTATTGTGTCAATTTAAAACTTGCACAAGACAGTTCACAGAATTGTCCATTTAAAGAAACGTAGCCTTTATTTATTACTACATTTAGCTAACATTATAAAACAATCAAATGTATTTATGAAGCCATTGTTACATCAGCAGATGTCACAAAGTGCTTATAGAGAAACCCAGCCTAAAATAGAAAGCAATGCAGATGTAGAAACATGGTGGCTTGGAGAAACTCCTTAGAAAGGCAGGAACTTAGGAAGAAACCTAGAGAGGAACCAGGCTCTGAGGGGTGGCCAGTCCTCTTCTGGCTGTGCTGGGTGGAGATTGAGAGTACATGGCCATTAAGGCCAGATTGTTCTTCAAGATGTTCAAACATTCATAGATGATCAGCAGGGTCAAATAATAATCACAGTTGTAGAGGGTGCAATAAGTCAACACCTCAGGAGTAAATGTCAGTTGGCTTTTCATAGCTGAGCATTAAGAGGTTGAGACAGCATGTGTGGTAGAGGGAGGGGGTCCAAAACAGCGGGTCTGGGACAAGGTAACCTGTCTGGTGAACCGGTCAGGGTTCCATAGCCGCAGGCAGAACAGTTGAAACTGGAGCAGCAGCATGACAGATATGTGTATGTGGACTAGGGCTGTTACAGTGACCATATTACCGTCACACTGGCGGTGACGAGTCATGAAGGCAGTCTAATTCCACGTGACCGCTTAGTCATGGTAATTAGGCTCCCGAGTGGCGCAGCGGTCTAAGGCACTGCATCTCAGTGCAAGAAGCGTCATTACAGACCCTAGTTTGATTCCAGGCTATATCACAACTGGTCGTGATTGGGAATCCCATAGGGCGGTGCACAATTGGCCCAGTGTCGTCCGGTTTGGCCGGGTTAGGCCGTCATTGTAAATAAGAATGTATTTCTTAACTGACTTGCCTAGTTAAATAAAGATTAAATTAAAAAGCTCTGATGCTGCTGATGGTCATTAGTAGCCTACCAGACTTGTTAACTGCCTGGTACTCAGCACTCTATTGTCCCTCTAATCACTCACATCAATGCAAATATATTCGAACATCTAATCAAACTTCATGAGAAGTGCGCAGCAATTCTATAGGCTATGCTGTTGCGTGAGAGAACAGAGTGATGGCCTCTATTAAAAGAAGCGGTTCCCATCCAGTGTTCTATAGGCTAGGCCTACTATATATATTTATTCATTTTCCTAATATTAAGCTTATTGCTTCTCCTTACAACAGGAGAATAGCCTACCTGGCTGGCATGATAATGAACCACGGGAAAAGAGTCCTCCATTTGCTATTTAAGTGCATAGATGACATGTATTTCTTCTGCTGCCCTTGTTTCGAGAGAGAATTGACCATTATCATGCACCTAAATCAAAACAAATTTCACATATATTATTTAGTATATGCAACAATAAGATTAAATCAAGAATAGTTTGATGGGTGACTATTAGCCTTTTACTTGTGAATGATATTATCACTTTTGAATTATGCCCAGCTTAAGGCAAGAAACAGCATTTGATTTATTTTGCGACTTTCAAATCATTGTTGCCTAGCCTTTATGTCCCGAGGCAGCAAAGCATCCCCAAACCATCACACCACCACCACCACGCTTGACTGTTGGTATGAGGTTCTTACTGTGGAATACAGTGTTTGGTTTACAACAGGCACAATTGGACGCATGACGTCTAAAAAGTTGACTCAGAAATACTCTGAACTAACTATTACTGCTTCTACGTGAGTGCTGTGTAGCTGGAGGCTTGCCAGCTCAGTGAAGTGCTAAAAATGCGCACAGGCCATATACTGTTAGGTGAAGTATTATGGTAGGGTGTTGGGGGTCGTGACAAAAAAATGGATGCTATGCCCAAATGTCAACTTTGTTACAACTTTAACTTTAATTTTACAGCCCCTTAGTGAAGCCCGATAAATCCATGTATGCAACTGCACAATAATATTTTAAGGGTTCCCTGCAGGAATGCCCCACCTTGAGCATCCCATTGGTTCCTTCATAACCCCCCAGGTTAGGATAATTCAGTTTACGGTTAGCTGAAATGTAAAAATAACAACTTTTGACCTCAATTTTGACAAGCTGTGTCCCATCTAGACATGACCCTGGCTAAACATCAGGAAGTAGCATTAGCCACTACCATGGGGGTGAAAAAAGTTGTTTCATCAAGAAAGTATGCATACTTTCCCAAAGAAATTCTGCCTTCTCACGATTAAATTGAGTTGAGGAAATTGATGTCTTTGCAGCCTGAATGGAGAATGTACACACACAAAAAAACGTCCACGCGGCATACTAGTGTATAGCCTGCTGCATGCATTCCCTTATGACCATAAGATGAAACGACTCAATATCGCCATCTGCCGGCCTTTGGGCTTTGAGCATATAAAGTTACCAATTAGCATTTCGACACTGCTTTCTGATACTCAAGCAGTAATGCGTCTGCGTTTACTTCAAATCCACTATTTTAAAAGCTTAATAGAAATGCCCTTCCAAAAAAAGATTTCAGTTTTGAAACTGCAGTAAAAGTGCAGTAACTGCAGTCGACTGTGGTATTTTGGATGCAGAATAATGCAACACTCTAAGTGCAGTTTTTTTCGTACGGGTGATATCCTGCATTTCCTAACACTTAACAGATTTTATTTTTTTTTGTCTGCCAGCTTTCCCGACAGTGTTTTCTTCCCACCTGGTCCAGCATGAGGTTGTGGCCAACTACAGCCACCTGTTCTGGGTGCCGGGCTCTGACCTGGCCCTCGTCCCCTACATGCTGCTGGCCCACATAGATGTGGTGCCTGCTGAGGAGAGAGACGGATGGGAGGCCCCACCATTCTCTGCAAAGGAGATAGATGGATTCATCTACGGGAGAGGGACCATCGATAACAAGCAGTCTGTCATGGTGAGATCGTGAGGGTTGACAGTGGGTAGATGTTTATGGAACCTGGGTGTTCCAAGAACAAGGACCAGATTGTAGAGATAAATCTATGATATGTATTATCTTTGAGCTAAGAGCATTGCGTAATCAACAATGTGGTTGCTGATTTTCTCACCCAATAATACGATTTCACATTGTGAGAATTTAACCAGACAAATCTTTCACTGTAGGGAATTCTCCAGGCGCTGGAGTACCTGTTGATAAGAGGTTATTCACCGCGAAGGGGATTCTTCATTGGTTTGGGTCATGATGAGGAGGTTTGTGAAGTTTGTTAAGTCGGAAGTTTACATACATTTAGGTTGGAGTCATTAAAACTTGTTTTTCAACCACTCCACAAATGTCTTGTTAACAAACTATACTTTTGGAAAGTCGGTTAGGACATCTACTTTGTGCATGACACATGTAATTTTTCCAACAATTGTTTGCCGACAGATTATTTCACTTATTTCACTGTATCACAATTCCAGTGGGTCAGAAGTTTACATACACTAAGTTGACTGTGCCTTTAAACAGCTTGGAAAATTCTAGAAAATGATAATAGGCTAATTGACATAATTTGAGTCAATTGGAGGTGTACCTGTGGATGAATTTCAAGGCCTACCTTCAAACTCAGTGCCTCTTTGCTTGACATCATAGGAAAATCAAAAGAAATCAGCCGACCTCAGAAAAAAAGTCAGGTTCATCCTTGGGAGTAATTTCCAAATGCCTGAAGGTACCACGTTCATCTGTACAAACAATAGTACGTAAGTATAAACACCATGGGACCACACAGCCGTCATACCACTCAGGAAGAAGACGCGTTCTGTCTACTTGAGATGAACGTACTTTGGTGCGAAAAGTGATAATCAATCCCAGAACAACAGCGAAGGACCTTGTGAAGATGCAGGAGGAAACGGTTACAAAAGTATCTGTATCCACAGTAAAACAATAACTATATCGACAACCTGAAAGGCCGTTCAGCAAGGAAGAAGCCACTGCTCCAAAACCGCCATAAAAAAGCCAGACTATGGTTTGCAACTGCACATGGGGAAAAAGATCAGAGAAATGTCAGATGAAACAAAAATAGAACTGTTTGGCCATAATGAACATCATTATGCTTGGATGAAAAGGGGGAGGCTTGCAAGCCGAAGAACACCATCCCAAACATGAAGCACGGGGTGGCAGCATCATGTTGTGGGGGTGCTTTGCTGCAGGAGGGACTGGTGCACTTCACAAAATAGATGGCATCATGAGGGAGGAAAATGATGTAGATATATTGAGGCAACATCTCAAGACATCAGTCAGGAAGGTAAAGCTTGGTCGCAAATGGGTCTTCCAAATGGACAATGACCCCAAGCGTACTTCCAAAGTTGTGTCAAAATGGCTTAAGGAGAACAAAGTCAAGGTATTGGAGTAGCCATCACAAAGCCCTGATGTCAATCCTATAGAAAATGTGTGGGCAGAACTGAAAAAGTGTGTGCGAGCAAGGAGGCCTACAAACCTGACTCAGTTATACCAGCTCTGTTAGGAGGAATAGGCCAAAATTCACCCAACTTATTGTGGGAAGCTTGTGGAAGGCTACCTGAAATGTTAGACCCAAGTTAAACCATTTAAATGAAGTGCTACCAAATACGGAGTGTATGTAAACTTCTGATCCATGGGGAATGTGATGAAAGAAATAACAGCTGAAATAAATCATTCTCTCTACTATTATTCTGACATTTCACATTCTTAAAATAAAGTGTTAATCCTAACTGACCTAAAACAGGGAATATTTACTTGGATTAAATGTCAGGAATTGTGAAAAACTGAGTTTAAATGAATTTGGCTAAGGTGTATGTGAACTTCCGACTTAAACTGTATTTCACTAACTGAAAAGGAACAGAAATCATTAACAGGATTTTGTCGGTCTACTGTAGGTGAGTGGCTTCCAGGGGGCAATGAACATAGTGAGGGTGCTGAAGAAGAAAGGGGTACAGCTGGCGTTTGTACTGGATGAGGGTCTGGCTGTACTGGATGGAGTCATCAGTGGTCTGCAGGGGCCTGCTGCTCTGTAAGCATTCATTCACTCTTCTCTCACATTTAGTGTCTTTCTAAGTGATTATAACCACAGGCCCAATGTAGCCATTTTTTTGTTATCTCGGTATGAACTCATTTCTGGGTAACAATTAAGTACCATTATAATAGTTTTCCATTAAAATTGTCAAATCCAAATAGATTTTTAGCAAAAAATAATTTCTTAAGCAAGAATTTAGTTAGTACTGTCTAGGAGTGGTCTGAGTGAGGGGTGTAATTGGAAGGGCCTAATGGGAGGGATATGTAACCTGAAAAAACTATCTGTTATTGGCAGAGAGGTTTGGAACTCTCTTTATTGGTCTATTAACCTATACTGCCTGGTTATGTCAACAGGCAAGCCAAAACTCCACCCATGCAAAAACGGCTGATTACAAGGTCCCGCGTAAAATATATTTTCAACCAGAAACTAACATTAGCTTGGTTTCTATCCAATTGGCGACAGATTTTCATGCAACTATTTAAAAATGTGAGTACGACAATATGCACATTTTCCCACCAGAGATGTTTCCATCAACCGGACTTATTGTGGATAAAAGGCTGTGTGAGAACATAACTTTTGCGGTTGAATTCCCTAATAAAAATTTTAAAAAACAAGTTAAATGGGTCTTTATCGCATTTTCAACTACTGATAGTTTTGTCACCAAAATTGTTTTGTTTATATAGCAAATGTGACCACTCTAGCCAACGGTTTGTAGATAGATTGCAGGTAGGCTACCTACATGATGAGATTATTATGGATGAGAGCAAGATTATGTTTAATTGTCAAATGGAAGCCAAGCATTGATCATCATGTCACTAGAATAAGATCCTCAATATTTATTGGAAAGCAGCATCAAGATCATCCCTGTGCACTTTCACCACCCTGTGAAGTTCATCATAACTTCTTTCATCTGTAGCCTAATAAACTGCATGCTTTCCCGAGTCGTAGTGGAAGGAACACACAACATATCGTCTTGTGACTCAAGTTTACTTCGATATGATGCTTATCAATATTTGCATCATTTCTCGTGTAATTAATTTTCCGCACACACAAAGATTCCACTATGTCGAATGAATAAATTGTCTGTCCACATTTATAAAATTGTACCAGCTGTTTCCATCAACCAGGTCATGATTTTCCAATGCGTCTCGTAGTTCATCTGCATGAAGTGGTTGGATGGAAACCTGGTTACTGATCAAAGTTTCACACTTTTACAGTGTTAGTTTCATAAGCTGTTGTACAATATGATATAAAACACAACTTAAATATGGTTTATGTTTGCTATCACAGTATATTAAAAGTATATATGCCTGCCAAGTGCAATCACTGGAGAATAAACTGGATGAGCTCCGTTTGACACTATCCTTCCGATGGGACATTAAAACGGTAATATCTTATGTTTCACCGAGTCATGGCTGAACGACGACACAGATAATATACAGTTGGCTGGATTTGCCGTGCATCGGCAGGGCAGAACGGCTATCTCTGGTAAGACGAGGGGTGGTGGTGTTTGTCTATTTGTCAAAAACAGCTCATGCGCGATGTCTAATATTAAAGAAGTCTCGAGGTATTGCTCGCCTGAGGTGGAGTACCTCATGATAAGCTGTAGACCACACTATCTACCAAGAGAGTTTTCATCTATATTTTTCATAGCCGTCTATTTACCACAAACCGATGCTTGCACTAAGACTACACTCAACGAGCTGTATAAGGCCATAAGCAAACAAAATGCTCATCCAGAAACGGCTCTCCTAGTGGCCATGGGACTTTAATGCAGGCAAACTTAAATCTGTTTCACCTCATTTCTACCAGCAGGGAAAAAAAATTCTAGGCCACTTTTACTCCACACACAGAGATGCATACAAAGCTCTCCCTCACCCGACCATAATTCTATCTTCCTGATTCCTGCTTACAAGCAAGAATTCAAGCAGGGCGTACCAATGACTCACTCAATTAGGAAGTGGTCAGATAATGTGAATGCTACGCTACAGGACTGTTTTGCTAGCATAGACTGGAATATGTTCTGAGATTCACCCAATGGCATTGAGGAGTATACCACTTCAGTCACAGGCTTAATTGCATTGACTACAACGTCCATACATACATATTCCAACCAGAAGCCATGGAATACAGGCAACATCTAGAGCTGCCGCTTTCAAGGAGCGGGACACTTTATTTTATTTTACCTTTATTTAACTAGGCAAGTCAGTTTACATACACTCAATTAGTATTTGGTAGCATTGCCTTTAAATTGTTTGACTTGGGTCAAACGTTTCAGGTAGCCTTCCACAAGCTTCCCACGATAAGTTGGGTGAATTTTGGGCCATTCCTCTCGACAGAGCTGGTGTAACTGAGTCAGGTTTTTAGGCCTCCTTGCTCGCACACGCTTTTTCAGTTCTGCTGACAAATTTTCAATGGGATTGAGGTCAGGGCTTTGTGATGGCCACTCCAATACCTTGACTTTGTTGTCCTTAAGCTATTTTGCCACAACTTTGGAAGTATGCCTGGGGTTATTGTCCATTTGGAAGACCCACTTGCGACCAAGCTTTAACTTCCTGACTTGATGTCTTGAGATGTTGCGTCAATATATCCACATAATTTTCCTTCTCTCATGATGCCATCTATTTTGTGAAGTGCACCAGTCCCTCCTGCAGCAAAGCACCCCCACAACATGATGCTGCCACCCCCATGCTTCACGGTTGGGATGGTGTTCTTCGGCTTGCAAGCCTCCCACTTTTTCCTCCAAACAGGACGATGGCCAAACAGTTCTATTATTGTTTCATCAGACCAGAGGACATTTCTCCAAAAAGTATGATATTTTTCCCCATGTGCAGTTGCAAACCGTAGTCTGGCTTTTTTATGGCGGTTTTGGAGTGGTAGCTTCTTCCTTGCTGAGCGGCCTTTCAGGTTATATCTATAGGACTCGTTTTACTGTGGATATATATATACTTTTGTACCTGTTTCCTCCAGCATCTTCACAAGGTCCTTTGCTGTTGTTCTGGGATTGATTTTCACTTTTCGCAGCAAAGTACGTTCATCTCAAGTAGACAGAACGCGTCTTTTTCCTGAGCGGTATGACTGCAGTATGACACCCATGGTGTTTATACTTGCGTACTATTGTTTGTACAGATGAACGTGGTACCTTCAGGCATTTAGACATTGCTCCCAAGGATGAAGCAGACTTGTGGAGGTCTACATTTTTTTTCTGAGGTCTTGGCTGATTTCTTTTGATTTTCACATGATGCCAAGCAGAGGCACTGAGTTTGAAGGTAGGCCTTGAAATACATCCACAGGTACACCTCCAATTGACTCAACTGATGTCAGTTAGCCTATCAGCAGCTTCTAAAGCCCTGGCATCATTTTCTGGAATTTTCCAAGCTGTTTAAAGGCACAGTCAACTTAGTGTATGTAAACTTCTGACCCACTGGAATTGTGATACAGTGAAATATTCTGTCTGTAAACAATTGTTGGAAAATTACTTGTGTCATGCACAAAGTAGATGTCCTAACCGACTTGCCAAAACTGTAGTTTTATGGAGTGGTTGAAAAACGAGTTTTAGTGACTCCAACCTAAGTGTATGTGAACTTCCGACTTCAACTGTAAGTAAGCATTTCACTGTAACAAATAATGTGACAAATAATATTAGATTTTTATTTGATTTGCCTGTGTGTGTATGTCAGGATTGGGATCAGTGAGAAGGGGCTGGCTACGGTGAAGCTGAGCGTTTCCAAGGCCCCGGGTCACTCCTCCATGCCTCCCAGTGAGAGCAGCATAGGCATCCTGGCAGGAGCAGTCAAAAGGTAAGAGGGAATTAATGAATCGTCACAGGTATGGCTGGGAATTGGCTAGATGGATCTACTGTGTGTAGCCATTGCTTAACAACTACAGGTACTGTGCAATCAAAGGGAATTCCATTTTCCTTGCATGGTCAGCCATGAACATACACTGAGTATACAAAACATTTAAGAACTGCTCTTTCCATGACATAGACTGACCAGGCAAATCCAGGTTAAAGCTTTTATCCCTTATTGATATCATGTTAAAGAAATATTTAAGTCCCTTTGAACGGGTTATGGTAGTAGGTGCCATGTGCATCGGTTTGTGTCAAGAACTGTTGGGTTTTTCACGCTCAACAATTTCCTGTATGTATCAAGAATGGTCCACCAGCCAACTTCACACAACTGTGGGAAGCATTGGAGTCAACATGGTCCAGCATCCCTGTGGAACGCTTTCAACACATTGTAGAGACAATGCCTCTATGAATTGAGGCTCTTCTGAGGGCAGGGGGTGGGGGGTGGGGGTGTGCGCGCAACTTAATATTAGGAAGGTGTTCCTAATGTTTGATGTACTCAGTATATAGAGCATGATACATTTTGCAAGGTCCAAGTTCCCTCTTAGGACCTTTTCAGTTAATAATATTAGGAAACTCAGTAAAGGGAGGAATCTTTGTGACCCTAAGCCCACATTCTCTACGTCTAAGCACACGTGATCTGTTTCGTCAGATTGGAGGATAACCCAATGCCTAGGTTGTTTGGTGAAGGCCCTGAACGTGGGACCTTTGAACACCTGGCTCACAAGGTAATGCTGTGTTTCTAGCCTCAGACATCCTATAAGTGCTATAGAGTGTTAAAGGGAAGGTTCCATCAAATTACATCTATTTGTCAGTAAAAAAAAATTTTTTTTATCACTTTCTTTCTCACAGTTTAGGCTCCCACTCAAATTTGTCATGTCGAATATGTGGCTGTTCTCCCCACTCCTTGGAAGGTAATTTTCCACTCTGAATTTCACTGGCTTGTTCCAGCTTTGATTATTTGAATTACATGCAGATTTATACTCCTATAAAATAAACATACCTCATGTTGTGGGAATTTATGGTGTTGATTTAATTATGAAACCTAATTAACAGCTTTTATTTGTGCTACAGAGTAATGGAAAGAAGACCTGATACAAATGCTTTTGTGAGAACCACAACTGCAATCACTATGTTCAACTCAGGAGTTAAGGTACAATATCTAGTCATTATAAATTATATATTGTGCATAAAGTTGTCTGTTAAATGCCCGCACTAGTAGAAATCACTTTTCCGAGCTGAAAGACAATGGCCAGAAACCACAAGTGTCTATCCAGATAATGAAAAGGCACCTGCAAAGGAACTTATAGTTCTTCACTTCCCCTGTGAGAACCCTGAACACTGGCTGACTTTGCTTTTCTGTACCACAGCCAAAGCCTGTCAGCAGCCTACCAGAGGTTGCATCGTTTCAATTCCAAATGTAGAAAAATGCATACCAGCTATCTTTCAATAGTTATCCGTATTACCGGAGCTTCATCTTATTATTTTCTATTTCTATGGTGGATTCGCGTCCAGTGGTTTCCATCTGCGGCAAAGTTTTCCGTAAATCAGTGCTTATGACAAATCCACTTCCAGAACCAGCCATAGAGCCAGCTAGCTAATCTTTTGAATACTGTGTAGTAAAAAAATAAGTGGCAACAACGGATAACATTAACTAGCTAGATAAGGTTAGCATGCTAACTGTACTGCTGTCGGTGCCCTGTTGGTTGATGTTTATCAAGTCCAAGTGGAAATTCCCACACCCAATTCGTGAATATGTATAAGTAGCCTTTGTCATACTTTAGTTGTGGAACCTAAATGTGTATTACATCTCTAGGACAGGAAATTACATTGAAATAGTGGCGGCAACTTCCTCTGGGGAGTCCTTTTAATTACATACATTTGTTTTCTTTCTTCACAGGTTAACATTCTTCCTTCCCAAGCTGAGGCCTATGTGAATCTGCGGATACATTCCGCACAGTCACTACAAGAGGTGGGGATTAGTATTTACTGCAAGCTCTGTCTAAAGCCAGGTTCCCCAACTGGTGACCCACGGACCAAATTGGCCAATGGGTGATTTTTATTTGGCACCCCAAGTTTTCTGAGTAATAAATATTTTAAATTATTGTTTTAGTCAAATATTATATATGTTTGCGGGCAATTTGCCGTCTACAAATTATTTGTAATTATGTTCCTGACCATCTGCTCAAGGAAAATTGTCCCGCGGCTGAATCTGTTTGGTGATCCCTGGTCTAATGAATGGCGCTGCGACATTGCAAATCTACTGCTATCTATATGGTTCAACCACATGCTATATTAAAAACTCATGTTACTTATCTATTATTTTAGCTAGAATCATATGGTCCTCTCACAAAAGTAAAACATTGAAAATGTATTTAATTTAGTCATGCTGGCAACTTTGAAGTACAGTTGAAGAAAACTGTTCACAGTTTTCACAATGATAGTGTATTTGTCCTCCCTTCAGGTTTTGGAGTTGATCCAGTCCACAGTGGGAGATGAGAGGGTTAAGATGGAGCTAGTGGATGGCTTTGACCCTTTGCCTGTCAGCTCCTACGATGAAACATCCTTTGGGTTCCAGATCATCAAGAAGACTGTGCTGGACCAGTTCCCACAAGTTACTGTTGCCCCTGGTAAGAAATTGGGGTACGTGGAGAGGGAATGGTATTAGTTTGGTTTGCCCACCATGATGTTGAAAATGTTTTCTGCTAATGAAATGTTTTAGCATTTTTATGTCGAGACCTACTATCATATTCCAATGTGCAGGTATCTGCATCGGAAACACAGACAGCCGTCACTACACTGACCTGGCCAAGGACATCTATCGCTTTGCTCCTACCTGGTTCAGACCAGGGGACGCCCAGAGGTAGGACACACACTGTAACAGAAGAACTGTGAGCCATAACACCCACAAGGAAATATTCTGTGTAGAAGAGCTCTCTCTCCAGCTCTAATCAAATCACATTTTATTGGTCACATACACATATTTAGCGGGTGTAGCGAAATGCTTGTGTTCAAATCAAAATTTATTTAGCTCCAATAGTGCAGTAGTATCTAACAACGATCCACAACAATACACATATATCTAAAAGAATGGAATTAAGAAATATATAAATATTAGATCGAGCAATGACTAAAATACAGTAGAATAGAATAGTGTACACATATGAAATGAGTAAAGCAGTATTTAAACATTATTAAAGTGACTAGTGTTCCATTTATTCAAGTGGCCAGTGATTCCAAGTCTATGTTTCTAGGGCAGCAGCCTTTAAGGTGCAGGGTTTGCGTAACCGGGTCGAAGCCGGCCAATGATGGCTATTTAAGTCTGTTTTAGTCTGTTTTTTTTTCTCAGTCCCAGCTTTGATGCACCTGTACTGACCTCGCCATCTGGATGAGAGCGGGATGAACAGGCCGTGGCTCGGGTGGTTGATGTCCTTGATGATCTTTTTGGCTTTCCTGTGACATCGGGTGCTGTAGGTGTCCTGGAGGGCAGGTAGTTTGCCCTCTGTGATGTGTTGGGCAGACCGCACCACCCTCTGGAGAGCCCTGCAGTTGTGGGTGGTGCAGTTGCCGCACCCGGCGGTGATATAGCCTGACGGGATGCTCTCAATTGTGCATCTGTAAAAGTTTTGGGGGCCAAGCCAAATTTCTTCAGCTTCCTGAGGTTGAAGAGGCGCTGTTGCGCCTTATTCACCACACTGTCTGTGTGGGTGGATCATTTCAGTTGGTCAGTGACGTGTACGCCGAGGAACTTCCCCACTGCGGTCCAATCTGTGGATAGGGGCGTGCTCCCTCTGCTGTTCCCTGAAGCCCGCAATCAGCTTCTTTTGTTTTGTTGACGTTGAGTGAGAGGTTATTTTCCTGGCACCACTCTCCCAGGGCCCTCACCTCCCTGTAGGCTGTCTCGGCATTGTTGGTAATCAGGCCTACTACTGTTGTTTCGTCTGCAAACTTGATGATTGAGATGGAGGCGTGAGTGGCTATGCAGTCATGGGTGAACAGAGACTACAGGAGGGGGCTGAGCAAGCACCCTTGTTGGGGCCCTTGTGTTGAGGATCAGCATAGTAGAGGTGTTGTTTCCTACCTTCACCACCTGGGGGGCAGCCCGTCAGGAAGTCCAGGACCCAGTTGCACCGGGCGTGGAGGGTAGTATGGTGTTGAATGCTGAGCTATAGTCAATGAACAGCATTCTTACATAGGTATTACTCTTGTCCAGATGAGATAGGGCAGTGCGATGACGATTTCATCGCCTGTGGATCTATTGGGGCGTTAAGCAAATTGAAGTGAGTCTAGGGTGTAAGGTAAGGTAGAGGTGATATGATCCTTAACTAACCTCTCAAAGCACTTCATGATGACAGAAGTGATTTCTATGGCACAATAGTCATTTAGTTCAATTACCTTTTTACTTTCTTGGGTACAGGAACAATGGTGGACATCTTGAAGCAAGTGGGGACAGCAGACGGATAGGGAGAGATTGAATATGTTTTTAAACACTCCAGCCAGCTGGTCTGTGCATCCTCTGAGGATGCTGCTAGGGATGCCGTCTTGCTCTGCATCCTTGCGAGGGTTAACACGCATAAATGTCTTATTCACGTCTCCGCGGAGAAGGAGAGCACACAGTCCTTGGTAGCGGGCTGCGTCGGTGGCACTGTGTTGTCCTCAAAGCGGGGGAAGAAGGTGTTTAGTTTGTCCAGAAGCAAGGTTTTGAATGTAGTCATAACGATCTAGTCATAAGATTGTTTGAACACAAGGCCCTGTTCTTTTGTTGATCATGAGACTAATACTCCAGTCTTATGATCTAGCCATGTGCCACGGTTGAACCATAAAATGTAAGTCAGCCCTATACACACAGTGTGCCGACAAGGGGGGTTAAACAATGCTCTGTACTGCATTCGACAAACGAGAACACCTCAACTTAATGTAGTTTGGCCACTATCTTTCTATCTTTTCCCTCTGCATTTTCAGGTTCCATGGTATTAACGAGAGGATTTCTAAGAAGAACTACGAGGAACTGGTGGTCTTTTACTTCAATCTAATCCAGAACTGTGACATCAAGGACCTCCCTTCTCCTCACAGTGCTGGTCATGAGCTCTAAAGTTATAGGGCATTATGGGTACTGTGGGCGGTGGTTGTGCTTTGGTGGTTCACTTATCCATTGCTGCAAGTGTATGCCACTCCGGCTGTGTGTACACAGGCAGCCCAATTCTAATATTTGTTTAACTAATTGGTCTTTTGACAATCAGATCTGAAAAGTTTTGATGTGATTAGTCAAAAGACCAATTAGAATCTCAGAATTGGGCTGCCTGTGTAAATGCAGCCTCTTACATTCATAATCCAGATTACACTTTTATGTTCTGTTTACCCTGTCAGGTTTGGTCCCTCCAATATTTTGGAAGAAGCACAGTTGTCTCGTGGTGGTAAGCAACAAACCATGTGCACACTAGGATCAATGCTATAGTTTGAATGAAGACAATCGGATTGTATTATCAATGAGTACAGCAATTCAATGTTACGAAGATATCAAGGGGGCAAAGTCCTAACGAGGAACAGAAATAATACAACAGAGAATTTGATCTGGGTTACATTTTTTTAAGAAAAGAACCCTCCCACCCGGTGACAGTATTGCATTAGAGATATGGAGTTTAGATGTTGGTATGGCCGTAGAAAAGCCGTTTTGATTGGTACAACATCAATTTGATATGTTACTTTTATTTTGTTACTGGTCATTGGCAACATGAAGCTTGAAGTAGGTGATTGATGAAGTGTATGCAGCATGCATGTGAGAGAGATGATCTGATATTTGCTGGCCAAATTTCCTCCCTGTGGAATGGCATCTGTAAATGAATATTAAATTAAAGATATTATATAAAACAATTATTTAATGCACATTAATGGTATGAAGATTGAAATCGCAAGCTTTTAAAAGGAACTTTGCATGCTATTTTACTTGCTGATTTCTGAGGTATTTGAGAGCATTTTTTAATTGTGAATATTAAACACACAGGTTAATTGAGGTGCAATACTTAATCCTCTGTTTCAGATGATAACTGTGAAAGTATCTATTTTTCTTGAAATACTGCTGCCTAGTGTCGGAGGTACTGTGCCAATGACGCTAAAGATATCATTGATGTGGGGGTGTAGTGAACATAATGGATAATAAACAAGATGCACTGTGGTGACGGCCATCTTTGTTTCCAGTTGGTGTGTCCAAACAATGTAGTCAGACATGATTAAGTGTTCAGATGGTCCTTGCTATCCGGGATCTTTGGGACATCTCTACCCAACTGAAGTTGACATTCAAAATGGTTAGGGTAGGGGTTGCAGCGTTTCTAAAACTCTGTCCTCGGGGCCCCAAGGGGTGCACGTTTTGGTTTTTGCTCTAACACTACACGGCTTATTCAAATGGTCAAAGCTTGATGATTAGTTGATTATTTTAAGCAGTTGTGTAGTGCTAGGGCAAAAAATAAAACGTGCACCCTTGGGGTTCTGAGGACTGAGTTTGGGAAACCCTGGGGTAGGGATGTCCCAAGGAATCCCGGGTAACGAACCGTGTTCAGACAGGTCTAAATCCATGCCACATTAACAAGTAGCCTCACAATATTGTTTTCTTATTCACCTATTGTAGACTATATACTTACTACTAAGTAGTAGCCTACTTTACAGTTGGAGTTAATGTGTATCAACAAAGGTTTAAAACATTTAAACTGAAATGCAAATCACAATCAGCAGCATCAACAAATATTACATACAAACATTGTACAAGTACTTTATTTTTGGGACACTATTGAATATCACAATTGGTATTGTAATTGGTGTACATATTGACATTAGAATCTAAACTAATGTAGGCACGGTGGTGGAGTGGTCGTGGGAGGAAGGGGTGGCAAATTTGTCGTACACAATGTGTTATTGTCAAGCATGGAATGATACAATGGGTGCGTTTGAGTGGATTACTTTTGTCAAGTAATTGGGGTGTTTTTGTTTGACCCGCACGAATGTGACCAAAGACATGACTGAAAACAGAACCAACTTCATGTAGGCAAAACAGAGGATAGCCTGTATATGAATGAATGTGATATTTTATACATTTTATTTCACCTTTAACCAGGTAAGCTAGTTGAGAACAAGTTCTCATTTACAACTGCGACCTGGCCAAGATAAAGCAAAGCAGTGCAAAACGAACAGTTTCACATGGAATAAACAAGCGTACAGTCAACACAATAGAAAAAAATAGTCTGTGTGAGGAAGTAGGCAATAAATAGGCCATAGTAGCAAAGTAATAGCCAATGTTTAAAGTTAGTGAGGGAAATATAATTCTCCAGCTTCTGCGATTTTTGCAATTAGTTTCAGTCACTGGCAGCAGAGAACTGGAAGGAAAGGCGGCCAAAGCAGGTGTTGGCTTTGAGTGAGCTATACCTGCTGGAGCGCGTGCTATGGGTGGGTGGGTGTTATCGTGACCAGTGAGCTGAGATAAGGCAGAGCTTTACCTAGCATAGACTTAGATGACCTGGAGCCAGTGGGTCTGGCGACGAATATGTAGCGAGGGACAGCCAACTAAAGCATACAGGTTGCAGTGGTGGGTGGTATACGGGGCTTTGGTAACAAAACTGATGGCACTGTAAACTGCATCCAGTTTGCTGAGTAGAGTATTGGAAGCTATTTTGTAGATGACATCGAAGTCAAGGATTGGTAGGATAGTCAGTTTTACTAGGGTAAGTTTGGTGGCGTGAGTGAAGGAGGCTTTGTTGCGAAATAGAAAGCCGATTCTAGATTTTATTTTGGATTGGAGATGTTTAATATGAGTCTGGAAGGAGAGTTTACAGTCTAGCCAGACACCTATGTATTTGTAGTTGTCCACATATTCTAGGTCAGAACCATCCAGGGTAGTGATGATAGTCGGGCGGGCAGTGAACGGTTGAAAAGCATGCATTTGGTTTTACTAGCGTTTTAAGAGCAGTTGGAGGCCACGGAAGGAGTGTTGTATGGCATTGAAGCTTGTTTGGAGGTTAGTTTACACAGTGTCCAAAGAAGGGCCAAATGTATACAGATTGGTGTCATCTGCGTAGAGGTGGATCAGGGAACCACCCGCAGCAAGAGCGACATCGTTGATATATACAGAGAAAAGAGTCGGCCCGAGAATTGAACCCTGTGTTACCCCCATAGACTGCCAGAGGTCCGGACAACAAGCCTTCCAATTTGACACACTGAACTCTGTCTGAGAAGTAGTTGTTGAACCAGGCGAGGCAGTCATTTGAGAAACCAAGGATATTGAGTCTGCCGATAAGAATACAGTGATTGACAGAGTCGAATGCCTTGGCCAAGTCGATGAAGACGGCTGCACAGTGATCGAAGGAGCTGATGATCAGTGATCTGTTTATTAACTTGGCTTTCGAAGACTTTAGAGAAGCAGGGCAGGATGGATATAGGTCTATAACAGTTTAGGTCTATAGTGTCACCCCCTTTGAAGAGTAGGATGACTGCGGCAGCTTTCCAATCGTTAGGGAACTCGGACGATACGAAAGAGAGGTTGAACAGACTGGTAATAGGGGTTGCAACAATGGCTTCGGATAGTTTTAGAAAGAGAGGGTCCAGATTGTCTAGCCCAGCTGATTTGTACGGGTCCAGGTTTTGCAGCTCTTTCAGAACATCTATCTGGATTTGGGGGAAGGAGAAGGGGGTGGCTGTTGGCTGGGGTTGGGGTAGCCAGGAGGAAAGCATGGCTAGCTGAAGAGAGGAGGTGCTCTTGTTCTCCATGGACTTTACAGTGTCCCAAAATCTTTTGGAGTTAGAGCTACAGAATGCAAATTTCTGTTTGATAAAGCTAGCCTTTGCTCTCCTGACTGACCGTGTATTGGTTCCTGACTTCCCTGAATAGTTGCATATCGCTGGGACTATTTGACGCTATTACAGTCCACCACAGGATGTTTTTCTGCTGGTCAAGGGCGGTCACGGCTGGAGTGAACCAAGGGCTATATCTGTTCTTAGTTCCACATTTTTTTGAAAGGGGCATGCTTATTTAAGATGGTGAGGAAATTACTTTTAAAGAACGACCAGGCATCCTCGACTGACGAGATGAGGTCAATATCCTTCCAGGATACCCGGGCCAGGTCGATTAGAAAGGCCTGCTTGCCAGAAGTGTTATAGGGGAGAGTTTGACAGTGATCAGGGGTGGTTGTTTGACCTCAGACCCATAGCGGATGCAGTCAATGAGGCAGTGATCGCTGAGATCCTGATTGAAAACAGCAATGTGTATTTGGAGGGCAAGTTGGTCAGGATAATATATATGAGGGTGCCCATGTTTACGAATTTAGGGTGGTACCTGGTGGGTTCCTTGATGATTTGTGTGAGATTGAGGGCATCTAGCTTAGATTGTAGGACTGCCGGGGTGTTAAGCATATCCCAGTTTAGGTCACCCAACAGAACCAACTCTGAAGATATGTGAATTGATTGCAGTTTGTCAGTGATGTGTATGCTGAGAAACTTGAAGCTTTCCACCTTCTCCACTGTGGTCCTGTCGATGTGGATAGGGGGATGCTCCCTCTGCAGTTTCCTGAAGTCCACGATCAGCTCCTTTGTTTTGTTGACGTTAAGTGACAGGTTATTTTCCTGGCACCACACTCCCAGGACCCTCATCTCCTCCCTCAGGCTGTCTCGTCGTTGTTGGTAATCAGGCCTACTAGTGTTGTCTGCAAACTTGATGATTGAGTTGGAGACGTGCGTGGCCACGCAGTCCTGGGTGAACATGAGGGGGCTGAGCAAGCACCCTTGTGGGGCCCCTGTGTTGAGGATCAGTGAAGTGGAGGTGTTGTTTCCTACCTTCACCACCTAAGGGCAGCCCGTCAGGAAGTCCAAGACCCAGTTGCACAGAGCAGGGTTCAGACCCAGGGCCTTAAGCTTAATGATGAGCTTGGACAGTACTATGGTGTTGAATGATGAGCTATAGACAATGAACAGCATTCTTACATAGGTATTCCTCTTGTCCAGATGGGATAGGATAGTGTGCAGTGCGATGGCGATGCATCGTCTGTGGATCTATTGGGGCGGTAAGCAAATTGAAGTGGGTTTAGGGTGTCAGGTAAGGTAGAGGGGATCCTTGACTAGTCTCTCAAAGCACATGATGACAGAAGTGAGTGCTACGGGGTGATAGTCATTAGTTCAGTTACCTTAGCTTTTTTGGGTACAGATACAATGGTGGACATCTTGAAGCATGTGGGGACAGCAGACTGGGATAGGGAGAGATTGAATATGTCTGTAAACACTCCAGCCAGCTGGTCTGCGCATGCTCTGAGGAAGTGGCTAGGGATACCATCTGGGCCGTCAGCCTTGCAAGGGTTAACACGCTTAAATGTCTTACGTCCGCCAAGGAGAAGGAGAGCCCATAGTCCTTGGTAGTGGGCCGCGTCGTTGGCACTGTGTTATCCTCAAAGCAGGCGAAGAAGGTGTTTAGCTTGTCCAGAAGCAAGACGTCTGTGTCCACGATGTGGCTGGTTTTCCCCTTGTAGTCCATGATTGTCTGTAGACACTGCCACATACATCTTGTGTATGAGCCGTTTAATTTGCGATTCCACTTTGTCTCTGTACTGACGTTTTGCCTGTTTGATTGCCTTATGTAGGGAATAACTGCACTGTTTGTATTCGGCCATATTCCCAGTCACCTTGCCATGGTTAAATACGGTGGTTTGTTCTTTCAGTTTTGCACAAATATTGCCATCTATCCACGGTTTCTGATTATGGAAGGTTTTAATAGTCTCAGTCACCGTATCAGTGTATTCGTCAATGTTATTCTGAGGTTACTCGGAACATATCCCAGTCCGCGTGATCAAAACAATCTAGAAGCGTGGATTCCGATTGGTCAGACCAGCGTTGAATAGTCCTTAGCACGGGTACTTCCTGTTTGAGTTTCTGCCTGTAGGAAGGGAGGAGCAAAATGGAGTCGTGGTCAGATTTGCCGATGGGGGGGCGTGAGAGGGCCTTGTAGGCATCCCGGAAGTAGGAGTACAGTGGTCGAGTGTTTTAGCAGCACGAGTACTACAGTCAATGTGTTGATAGAACATCTGTCGTGTTTTCTTCAAATTTGCTTTGTTAAAATCCCCAGCTACAATAAATGCAGCATCAGGATATGTGGTTTCCAGTTTGCATAAAGTCCAGTGAAGTTCTTTGAGGGCTATCATGGTGTCGGCTTGAGGGGGAATATACACGGCTGTGACTATAACCGAAGATAATTCTATTGGGAGGTAATACGGTCTGCATTTGATTGTGAATGGAATATTGTACATCATATTAGCGTCAACATACATTGTTTCATTCAATTTCACATAATTTCGTATTTCATTTTTGTTACATGTAATATTTTGGTTCAACCTTAATATATAATGAACATCATCTTCTGAGAGAACAACATTTAGAGCAAAATGTTCATTTGTACCTCCCCTCAAATGTAATGCATCCATAGAAACCTTCAGTAGGATTGTTGAAAATTATGTAGGTGACTTACTGAATGACAAACAGAAACACAAATCCTATGATAATCTGAGGAGAGATGAGAGAATGGCTCTTAAGGACTTAAAGTCAGATCCTTCGATTATCATAAAAAATGTGACAAAGGAGGAGGAAACAGAGACACAACCCTTACTTTCTAAAGTATTTCTATGGAAGAGATACATAGATTATGTCTTTGTGCTCTGGGAAGGAAGTCAGCAGGAACTAAATTAATTCCAAACTCTTCTACTAAACGAGAGCTCTGAATACCTCATTCACCATGCAGACTGATGAGAGAAAAATAAATTACCTGGATTTATGGATTATCAAAGAGAATGATGCATTACACACAGACTTATACACAAAGCCCACAGATCTCAATACCTTGCTATTTGCTGATAGATCATTCTTGAGGGGAAGGGGATGCATACTATCATATAGCCAGTTATGCAGGGTTAAATCGAATCTGTGCCCACCAGTCAGATTTTGACAGCAACGCTAAAAAAATGACAGAGAAATTCAAAATGAGAGGCTACAAGGACAAAACTCTTGATGCTGCAATGATGAAAATATCTCAAAAACCAAGAGCGGAATTACTAAAAACTCAACCAAAGAAGAAAAACAACGCAACTGTCTTTTACACCAAAGGTTCAGAGAAAATTAAAGCAATCCTGAAAAAGCACTGGCATATTCTGCAATCAGACAAAAATAATAATAATCGCACACCTCTTCAAGGAACCCCCACTGGTGGTCTATAAGCGTGGTCGCAATATTGGAGATAGTTTGGTGAGATCTGACATGCCTCCTGAGCCCACTCAGACACTCTTGACACCTATCCCAAATGGAAACTACAAATGTGGCTCATGTGCACAGTGCAATAGTACTATAAAAACGTCTTTCTTCAGACACCCACATACAGGTCGAAAGATCCCTGTTAGGGGTATAATCTCATGCAAGACCAAGGGAGTAATCTATCTCATCACCTGTTCATGTGGAAAAGCTTATGTAGGACAAATGAAAAAAGACAATTTAAAACAACACATAGCTGAACACTGCAGCTCAATCAGGTGTAAGAACATTGACTATCCAGTAGCAGCTCACGTTGTTGAAGCTAACCATCCCATCTCCTCTCTCAAATACACAGGCATTGAGCATGTTGCTCTACCAAGGAGAGGAGGTAACATGGAGATCCTACTACAACAGGAGGGTTACTGGATATCCTGTCTAAAAACATTGACCCCTAGTGGTCTGAATATTGACTTTGATCTCTGGCCCTTATGAACACATTTTCCTTTATGAACAAGTCTTATAAATGTAAAAATTATTTTGACAGCTTATTAGCATACACCTAATATGTTCCCTCTGTTGATGATGTTCATTATATATTCAGGTTGAACCAAAAGATTACATGTTACAAAAATGAATTACGAAATTGTGAAATTGAATGAAACAATAATGTATGTTGATGCTAATATGATATACAATATTCCATTATGTTTCTATATGATAACAATAGCGTAATATATTTAATATTCCATATACTATTTAACAGTTTCACTAATACATTTTAATTAACTTCATCATTATGACACACCCCTCACTACTGTCATTGATTACACTAATTGCACTGTGTGTCTACATAACCTGGTTCAAGTATTCATGACATTACCCTGAGGAAGGCACAGAGATGCCGAAACGTTGGTAAATACCCATTAAATTGCTGGGAGATTATACATGGAGTGTGTGACTTTCTTTATTTTGATAGTTTATAGTTTATCTGCCGTTAGTCAGCACCTCCACACAAACTATTATTCTGGGTGTGCGCCAGCTCATGTTTCTTTTATCCATGAAATAATATCATGACAATGTTGTGCTGGATCAGTTAAGTTTGAACGTAATCATTATGGAGGACCCATTAAATACTGCTACTCAGGATACAAATATAATGCTTTCCAGATATTTGTGATTATTACTACTGTGGCTGTGAATGCCAAACTGACCCCGCACAGCAATGTGAACCTATTCTTGTCCTCTGGGGGGCTCCCTCGTGCTACAGGGTATAACAGTAGATTATTAAGAAATGTTCTCTTTCTTTCCTACTGCTGTAACATCTCCTGAAACATGTCAAACTTAATCATTGCTTTCTGACAACAATACTTACTGGGTAGTTCCAACTGCCAATAATGTCTTCCGAGCAGGATTTCTGTCCAAGACAAGAGAGATTAATTAATTAGCACACCCAATGTCATGCATTTAAATAAATTAAAGAGAAATGTGACTATGTAACACTTATTGTAAATGCAAGGATTGCTGTTGGAGGCCCTAAGAGATCATAGACATATAGCTCAGCATGTAAAACCCCTGGGTCTTGAGCCCATTGAAAGATGTGTAGAGAACATTATTTTTCCACTCATAGGTGACCAGCTGGTTGTTGTGGCAGAGGATTGAGAAGGCATAGATCAGATGAGTGCAGAGGTTGGGGTCCACGTTGGCAGGCAGGTATTTCCCAGAGCCTGGTCTGAGACCAGGCACTGGGAAATTACACACCAGTTTTGTTGATGACACTGTTGAGGAATTAAAATACTTGTATCGGGCGTTCTGTCAGAACAAGGTTAAAGTATACATGTATGATTGTACTGGGCCAGGATATTCAAACTATGAATGTAACCAACAAACAGCACATTTTTGGTATAGCTATTGTACAGACAAGGTTTGAATTGACATTCAATAGTATAATAAGCACAATTCTTACCCATTCGAAGGCACATCAAGAGAGACAGGCCTAAAACAGGAACAAAACATTTGTTCACTAGAAAAACCAAACAAGCTTCATTGTATGCAGTCATTGAGGAATCTACACTATGGTGTCATCGTAACACCATACACGATTATGTTAAATTGATCACAATATTTCATTGTCAGAATTTGACTTACCAGCAAGGAGTGTTAGTTTGACGATGATGAGTTGCACGGCCTCTCCTTTCAAAATCAAAGTTGAACCTGGAAAAATGTATACTTTTTTTTTTCATTAAACAAAGCATGGTGGTAAAAATGTGTTTGTATATTGTGGCTAAAGTTTTTCTGATTGCACTTCAAATCAGTGGAGCATAGGCAATATATATTTTGCTCTGATAGTACCAAAAAGGTTATAGTTTAGAATTGTAAACCTAGCTGAATGAATGGTAATAGTAGAACTATATTGTAATGATAAAAACATAGAGTCCAAGTCCTACCTCTTCCTCTGTGAGAAGCTAGATCTGTGTCTGGAGGAGAACACATCTCACCCTTTATACCGCTCTGATAAGTCTGGGCCAAAGGCTAAATACCATTTTTGTCAGGTCATAGCCTTAAGTGAAATGTCTGAACTGTACCAGAGATTGAGACACATCTTTATGGTCTACCTACCTTGGATGATTAGTATCTAAAATAAACAGTCTCTACCCTCTGTATCAGCAATGTAGAATTGGGACTTTCAGTTGTTCAAATATTGTACAACAGTCGCAAGGCCAGCTCCAGGCATAAGCGGTCGCTTAGGATCCCAGGCCGCTAGGGAGCCCCTGAACTCAGTCATTGTGTCAATTTACTGTTGAGAGTTAGAATAGTTGAATACACAAGGTTGGAAATTTGGTTTTGCATCAGCAATTTTTCTGTTATGTCAATCAATTAAGACACATGTCAGTTGTACAACTGACTAGTGTTACGTCCGTTGTTAGAAGGAGACCAAGGTGCAGCGTGGTAAGCGTACATTATACTTTTATTTTAAATGACACCAACAAAATGTAAAGCTATGTGCAGTTCAGAAAGCAACTACACACAAACAAGATCCCACAACTGAAGGTGGGACAAAGGGCTGCCCAAGTATGATCCCCAATCAGAGACAACGATAGACAGCTGCCTCTGATTGGGAACCATACCCGGCCAACAAAGAAATAGACAAACTAGAATGCCCACCCAAATCACACCCTGACCTAACCAAATAGAGAAATAAAAAGGCTCTCTAAGGTCAGGGAGTGACAACTAGGTATTCCTTTTCCATGTCAGCTAAACATTTTCAGATTAGGAAGCTAGTCTAGCCAGCAATCTAAACTTGTAGTAATCATGGCCGAATACCGACTGGACATGCAGGGCACGTGCACAGGGCCCTGACCACCAGGGGCCCCCATTAATTTTGTTAGTCACTCAGATATCCTTAACATAAGTCATGGCAACATTTTTAGAATGGCAGGGAATTAGCTGTGAAACTGAAAACTTTTCTCTCCACTCCATGGAAAAATGGGTAGAATGGCAGGGAATTAGCTGTGAAACTGAAAACTTTTCTCTCCACTCCATGGCAAAATGGGTAGAATGGCAGGGAATTAGCTGTGAAACTGAAAACTTTTCTCTCCACTCCATGGCAAAATGGGTAGAATTGCAGGGAATTAGCTGTGAAACTGAAAACTTTTCTCTCCACTCCATGGCAAAATGGGTAGAATGGCAGGGAATTAGCTGTGAAATTGCACACACACAAAAATTCTTGGCCCCATGGCAAAATTGCTAAGTGTTCGCTACACTCTATGGAAAAATATGTAGAACTGCAGAAAAGGTGCTTTGAAAGTGCTACATTTTCTCTTCACCCGATGTCAAAATGTGCAGAATTTGGGGGGCCCCCAAAAGGCTAGAGCCGGCCTTGAACAGTCGTCTTGAACTAGTTAAGAAATACAATTTGTCCAGGATCTGGACCCTATTGTAGTATTCATCATTCATTCACACATAACAGCTACTATAGGCCCAGAGTGCGAGTTAAGGAAGAGCCGTGAGACCCATGAGACATGAGCTCTAAAAGCAACAAAAGTCCAACTTTGGTGGGGTCTCAATATTGATAATTTGACAGAGACGCCAACAGCAAGACGCATCAATCTCGCCAGAGAAATCTTTCAGCGATAACTCTGAGCGATGCGGATGCTTACTACGGTGAGATAGATTCAGCCTCTTGTGAAATGATGGAAAATTATGAAATATTATTATCGTTTTTATTGTTCACATGTTTGGGGAAGCATGGCTTCCCCGTTATATTCATCAAATGTCATGTTTGGACATTGGAATTATTTTGGAGTGGTTGTACATGCACAGCCGCAGGTAGTCTACTTTTTGAAGTGATTTGTATATACAGTATATATATCACAAGAGGTTGGTGGCACCTTAATTGGAGAGGACGGGCTCATGGTAATGGCTGGAGCGTATTTCCATGTGTTTGATGCCACTCCATTCACTCTGTTCCAGCCATTATTATGAGCCATCCTCCCCTCAGCAGCCTCCAATGATATATATCCACTGCTCAAAGAAATAAAGGGAACACTAAAATAACACATCCTAGATCTGAATGAATGAAATATTCTTATTAAATACTTTTTTCTTTACATAGTTGAATGTGCTGACAACAAAATCACACAAAAATTATCAATGGAAATCCAATTTATCAACCCATGGTCTGGATTTGGAGTCACACTCAAAATTAAAGTGGAAAACCACACTACAGGCTGATCCAACTTTGATGTAATGTCCTTAAAACAAGTCAAAATGAGGCTCAGTAGTGTGCGTGGCCTCCACGTGCCTGTATGACCTCCCTACATGCCTGGGCATGCTCCTGATGAGGGATCTCCTCCCAGACCGGGACTCGTTGTCCTCACCAGGGTCTTGACCTGACTGCTGTCCGGCATCGTAACAGACTACAGTGGGCAAATGCTCACCTTTGATGGCCACTGGCACGCTGGAGAAGTGTGCTCTTCACAGATGAATCCCAGTTTCAACTGTACTGAGCAGATGGCAGACAGCATGCATGGAGTTGTGTGGGCAAGCGGTGTGCTGATGTCAACATTGTGAACAGAGTGCCCCATGTTGGCAGTGGGGTTTTGGTATGAGCAGGCATAAGCTACGGACAACATTATGAGATCCTGAGGCCCATTGTTGTGTCATTCATCTGCCTCATGTTTCAGCATAATAATGCACTACCTCATGTCGCTAAAAATGTCCCAGTTCTTCCATGGTCTGCATACTCACCAGACATATCACCCGGTGAGCATGTTTGGGATGCTCTGGATTGACGCAGTTCCAGCAACTTTGCACAGCCATTAAAGTGGAGTGGGACAACATTCCACAGGCTACAATCAACAGCCTGATCAACTCTATGAGAAGGAGATGTGTCGCACTGCACAAGGCAAATGGTGGTCATACCAGATACTGACTGGTTTTCTGATCCACGCCCCTACTTTAAAAAAAGGTATCTGTGACCAACAGATGCATATCAGTATTCCCAGTCTTGAAATCCATAGATTAGGACCTAACAAATATATTTCAATTTCCTTATATGAACTGTAACACAGTCAAATCCTTTAAATTGTTGCATGTTGCGTTTATATTTTTGTTTATACACTGAGTGTCACAGGAGGTTGCTGAGGGGAGGAAGGCTCATAATAATGGAAACCATGTTTTTGACGTATTTGATACCCTTCCACTCCAGCCATTACCACGAGCCCATCCTCCCCAATTAAGGTGTCGCAAACCTCCTGTACTGAGTGTACAAAACATTAAGGACACCTGCTCTTTCCATGACATATACTGACCAGGTGAATCCAGGTGAAAGCTATGATCCCTTATTGATGTCACTTGTTAAATCCACTTCAATCAGTGTAGATGAAGAGGAGAAGCTTTGAGACAACTGAGACATGGATTGTGTATGTGTGCCATTGAGAGGGTGAATGGGCAAGACAAAAGATTTAAGTGCCGGTTTGTGGCAAGAACTGCAACGCTGCTGGGTTTTTCATGCTCACCAATTTATCATGTGTATCAAGAATGGTCCACCACTTAAAGGACATCCAGCCAACTTGACACAACTGCGGGAAGCATTGGTGTCAACATGGACCAACATCCCTGTGGAATGCTTTCGACACCTTGTAAAATCCATTCTCTGACGAATTGAGGCTGTTCTGAGGGCAAAAGGGTGGGGTGCAACTCAATATTGGGAAGGTGTCCTTAATGTTTTTCACACTCAGTGTACATGTATATCTATATATATTTGTTTTCCCAATAAAGGCTCTCCTGAATATCACAGTTTAATTCGCACTCTGTGTATGCCTATCTGTTGGATATCTTTGATGTGAAGTTTACGCCATAAACAAAGAAAACTGAAAAAGAAATTGCAAAAGGTCATCATAGTAGAACAAACATTATGCAAGATCCAGGCCGTTAACTAAGAGACGTGTCATGACTTTACTTTAATTAATCTGATGACTGTTATTTATTTAATCAACTAAATATGTTTAATTGTTACCAGATTAAATGAATCATGTAACAATTAGGTTTTGGGGCACCACAGAAGAGGTTGTTAAAGAGTTACCATCTCCATATTTAAACTCTAAAGGTCTTTACCGATCACATCCATCAAACAGTCAACGTATTAATCATTACCTCGTATCATATCATCATTCTGAACAGTTGTAACCTCGTGCATCTGCAAAAAACCCAGCCTTACTCATGATTCAGTACTACACAAATTAGTTTAATTATTTATTTACTTGCTAACTAAATTATAACACAGTCCATAGTGGACTCACAAAATATGGTGGCTTGTACACAACGAATGAAGAGGGGTGGGGAGAGAGAGAAAAATTGACACTTATCTTGGTGTAATGGGTTTGTGTCGGTGGCAGGGAAGTTAGGCGTTTAATAAGTGCATATAAGTGCTCAAACTTCAAAAACCAAAATAAACAAAAAAAATAACATAATTGGCTACAAAACCCGTCTCACACCGACACATGACTTGCACAAACATACAATAAAACAATCTCCGACAAAACATGAAGGGAAACAGAGGGTTAAATACATAACATGTAATTGATGAGATTGGAACCAGGTGTGAAGGAAGACAAGACAAAACCAATGGAAAATGAAAAATGGATCAATGATGGCTAGAAGGTCGGTGACGTCGACCGCCGAACACCGCCAGAACAAGGAGAGGGCCCGATTTCGGCGGAAGCCGTGACAGTACCCCCCCCCCCCCCCCCCCCCCCCCCCCTTGACGCAGCGCGTCGGCACCGACCTCGGGGACAACCCGTAGGGCGAGGCGCAGAGCGATCCGGATGGAGGCGGTGGAAATCTCGCAGTATAGAAAGATCCAACACGTCCTCCACCGGAACCCAGCATCTCTCCTCCGACCATACCCCTCTCAGTCCACGAGGTACTGAAGGCCCCTCGCCCGACATCTCGAATCCAGTATGGAACGAACGGAGTACGTCGGGACCCCCTCGATGTCCAGAGGGGGCGGAGGAACCTCCCGTACCTCAGACTCCTGGAGCGGACCAGCCACCACCGGCCTGAGGAGAGACACATGGAACGAGGGGTTAATATAGTAATCGGGGGGAAGCTGTAACCTGTAACATACCTTGTTCACTCTCCTCAGGACTTTAAATGGCCCAAAAAAACGCGGACCCAGCTTCCGACAGGGCAGGTGGAGGGGCAGGTTTCGGGTCGAGAGCCAGACCCGGTCCCCCGGTGCGAACACAGGGGCCTCACTGCGGTGACAGTCCGCGCCCACTTTCTGGCGCAGTACGGCGCGCTGAAGGAGGACATGGGCGGCCTCCCATGGGCGCCGGAACCAGCTGTCCACCGCAGGAGCCTCGGTCTGACTCTGATGCCAAAGAGCCAGAACCAGCTGATACCCCAATACACACTGGAAGGGAGAAAGGTTAGTGGAGGGGTGGCAGAGCGAGTTCTGTGCCATCTCTGCTCAAGACACGAACGCTGCCCACTCCCCCGGCCGGTCCTGGCAATAAGACCTCAGAAACCTACCCACATCCTGATTAACTCTCTCCACCTGCTCGTTACTCTCGGGGTGAAAACCTGAGGTAAGGCTGACTGAGACCCCCAGACGTTCCATGGATGCCCTCCAGACCCTCGACGTGACCTGGGGACCCCAATCAGACACTATATCCTCAGGCACCCCGTAGTGCCGGAAGACGTGTGTAAATAGAGCCTCCGCAGTCTGTAGGTCTGTAGGGAGACTGGGCAATGGGAGGAGACGACAGGACTTAGAGAAACGATCCACAACGACCAGAATCGTGGTGTTACCCTGTGAAGGAGGAAGATCAGTCAGGAAATCCACCGACAGGTGCGACCATGGCCGTTGTGGAACGGGTAAGGGTTGTAACTTACCTCTGGGCAGGGGTCTAGGAGCCTTGCACTGGGCGCACACCGAGCAGGAGGAAACATAAACCCTCACGTCCTTAGCTAAAGTGGGCCACCAGTACTTCCCACTAAGACAGCGCACCGTCCGACCGATACCAGGATGACCAGAGGAGGGTGACGTATGGACCCAATAGATCAGCCAGTCGCGGACAGCAGACAGAACGTACAGATGCCCAGCCGGACACTGGAGGGGAGCGGGCTCTGTACGCAACGCCTGCTCAATGTCCGCGTCCAGCTCCCACACTACCGGTGCCACCAGGCAAGAGGCCGGGAGTATGGGAGAGGAATCCATGGGCCGCTCCTCTGTGTCATACAGTCGGGACAATGCTTCTGCCTTAACGTTCTGAGAGCCTGGTCGGTAGGAAACTGGGGAAAAACATGTCCCACCTTGCCTGGCGAGGGTTCAGTCTCCTCGCCACCCGGATGTACTCCAGATTGCGGTGGTCAGTCCGGATGAGAAAAGGGTGTTTAGCCCCCTCAAGCCAATGTCTCCACGCCTTCAAGGCCTTGACGACAGCCAACAGCTCCCTGTCCCCCCATGTCATAGTTTCGCTCCGTCGGGTTGAGCTTCTTCGAGAAGAAGGCACAGGGGCGGAGCTTAGGTGGAGTACCCGAGCGCTGAGAGAGCACAGCTCCTATCCCAGACTCGGACGCGTCCACCTCTACTATGAACGCCAAAGAGGGATCCGGATGGGCCAACACGGAAACCTCAGGTGACTAAAAGCCCTGTCCGCCTCAGCTGACCACTGCAAGCGTACCGGGCCTCCCTTCAGCAGTGAGGTAATGGGAGCCGTCACCTGACCAAAACCTCGGATAAACCTCCTTTACCGTGGTGGGAGTTGGCCAATTACGCACGGCTGCAATGCGGTCACTCTCCATCTCCACCCCTGAAGTGGAAATGCAATACCCTAGGAAGGAGACGGATTATTGGAAGAACAGGCATTTCTCAGCCTTGACGTACAGGTCATGCTCCAACAGGCGACCAAGCACTCTGTGCACCAGGGACACATGCTCGTTGCGTGTAGCGGAGTATATCAAAATGTCATCAATATACACCACTACACCCTGCCCGTGCAGGTCCCTGAAAATCTTGTCTACAAAGGCTTGGAAGACTGATGGAACAATTTTTTTTCTCTTTTTCAACTTTTTCACTCTGGACTCTTTATCTGGACATGGTTCGTCAGGACCTCCAACAGCCAAAGCTAAGTAGTAACATTAACATGATGCCTTCTAATTGTAGTCACTGTACTCGTAATATACAGGAGAACGATCGCCTTACGGCGAGGATAGCTGTGCTGCAAGCCCAGCTTCAGACGCAAGCGGTAGGCAAGGGTAATTTCAGTGTAGGGAAGGATGAAACAGCGTCTGTGCCACCAGTAAGTACAGATAGTAACATTAGTATAAATCCCCTCCCACGGTCCCCGCAGCCAGACAATCTTCTCATGGCTTCTGGAGGGAAATGCTGTAGGAATGCTCAACCGGTGTCGCTCATTCAGCCGACAGAAACTAACAACCGGTTTTCCCCATTAAGCAGCGAGTCAGAGTCTGAGGCTGAACCTTCTCTGGTCTCTACTCCTCCCATTACGGGGTCTGAGATGCCGAAGGCTCCCATCATTAGCTCTGACAAATTGAAAACCCTAGTCATTGGCGACTCCATTACCCTCAGTATTAGGCTTAAACGAATCATCCAGAGATCATACACTGTTTACCAAGGAGCAAGGCTACCGACGTTAAGGCTAATCTGAAGATGGTGCTGGCTAAAGCTAAAACTGGCGAGTGTAGAGAGTATAGAGATATTGTTATCCACGTCGGCACCAACAATGTTAGGATGAAACAGTCAGAGGTCACCAAGCGCAACATAGCTTCAGCGTGTAAATCAGCTAGAAAGATGTGTCGGCATCGAGTAATTGTCTCTGGCCCCCTCCCAGTTAGGGGGAGTGATGAGCTCTACAGCAGTCTCACAACTCAATCGCTGGTTGAAACTGTTTTCTGCCCCTCCCAAAAGATAGAATTTGTAGATAATTGGCCCTCTTTCTGGGACTCACCCACAAACAGGACCAAGCCTGGCCTGCTGAGGAGTGACGGACTCCATCCTAGCTGGAGGGGTGCTCTCATCTTATCTACCAACATAGACAGGGCTCTAACTTCTCTAGCTCCGCAATGAAATGGGGTTCAGGCCAGGCAGCAGGCTGTTAGCCAGCCTGCCAGCTTAGTGGAGTCTACCAATAGCACAGTCAGCGTAGTCAGCTCAGCTATCCCCATTGAGACCGTGACTGTGCCTCGACCTAGGTTTTGGCAAAACTAAACATAGCGTTGTTCGCCTTAGCAATCTCATTAGGATAAAAACCTCCATTCCTGCCATTATTGAAAGAGATTGTGATATCTAACATCTCAAAATAGGACTACTTAATGTTCGATCCCTCACTTCAAATGCAGTTATAGTCAATTAATTAATCACTCATAATCTTGATGTGATTGGCCTGACTGAAACAGGGCTTAAGCCTGATGAATGTACTGTGTTAAATGAGGCCTCACCTCCTGGTTACACTAGTGACCATATCCCCCATGCATCCCGCAAAGGCGGAGGTGTTGCTAACATTTACGATAGCAAATTTCAATTTACCCCCCAAAAGCTCTTTTGAGCTTCTAGTCATGAAATCTATGCAGCCTACTCAATCAATTTTTTATAGCTACTGTTTACAGGCCTCCTGGGCCATATACAGCATTCCTCACTGAGTTCCCTGAATTCCTATCGGACCTTGTAGTCATAGCAGATAATATTCTAATTTATGGTGATTTTAATATTTCACATAGAAAAGTCCAAAGACCCACTCCAAAAGGCTTTCGGAGCCATCATCGACTCAGTGGGTTTTGTCCAACATGTCTCTGGACCTACTCACTGTCACAGTCATACTCTGGACCTAGTTTTGTCCTGTGGAATAAATGTTGTGGATCTTAATGTTTTTCCTCATAATCCTGGACTATCGGACCACCATTTTATTACGTTTGCAATCGCAACAAATAATCTGAACAGACCCCAACCAAGGAGCATCAAAAGTCGTGCTATAAATTCTCAGACAACCCAAAGATTCCTTGATGCCCTTCCAGACTCCCTCTGCCTACCCAAGGACGTCAGAGGACAAAAATCAGTTAACCACCTAACTGAGGAACTCAATTTAACCAAGCTCATTACCCTAGATGCAGTTGCACCCCTAAAAATAAAAAAAAATTGTCATAAGAAACTAGCTCCCTGGTATACAGAAAATACCCAAGCTCTGAAGCAAGCTTCCAGAAAATTGGAACGGAAATGGCGCCACACCAAACTGGAAGTCTTCCGATTAGCTTGGAAAGACAGTACCGTGCAGTATCGAAGAGCCCTTACTGCTGCTCGATCATCCTATTTTTCCAACTTAATTGAGGAAAATAAGAACAATCTGAAATTTCTTTTTGATACTGTCGCAAAGCTAACTAAAAAGCAGCATTCCCCAAGAGAGGATGGCTTTCACTTCAGCAGTAATAAATTCATGAACTTCTTTGAGGAAAAGATCATGATCATTAGAAAGCAAATTACGGACTCCTCTTTAAATCTGCGTATTCCTCCAAAGCTCAGTTGTCCTGAGTCTGCACAACTCTGCCAGGACCTAGGATCAAGAGAGACACTCAAGTAGTTTAGTACTATATACCTTCGTGCTGCATACTGGACCCTATTCCAACTAAACTACTGAAAGAGATGCTTCCTGTGCTTGGCCCTCCTATGTTGAACATAATAAACGTCTCTCTATCCACCGGATGTGTACCAAACTCACTAAAAGTGGCAGTAATAAAGCCTCTCTTGAAAAAGCCAAACCTTGACCCATAAAATATAAAAAACTTTCGGCTTATATCGAATCTTCCATTCCTCTCAATTTTTTTTGAAAAAGCTGTTGCGCAGCAACTCACTGCCTTCCTGAAGACAAACAATGTATACGAAATGCTTCAGTCTGGTTTTAGACCCCATCATAGCACTGAGACTGCACTTGTGAAGGTGGTAAATTACCTTTTAATGGCGTCAGACCGAGGCTCTGCATCTGTCCTCGTGCTCCTAGACCTTAGTACTGCTTTTGATACCATCGATCACCACATTCTTTTGGAGAGATTGGAAACCCAAACAAGTTCTGGCCTGGTTTAGATCTTATCTGTCGGAAAGATATCAGTTTGTCTCTGTGAATGGTTTGTCTGCTGACAAATCAACTGTAAATGTTGGTGTTCCTCAAGGTTCCGTTTTAGGACCACTATTGTTTTTACTATATATTTTACCTCTTGGGGATGTCATTTGAAAACATAATGTTAACTTTCACTGCTATGCGGATGACACACAGCTGTACATTTCAATGAAACATGGTGAAGCCCCAAAATTGCCCTCGCTAGAAGCCTGTGTTTCAGACATAAGGAAGTGGATGGCTGCAAACTTTCTACTTTTAAACTCGGACAAAACATAGATGCTTGTTCTAGGTCCCAAGAAACAAAGAGACCTTCTGTTGAATCTGACAATTCATCTTTATTGTTGTACAGTCGTCTCAAAAAAAACTGTGAAGGACCTCGGCGTTACTCTGGACCCTGATCTCTCTTTTGACGAACATATCAAGACTGTTTCAAAGACAGCTTTTTTCCATCTACGTAACATTGCAAAAATCAGAAACTTTCAAAAATGATGCAGAAAAATTAATCCATGCTTTTGTTACTTCTAGGTTAGACTACTGCAATGCTCTACTTTCCGGCTACCCAGATAAAGCACTAAATAAACTTCAGTTAGTGCTAAATACGGCTGCTATAATCCTGACTAGAACCAAACAATTTGATCATATTACTCCAGTGCTAGCCTCCCTACACTGGCTTCCTGTTAAGGCAAGGGCTGATTTCAAGGTTTTACTGCTAACCTACAAAGCATTACATGGGCTTGCTCTTACCTATCTTTCCGATTTGGTCCTGTCGTACATACCTACACGTACGCTACGGTCACAAAACGCAGGCCTCCTAATTGTCCCTAGAATTTCTAAGCAAACAGTTGGAGGCAGGGCTTTCTCCTATAGAGCTCCATTTTTATGGAATGGTCCGCCTACCCATGTGAGAGACGCAGACTTGGTCTCAACCTTTAAGTCTTTACTGAAGACTTATCTCTTCAGTCGGTCATATGATTGTGTGTAGTCTGGCCCAGGAGTGTCAAGGTGAACGGAAAGGCTCTGGAGCAACGATCCGCCCTTGCTGTCTCGGCCGGTTCCCCTCACTCCACTGGGGTTCTCTGCCTCTAACCCTATTACAGGGGCTGAGTCACTGGCTTACTGGTGCTCTTCCATGCCGTCCTAGGAAGGGTGCGTCACTTGAGTGGGTTGAGTCACTGACGTGATCTTCCTGTCTGGGTTGGCGACCCCCTTTGGGTTGTGCCGTGGCGGAGATCTTTGTGGACTATACTCGGCCTTGTCTTAGGATGGTAAGTTGGTGGTTGAAGATATCTCTCTAGTGGTGTGGGGGCTGTGCTTTGGCAAAGTGGGTGGGGTTATATCCTGCCTGTTTGGCCCTGTCCTGTGGTGTCATCGGATGGGGCCACAGTGTCTCCTGACCCCTCCTGTCTCAGCCTCCAGTATTTATGCTGCAGTAGTTTATGTGTCGGGGGGCTAGGGTCAGTTTGTTATTTCTGTAGTACTTCTCCTGTCTTATCCGGTGTCCTGTGTGAATTTAAGTATGCTCTCTCTAATTCTCTCTTTCTCTCTTTCTTTCTCTCTCTCGGAGGACCTGAGCCCTAGGACCATGCCTCAGGACTACCTGGCATGATGACTCCTTGCTGTCCCCAGTCCACCTGGCCGTGCTGCTGCTCCAGTTTCAACTGTTCTGCCTGCGGCTATGGAACCTTGACCTGTTCACCGGACGTGCTACCTGTCCCAGACCTGCTGTTTTTTTTTTTACTTTTTAGAGACAGCAGGAGCGGTGGAGATACTCTTAATGATCAGCTATGAAAAGCCAACTGACATTTACTCCTGAGGTGCTGACTTGCTGCACCCTCGACAACTACTGTGAATATCATTATTTGACCATTTTGGTTATTTATGAACATTTGAACATCTTGGCCATGTTCTTTTATAATCTCCACTTGGCACAGCCAGAAGAGGACTGGCCACCCCTCATAGCCTGGTTCCTCTCTATGTTTCTTCCTAGGTTTTGGCCTTTCTAGGGAGTTTGATTTGATTTGATTCATCAACCCGTACGGCATGACGAGGTACTCATAGTGCCCAGAGGTGGTACTGAAAGCCGTCTTCCACTCGTCTCCCTCTCGGATACGCACCAGGTTGTAAGCGCTCCTGAGATCTAGTTTGGTGAAGAAGCGTGCCCCGTGCATTGACTCTATCGCTGTGGCTATGAGCGGTAGTGGGTAGCTATTCTTCACAGTGATCTGATTCAGACCCCGGTAGTCAATACACGGACGTAGACCTCCCTCCTTCTTCTTCACAAAAAATAAACTACAGTAGGCGGGTGAAGTGGAGGACCGAATGTACCCCTGATGCAGGGATTCGGAGACATATGTTTCCATAGCCTCCGTCTCCGCCTGTGAGAGGAGTCACACCAGGAGATCTATCGCACAATCGCCCCGTAGATGAGGTGGTAATTGAGTCGCCTTCTTTTTGGAGAAGGGGAGAGCCAAACCGGCATATTCAGGGGGAATGCGCATGGTGGAGACCTGGTTTGGACTTTCCACCGTAGTAGCACTATCGGAAGCCCCTAAACACCTACATGAGCACTCTCGCGATCACCCCATGAGAGCCCTCTGTTGCCAAGAAACAGTGGGGTTATGACAAGCTAACCAGGGTAGAACCAGCACCACGGGAAACGCAGGTTAGTCAATAATGAAGAGACTGATTCTCTCCGGATGACCCCCCTGCATCACCATGCCCAACGGCGCGGTGACCTCCCTAATTAACCCTGACCCTAATGGTCGGCTATCTAAGACGTGAACAGGGAAGGCAACATCTACGGGAACAATAGGGATCCCTAAACTATGGGCTAAAGCACTATCAATATTTTTTTTTAGAGCGCCTTATGTGGGGAAAATTCAGGGAACGTAACAGACACAAACATATGTACAACAGAGGGCCCTGGGTGAGAATGGTGCCGGCTCACCTGGGGTGACGCCAGAGCTCCCTGCCTGCTGCCTCGATTCCCAGAGGAACCAACCCGGCACCGACCGGCAGTGTGACCTCTGCGGCCACAGATGGTGCACGAGCGGGAACCCCCTCCGGTCTCCCTGTGCACCGCCCCTCCCAGCTCAATGGGTATTGGAGAGGGAGTGCGGGAGGATGGAACCACCAGACCCCAATCTGAATGTCCGCGAGTGGCCAGCAGGTTGTCCAGCCGGATGGACAGGTCCACCAGCTGGTCAAATGTGAGGGAAGTGTCTCTGCAGGCCAGCTCCCGACGGACATAAACTCCAGTGCAAACTCCTGGGCGCTCCTCGTCTCCTGCCTCTGATGGTAGAGGCGCTTACCCGCCGCTCTATCCTCGGGCGGGTGGTCAAAGACTGCCCAGAAACGACGGGTGAACTCCTCAAACTGGTCCAACGCCGCATCTTCCTCTCTCCACACAGCGTTGGCCCACTCCAGGGCTCTCCCGGTGAGGCACGAGACGAGGGCGAACACCCTCTCACAGTCCGATGGAGCTGGGTGGACCGTGGCCAGATAGAGGTTTAATTGAAAGAGGAACCCCTGACAGTTGGCAGCCCTCCCGTCGTACTCCTGTGGCAAGGAGAGACGGATCCCACTGGGTTCAGGCGGGAAAGGGGCGCTCAGGGGAGACCCCGGTTGTGCTGGTGGAGATGCTGGAAGAACTCCCTGTCTCTCCCAGCGGTCCATTGTCTGGACAACGCGATCCATGGCAGCACCAAGATGGTAAAGTAAAACTGCATGCTCCTGGACACGCTCCTCAACCTCAATGGCCGGGGTACCCTCTCCTGCTGACTCCATAGTAGAGGTTGGAGATTCTGTAATGGGTGCGTGTCGGTGGCAGGGAAGTCAGGCGCAGGAAAACAAACTTGGTATAAACGGAGTCATTTAATAAGTGCTCATACAACTCCAAAAACCAAAATATACAAAAAATAACATAAATGGGTACAAAACCCGTCGCACACCGACACCTGACTTGCACAAACATACAATAAAACAATATCTGACAAAACATGAGGGGAAACAGAGGGTTAAATACACAACATGTAATTGATGAGATTGGAACCAGGGATGAAGGAAGACAAGACAAAACCAATGGAAAATGAAAAATGGATCAATGATGGCTAGAAGGTCAGTGACGTCGACTGCTGAACACCACCCAAACAAGGAGAGGGACCGACTTAGGCGGAAGTCGTGACACTTGGATACATTTTCTAAACTATTCTCTCATTTATCATATACTTTGCACACGAACCGCCACCCATTTGGAATAAGAAATCATTAATGTACTTACATGTGAGTGCCTTTGTTCACCATTTATCTCTGTCAGAACCAGGCCTTCTTAGGAAGGACGTGGGTTGGCCTTTCAGCGGCACGCTTGTAAGGCTCTGATTGTCTGGAAGGGTCCGCACCGTCTCTTCTACTATTGTTCACTCTGGAAGATAGCCAGCCATTGGTGATGAGCGTAGTAGGATAGTCTCATTTAGATTTGCTTTTCTCGATATCTGACTTAGGACAGCTAATCATCCATACCAGTGATTGTCTGGGAGGTGAGCTTCTCGCCTACACCTCATGTGGATTATTCAGGGTTCAGGATTCAGACCACTACACACACACAGCTGCAACCTGGCAATGTTCTGGTCTAAAGAATGATGAGTTTATTCTTCACCTCGTGTTGAGTTTCAAAGTTCCAACCATTTCAAATGTGTAGCTCCCGCCTCCCATTTCCTGGTCTCTGAGATTCAGCGTTTAAACCACTTTAGATGTGGGCTGCAACTGCCCATCTTTCCTGGTCTGAAATGTTAATTCTTAGCCAGTCCTTTTAAGCACTCTGGTCAAAAAGGACGGTTCCATCAGGCTGACACGATCTTCTGACCTCACTCCTGGCGTGGCTACTAAATGTGCAAAGGATATGATGGGAAGTTATCTCTTATGCCTTCTAAAACCACATTCCTATCTTAACAAAAATGCTTTCATAATTGTTCATATCATATGCACAACGCATTGGATGGAAACTTGACATATAAAGGAGATATACTTTCCAAGTTACAGTATTTCATCCATACAGTTTATAATGACACGACAAAATGAAAGTCAATATGACATTAGTTTCCTGTAGCTCCCCACTAACTATTCACCACATTCTTACGTTAGAATTATTGTTCCAGTATTCACTTTTGACGTGTTACAAGTTTCAGCTGGAAAACCTCTGTGAAGCAAAGAATATTCCTTGGGTTAGATACTGGAGGGGAAGAGAAAGTATCCTTCTCCTGTAATTTACAACAGGGTGTGAACTGTCAACCCCCCCAGCAGCTCCCTCCCCCCTCTATGGATGAGAGAGCTCCTGGTTACAGTCATCCATTGCCAAGCTGATCTGACCCATTCAGATCCTCACAGGACAGTCATGACACATGACAAGATAAACTAGTCATAAAAATGCCAGTATTGGATTTAAGATTTTATTTTCTTCTTTTGTTGAAACTGTAAAAGTTTGTCCTTGGATCAACACAATATGATAATACACTCAATGTTATCTTGTACAGGGGTGTACTGATTCATTGAGGTCAAGAAAACAGAACAACACCGTAAATGCAAAACATGACAATACCTGGAGAGTCTACTGTCAGTTGGGTGTCTACTGTGTGAGGATTCTACTGAGTGTGACCTGTTTGCTCGACCTTTAAAGACAGGAAGTTGACTACATTTCAAAATCACTTACAACCATTCACACTGGTTCAACCTGGATGTCAGTCTGCCTCTGCCGTAGCCAACTATTTTGTTGTCATCATGCCACACATGTATACAAATCTGAAACTAAATTTTAATAAATTAAATGTAAACAATGTATACTAAATGTACTACAATACTTGAGATTGAAAACCAAGCACTTTATTCATGTAGCAACACTTGTGATAGCATGACACAACATAATAAGAGCTCTATGAACTAAATAGACAATCAATTAGATATTTACAGTGCCTTCAGAAAGCATTCACACCCCTTGACATTTCCCACATTTTGTTGAATTGTGGAATTCAAATGTATTTGTCTTTTATATTATCATCACAAAAAACTGTAATGTCAAAGTGTAAGAAAAATTGTAACATTTGTAAAACAATTAAATAAAATACTAATATCTCTTGATTAGAAAGTATTCAAACCCCTTAGTCAATACATGTTAGAATCACCTTTGGGAGCGATTACAGCTGTGAGCCTTTTTGGGTAAGTCTCTAAGAGCTTTGCATAGCTGGATTGTACAATATTTGCACATTATTCTTGACAAATTCTTCAAGCTCTGTCCAGTTGGTTGTTTATCATTGCTAGACAGCCATTTTCAAGTTTTGCAATAGATTTAAGCCGATTTAAGTCAAAACTGTAACTAGGCCTAACTTTCAATGTCGTCTTTGTAAGCAACTCCAGTGTATATTTGGCCTTGTGTTTTAGATTATTATCCTGTAGAAAAATTGAATTTGTCTCCCAGTGTCTGTTGGAAAGCAGACTGAACCAGGTTTTTCTCTAGGATTTTGTCTGTGCTTAGGTCTATTCTAATTATTTTTATCCTAAAAACCTTCCCACTCCTTGCCGATGACAAGCATACCCATAACATGATGCAGCCACCATTATGCTTGAAAATATGAATAGTGGTACTTAGTGATGTGTTGTGTTGGATTTTCCCTAACCATAACACTTTCTATTCAACACAAAGTTGATTTCTTTGCCTAATTTTTTCCAGTTTTACTTTAGTGCATTATTGCAAACAGTATGTTTTGGAATATAATTCCTTCTTTTCACTCTGTCATTTAGGTTAGTATTGTGTAGAAATGACAATGTTGATCCATCCTCAGTTTTCTCCTATCACGGCCATTGAACTCTAACTGTTTTAAAGTCACAATTGACCTCATGGTGAAATCCCTGAGTGGTTTCCTTCCTTTCCAGCAACTGAGTTAGGAAGGACGCCTGTATCTTTGTAGTGACTGGGTGTATTGATACACCATCTGAAGTGTAATGAATAACTTCACATGCTCAAACAGATATGCAATGTCTGCTTTTACATGTTTTACCCATCTACCAATAGTTGCCCTTCTTTGCAAGGCATTGGAAAACCTCCCTGGTCTTTGTGGTTGAATCTGTGTTTGAAATTCACTGAAACGCTCGACAGAGACGTTACAGGCAATTGTGTGTGTGGCGTACAGAGATTTAGTAGTCATTAAAAAATCATTTTAAACACTATTATTGCTAAGCAAAATTGTACTCCTGAACTTATTTAGGCTTACCATAGCAATGAGGTTGAACACTTATTGACTCAAGACATTTCAACATTTTCATTTTTAATTAATTTGTTGAAGAAACATTTCCACTGACATTATGGGGTGTTGTGTGTAGGCCAGTGACACAACATCTCAGTTTAATCCATTTAACATTCAGGCTGTAACAACAAAATGTGGAAAAGTCAAGGGGTGTGAATACTTTCTGAAGGCACTGCACAAGTGCTGGGTTATTAAGGGGAGAGACAATTTACAGTTAAAAAAACTAAACTATGTCTGAAATACAGCTCTGAATCACCTGTCAGCTTTCCCCCACTAATGTTACTGACGATGTTGCAGATTCATAGTCCCTGACTGGAAGGTTAATATACAGTATGCCGTGTGCATCATATCATTTGAGAACATGATGATACTGTACTGCTGCTCCTCCATATTGTACTTTCAACACTATTACTCATGATGGAAAAATGCAGCTGGCCTTGAGCATTTCATGTCATTAGAACAGGGTTTTAATCTATTTGTGTATTAATTAGAGTACCATGAGTACAAGGTAAATCTCTATCAGTTAATATTGTCAAAATTACAAGGAACATTAATAATAAGCAGAAAGTAAATAAATGATTAAATAATATCATAGCATTTACAACTTCTAAATACTGTAGCTCACCACATTACAATTACACAAATTCCTCGTAAAAAATAAAAGTGCACAGGGAAAAAAAAGGTACAGTATGGTCCTAGAGACATTGATTAGGGATATGTTTAGGGATATTACGGATATGTCTGTGTTGACACTTTCTGCTCACACCCAAAAGTAGACAATTTGCTGTCCAGACATTTTCAAGGCTACAGATGACATCTGTCTAGCTTTGAAAGATGTTGAAACAGCCCACAGTCCTGAAATGTGTGTACACAATGACAATGTGTCATCATACCAATAACAACGTCAGCCAAGATTCACAGAACAATGTTTAGACAAAGCAACAGACAAACAAATCAAGGGCACAGAGCCCTAAAGGTGGTACTATATTTACTTCCATCAGGTGGAGATAAAGTTAAAAGGATCCTTAGCAATCCTGCCAGGCCTAAACCAGTGACTTAGCAGTGAATCGTTAATTAATATTTTTCTCCCACTGTCATATAAATCATCATATAAATAATATTTATCATATAAATAGTTTCTCTACCAGGTGTCACTGCTTTTATCAACATGATAAACTTATCAATGTATCCCTCTGTCTAATGTTCAGTCAATATCTCTCCATTAGTAGGAATATTACACACGCACATCAACATGTACGCATGCACTTCCACACCCACAAAATACACAACTTCATAACTGTAACTAGACTGTAACTGTAACCTTCATATTTTTGTTAAATTGCTGCTGTATTGCATTTACAGCACCAACCCAGTGTCAATGCAGAGCATGAGAATGGAGGAACACTACCAGGCTCCAACCACATCATCTTCTGTGCCTGGATTGAAGAAGATGGTGGATTTGTCCCCCAGTTAGTGGGCAGGGGGCATTCCAGACCAAGTCTGATTCGCATATACAACTGTTTATAGAGGCGCTAGTGGGCAATGTTCATTCCGGACCCAGTCTGAGTGTAACACCCATTGTACGTCTTGTTTCCTTATGCAAATGAATAGATGGGGCTCATGGGGGAGTTGGCCATCGGGGAGTGGGCTTCCTGGCTCCTGCTCTCACTGAACTCTGTGTCTCTGTCATCCCTCTCCTTGTGTCCAGTGTACTGGCCAATGAAGGAGCCGTCCTCGTTGAACTCAATCTCCTGTCCATCACCATAGTCCACCAGACTGTCGTCACTATCTGTCCGTTTCATCATGGTGTCTACTGTCGTCTGGCCCCTGCCAACTTTAGTCTCTTCCTCCCTGGAAGAAAAAGGACAATATCAGAGGATATGCTTCAGCAGCTGTGGTTATGGCTTCACAGCTTTCTGCATACAGTTCTAGACTAACTGGTTATAATATTTACCGTCGGGCAGAGTAGGGAATGGTGGTGACACGACTTATCCTGAAACATTCAAATAGATTGTTAAGGAATTGTGTTGAGAGAGAGTGTTGAAGAACTTTGCTATAAAATGTCCTAAAATGGTTGATCATTCAATCAAATCACTTAAACCATTCATTTGTTTCAACAATGACCACATGTTGAATTGTAGACACAGACCTTTTTTATGTTGTTTTTTGTTGTTGTTCAGATTTCTGATTATTGGTTATAAATATGAAATAAAGTCAATATATAAGTAAAATAATACAAAATAATAGAGTAAAAATGGTGTAAACCTGTCAGTGTTAGTCTTATCATACCTTTCCAGAGACCTTCAGTAGTCCAAAGGCGAAAAGAACAAGGATGAAAATTTGAAAACATTAGTAGTCAGAATAGAGAGATCAATTGGGGAGTATTGGGGAGTTACCAGGAAAAATACATTATTCTGAGATAATGACAACACCAAATGGTACAATATTGTTAGGGAATTAAATGATTTTTTCCCCCAATGTTGAATATTATTACCATGACATATTACAGTATGAATACATGTTTATATTACTGTAGATCACTGTTCATGTGGAATTATTTAGATACCATATCTGTCTTAAAGGGAAACTGACATGATGAGGAATTCTTCACAAAATTATTATACATGGTATATGTGGTTTACTTTGACCTACACAAATCTTGCATTGGTACCACTGATACCTATCTCAAGTCAAGGTTTTCTCAGTTGATTTTCAGACAGTTCTGTTATATTGCTTACCGATAGTCAAATGATCCCTCCTGATCTTTGTCATCCACTGGCTCCAATGTCACTTCTTTCTTGTCTCGTACTGAAAATAAAATTCTCTGTCTTGTTACTTTGACCAAATATAATATAAGCAATTGTGATGGGTGAATGCTTCATCTTAGGTTTGGCGCATTTCCCTTGATCAGGGAGAAGAGCCTTGATCAGGGAGGTGACCAAGAACCCGATGGTCACTCTGACAGAGCTCCAGAGTTTCTCTGTGGAGATGGGAGAAACTTCCAGAAGGACAACCATCTCTGCAGCATTCCACCAATCAGGCCTTTATGGTAGACTGGCCAGACGGAAGCCACTCCTCAGTAAAAGGCACATGACAGCCCGCTTGGAGTTTGCCAAAATACACCTAAAGGACTTTCAGACCATGATAAACACGATTATTTATTCTGATGAAACCAAGATTGAACTCTTTGGCCTTTGGCTTTAAATGGCGCCGGAAGAAATGGCAGCAGTTTTACGGACGCCCAACCAATTGTGCTATTATATGTTTTTCTCCGCGTTATTTGTAACTTATTTTGTACATAATGTTTCTGCAACCATATTTTAAGGCAAAAAAAGAGCTTCTGGATATCAGGACAGCGTTCACTCACCTCGGATTAGATGAACATTTTTTCTACGACAAGGACGACACACAAGACATTCTCCAAACACCTCACAGGGCCGACATCCCCGTTATTTGCAAGAAGAAGCGACGCAGGTACAGAGAACAAAGAGCCGGATGCCTGGTCAGAACCCAGAGAAGGCGACTGGGAAAGCTGCCGTTACCGTTAATACTACTTGCCAACGTGCAATCATTGGACAATAAATTAGACGAGGTACGATCACGAATATCCTACCAACTGGACATAAAAAACTGTAATATTCTATGTTTCATGGAATCGTGGCTGAATGACGACATGGATATTCAGATAGCGGGATATACGCTGCACCGGCAAGATAGAACAGCACACGAGGGGGAGGTCTGTGCATATTTGTAAACAACAGCTGGTGCACGAAATCTAAGGAAGTCTCTAGAATTTGCTCACCTGAATTAGAGTTTATTGTGATAAATTGCAGGCCACACTACTTGCCGAGAGAGTTTTCAGCTACACTTTTCGTGGCTGTTTATTTACCACAATAGACAGATGCTGGCACTACTAAGACCGTACTCAGTCAGCTGTATAAGGAAATAAGCAAACAGGAAACCACTCACCCAGAGGCGGCGCTTCTAGTGGCCGGAGATGCAGGGAAACTTTTTAATGCAGGGAAACTTAAATCAGTTCTACCAAATTTCTATCAACATGTTAAATGTGCAACCAGAGGGAAATAAATTCTACACACAGAGACCCGTACGTACAAAGCTCTCCCTCGCCCTCCATTTGGTAAATCCGACCACAACTCTATCCTGGTTCCTGCTTACAAGCAAAAATTAAAGCACGAAGCACCAGTGACTCGGTATTTAAAAAAGTGGTCAGATGAAGCAGATGCTAAACTACAGGACTGTTTTGCTATCACAGACTGGAACATGTTCCGGGATTCTTCCGATGGCTTTGAGGAGTACCCCACATCCGTCACTGGCTTTATCAATAAGTGCATTGAGGACGTCGTCCCCACAGTGACTGTACTTACATACCCCAACCAGAAGTCATGGATTACAGGCAAAATTCGCACTGAGCTAAAGGGTAGAGCTGCTGCTTTCAAGGTGCGGGACTCTAACCCGGAAGCTTACAAGAAATCCTGCTATGCGCTGCGACAAACCATTCATGTACATACTACCTCAATTGGGCCGACCAACGAGTGCTCCCGCACATTGGCTAACCAGGCAATCTGCATTGTGTCCTGCCACCCACCACCCGCCAACCCCTCTTTTACGCTACTGCTACTCTCTGTTCATCATATATGCATAGTCACCATATCTACATGTACATACTACCTCAATCAGCCTGACTGGTGTCTGTATGTAGCCTCGCTGCTTTTATGGCTTTGCTACTGTATATAGCCTGTCTTTTTACTGTTGTTTTATTTCATTACTTACCTATTGTTCACCTAACACCTTTTTTGCACTATTGGTTAGAGCCTGTAAGTAAGCATTTCACTGTAAGTTCTACACCTGTTGTATTCGGCGCACGTGACAAATAAACTTTGATTTGAATGCCAAGCGTCATGGAGGCAACCTGGCACCATCCCTATGGTGAATTATGGTGGTGGCAGCATCATGTTGTGGGGATGTTTTTCAAGCGGCAGAGACTAGGAGACTCTGGAGCTCTGTTAGAGTGACCAGTCAGGATCGAGGGAAAGATGAACGGAGCAAAGTACAGAGAGATCCTTGATGAAAACTTGCTCCAGAGTGCTCAGGACCTCAGACTGTGGCGAAGGTTCACCTTCCAACAGAACAACAACCCTAAGCACACAGCCAAGACAACGCAGGAAGGGCTTCGGGACAAGTCTCTTAATGTCCTTGAATGGCCCAGACAGAACCCCGACTTGAACCCGATCAAACATCTCTGGAGAGACCTGAAAATAGCTGTGCAAAGAAGCACCCCATCCAACCTGACAGAGCTTGAGAGAATCTGCAGAGAACAATGGGAGAAACTCCCCAAATACAGGTGTGCCAAACTTATAGTGTCATACCCAAGAAGACTCAAGGCTGCAATTGCTGCCAGAGGTGCTTCAACAAAATACTGAGTAAAGGGTCTGAATACTTGTGTAAATGTGATATTAAAGTATATTTTTTTTATTGTAAATTTGCAAAAATGTATGAAAAAAACGGTTTTTGCTTTGTCATTATGGGGTATTGTGTGTAGATTGATGAGAAGAAAACAACTATTTAATACATTTTAGAATAAGGCTGTAACCTAACAAAATGTGAAAAAAAACGGGTCTGAATACTTTACAAATCCACTGTATGTTCTGGCCCCACAACCATGCGCTCAAGGAGAAAAATTGACCCACGGCTTAATGTAATTGGGGACCCCTTCTTTAGAGTAAAGACATGTAATTTAACTGTAAAAATGTATTACCTTTTAATGAGTCATGAACACAACTAGTTATGATGTTGTCATCTGATTGTCAAACAAATCACTTAAAAAACTAGGCCAGCCTCCCTCAAAAAATTTACAATAAAAAAGAAACGAAACGTATAATGATTTCTTATTCATGACGATCCGTGTTTCATACTTTTCCAGTCAATTCGTAAGAGGCTGAATCTATTTCACTAGAGAAAGCATCTGAGTGAGGCAAACAGCACCCCTCTGTTGTAGTATCTGTAGCCCAGCCTAGTGGTTAAGATTGTTGGGTCGGTAACTGAAAGGTTGAGGGTTTGAATCCCTGAGCCGGCAAGGTGGAAAAAATCTGCCGTTCTGTCCTTGAGCAAGGCAGTTGCTCCCCGGGTGCCGATGATGTCAGTTAAAGCAACTCCCTGCACCTCTCTGATTCAGAGGGGTTGGATTCAATGCGGAATACAAATTTCAGTTGAAAGCATTCAGTTGAACTCTTTTTGTCCAGACAGCATCAGATATATGGGCTACACATACTAAGAAAAAAGGGCACTGTTTTGCTCGAATGCGTTCTCCAGTGAGACCAATGAATCTTGCTGTTTGGGTATTTTTCTAGGTAAAAATTATAAATATATTCTGAGACAACCTATCAGATCTGAATTTCTGAGGGGGCCACTGGGGTGGCCAATTAGATTTCAGGGCACCCCCTGGACATGCCACTGAGTATTAGGTCTGCCTCTCCATCTAAGAATGTTAGTCCTTTAATGGAGAAGTCTTGCGGACTACAGTATTGCTACAGTACCTGGGTATTTGCCCCCTCGGCTCCTTTTGATAAAGCAGACGACCAGCAGGATGAGCACGAATAGAGCCACAGCACACATCACACCAATTACCCAGCCCTGAGTGGAGAGGTCCACCTGCTCCCGAGCATAAGCTGTATGTAAACACACACACATGATTAATTGTCATGATCAAATCTGCAGATGTGCGGATGTTTAATGGCTTGTAATTGTGTGCTGTGGTTGACCTGCAGTGTTATACCTTCAGTTGTATAATGGGGTGATTCCTCTGTGTACCACTCTCCTACCCCAATTCTAGTCTGTGCTGCTATGGTGAATCTATAGCGGGTGTAGCGATCATATCTGCGAACAGCAAAACTGGTGGTGTTTGGGGGAAATCCCTCAACGTGCAATTCTTCCCCCTGAGTTGCGTTCACTGTAGAGAGAGTGCACAGTAGTGAGCCATGAGAACGTATGGTTAAGAGACATGCAGCTACTGTACTTACTGTAGATACTGTACCTTATTTGCTCACCTGGCTTATGAGTAAGTCTTCCTACCTGTCTGATATTTGAGTATGTATCCGGTGACGATGCCATTGGGCTCTGCAGGAGTGTCCCAGTCCACCCAGATCATGTCCAAATGTCTCTGCTGGATTCTGAAGGATCTTGGAGCAGAGGGTGCTACAGACATAGATCAGAGGTCAAGTCTGAGAATAAACACTGGGAAATACATGATTAGGAAAAGAACCCTGACAGAAAAAGTGTCTGACACATCTAATACAGCACCGCAGTGCTCTTCCTTACTTCCCTCTGGAGTGGAGAACTCTATGGTGTTACTGGGATGTCCCTCGTATCGGTTGTTGGCCACCACTATGTACATCTTGTAGTTGCTGTAAGGGATGAGTCCCGGCAGGACACCAGAGAGACGCTGCCTGCTGGCTGGAAAGGCTTTAGACTTCATGGCCCTGCTCACACTCAGCCACCTCAGCTGGCTACTGTCTCGCCAGAAGTAGACCTGGGATAGGGGGGACACAGCACATGCATTCGTTCCCTCTTTTGTTCTGTCGTTTATTCCCTCATTCATTCATTCATTCATTCATTCATTCAGCCAGTGTGTGAAGGGCTCTTCCTCCACCTCTCTCCTAATGAATAACAATTTCGCCTGGATCTCTACTTGTCAGAACAGATTGTCACACTTGGAATTGAAAACCAGAAACTAAACAGGCCACCTATTCCCATTAGTCTAACCTTGTATTCCTTAAATTCTCCCATGATGCTGTTGTGAGCCACGAGGTCCCAGTGCACGGTGACCTTAGTGGCCTCTATCCTGGACACACGCAGGTTGAGGGGGGCAGCAGTGGGACCTGAGAGACACCAGGAGGAAGTTGTAATTCACTACGGTATGGCTAACTATGGTATGGATCGATCTAGGTCTATAGCTACCTGTAAATGTATATAAAAAAGTTTCTCTGTATCTGCAGGAAGGGATGGGAGGTCATACTCACGGTCTTCTCCAGAGTAGCCTATGATGACAGGGGACTCTGGGCCCATCCCAAAGTCATTGACAGCCTGGACCTTTATCTCGTATGGTGTGAAGGTGTCTGTGTCGTAGATGTAGTATTTACACCACCAAGTGGTAGCGTTCTTCCACTCCTCCCTGGAATCCCTCCGTTTCCACCACACCAAGTACTTTAGGTGGGGACCGTTCCACTCTCTGTTGTTTAATGCCTTTTTCCCATACCAGACACGGAAGTTCAATTGTACGGAATAAAAGTTGTTATTCTTCATAGAATAAACATTGAGTTACAAACAAATGAATGGAGAATTAGCTTTTGAAAACACTTTGAATGTATCACCTCCCAGCTGATCATCATGTTGTTTCTCCATGTTCCCACTCCCTGAATGTTTTTAGGGATGGCGTCTGGAGCTGAGAATCATAGCAAGTACACAGATTATTTTGGGAAAGATCATGGTCCAAGTTTTTTAATATGAAAGATAATTGTCACCTGTGTGCCTGTTCAATACAAATAATGAAGCCAATGAGAAATCCATTATTCATATCACATTATCAAACTCATCAAGCATGAAATACTCACGTGCTCCACCAGTCTGGAAGTTGGCTGACGAGCGACTGGGTTTACTCATACCAATGTCATTGATAGCAATGACCCTAAACTCATAGATAATGAATGGTGACAGTTGCAGAATGACAGAGTTCAGGTTTCCAGGGTACGTGGAAAGGTTTCTCCACTTGAAAGGTAACCAGTCGTCATCATCATACTGCACCAGGTTTTCTGGAGGAAAAGCCCAGAAGAACACACTGATTCCTTCAGTTGATGGTAGCTAACTGACTATTTCAATGAAACTATGGCGTATACGTGGCCTGAATCCAGGCCTATGTTTACTCTGGATGTCCTGCTCCTGAGGTGTAGACAGTAGGGTAGAGCTGTTACCTTTGATAGGACTGTGATTGCTATCTCCAGGGGTCCAGGTAAGCCTGACGCTGCGCTCAAAGGGGTCCGACAACTGCAAGTTTGTAGGGGGGTCTGGACGATCTGGGAGGAAGGTAAGGAAACTTTTGATGCAAATTCCAAAAACATACAGCATGCTTATGAAGTCTTTATCTGCTACTCTTACATAATGCAATGTAATTAACATTACATAACATGTCATGCAATTGCTGAAACACAGTGTATGTACTGTAGCTATGTATGTTAACTAAGTGTCAAGTTATAATCCTACCCATCACCACCAGGCGGGCGGAGGCAGTGTTCTTGTCCATCTCAGTCTTGATGATGCAGGTGTAATTGCCCTCGTCTCCTCTATTGACGTTTGTGATGACCAGAGTTGATTCATCCAGCGACAGCCTGGAGATAATTAAAAGGACACAATACTGTTATTATTACGAAGTCATCTTGACAAATTCAGTTGAACTATTCACCATTTAGCCTTTAGTTATACTCAGATATAGACTATAACTCTGTTGATTTGATGTTAGCTACAGTCATCGAAATCCACTTCAATCAGTGTGAAGCCATTTCCGGTCACAACTTGCAGACTTGTTTACGTGTTGCTGTGCGTTTTGTGCGTTTTGTTGCCAACCTAACTTTACGGTTTTTACTTTTTAATTACCGTTTATATTTTATTTTTTTCCCTCACTCAACTTTTTTCATTCAACTTTTTCACTCAGGACGCTTTATCTGGACGTAGTTCGTCAGGACCTCCAACAGCCGAAGCTAAGTAGTAAGTAGTAGGCAGTAGGGATGACCAGAGAGGTTCTCTTGATAAGTGAGTGAATTGGACCACTTTCCTGTCCTGCTAAGCATTGAAAATGAACGAGTACTTTTGGGTGTAAGGGAAAATGTATGAAGTAAAAAGTACATTGTTTTCTTTAGGAATGTAGTGAAGTAAAAGTAAAAGTAAAAGTAGTCAAACATATAAATAGTAAAGTAAAGTACCTAAAGAAAACTACTTAAGTATTTTTACTTAAGTACTTTACACCACTGGTTAGCTATAACTATAACCCCATTGTTACAATGGTTACAAGGACAAGTAGTCATATTCAGGCTCACCTCCAGCCTATGATGAGGAACTGTTTGTTCTTCAGCCAGGTGGTGGTGACGGCGACCGTGGGGTCATGTTGGGCCTTACACTCCAACCGGACATCAGTCCCCCGGAGGACTCTCATATTATCTGGGCGTTTGAGAATTTTGGTGGACTCTGAAAAAGAGAGGATAAGGATCATGAGAACACCTGCAATGTGATCCATGAGCAGTGTAACTCTGGATTGAACGACATGCAGAAGCAAAGTGTTACAGTAAATCTATTATTAGGCATTCACCTTTGACTTCTAGTTTGACCTCGTTTTCATCTCGTCCTGCTACGTTGCTGACAACACACACATATGTCCCCTGGTCATCCATACGGGTGCCTTTGATCTGTAGTGTCCCGTTGCTGTGTACTTTAAAGCGATTCCCCTCCAGGTTGCCCAGTCCATACTTAGACCTGTGAAAAAACAGGTAGTCAGTTATACACATGCATACACACACGAGAGAAGAGCATCATAAACATGTTCTCACCAGCGCAGATCAGGCACGGGCGAGCCAAAATAGCGGCAGTCTAGCCAGGCGCGTCTGCCCTCAATGACCTTCACCAGGTCAGTCCTAGGCCTAAGGATACGTGGCTTTGCATCTGCAGATAAGAAGATGAGACATTAGACAACTCACATATACTTTTTATCTTCATTCCTGGCTGTGGAGCAATTTTAGTGCCAACAGAAATTGTATAATTTTGAATTTTGCACAAATTAAATCACAAAATGTATAAATTGATCTTTTGTTTCATGATTTGAAACTGAATTTAATGAATGACAAATTGACGTTTAAATTCAATATTTATACATCTGGTTGTCTGCATATCCAGTTTACAAACTATCATTTCAAGTTTATCTAAGTTTCATATATTCAACTTCTCAAACGCATTCAGATTCCATTTTAAAATGCAGTTCTCTAAATTCAGATTTAAAACCAAAGACAACATCCTGGTACTTTGCCAGCCAGGAAAGTTAAAGGAGAACAGATAGAATCCAACTCTCTATGTTCATAGGTAGAAAATAAATTCAACATGCCACATTGGCTTCAGAAACGGCCAGAGGTTTCGGTTTACCACAGAGAGTTTGATTCTATTTGTTCTCCTCTACCTTTCCTGGCTGGGAAAGTACCAGGATGCTGTCTCTGGTTTTGAATCTGAATTTAGAGAACTGCATTTGAAAACGGAATCTGAATGCATTGAATATATGAAACTTTGATTTACTTGAAATTATGGTTTGTAAACTTGATACACATACAATGAATGCAATATCTATCATCCACCATATTTACAGTATAAATATTGCATTTGAATATTCTATTAAATTGAAATTGAACTTTAAAACTGAATGCAATATTCATTCAATTCAGTTTCAAATCATGAAATACAAGTTCGATTTATGAATTCAATGATTCAATTTGTGCATTACAAATTCAAAAATGTTACATTCAAATTCAATATCCTAACATTCTACATTGAAATAACATTTCTGTTGGCACTGAAATCTCTACATACGTGGCTCTGAAAATACTTGGTGTTGCATCTTGAGGAACAGAAAAAGAAACTGTATCACACTAGAATCCTGCACTGGTGACCTGATATCTGCATTTACACATATGCCAATAGATAAAGAGGTTCAGGGTTATTTTCTGCAAACAAATGTGATATCTTACGCAGTACGTTGATGTAAGCATTGGCAAACAGGTAGCCATACTGGTTAGAGGCATTGCACTGGTATACACCAGTGTTCGCCACAGTCACAGAACGGAAGGTAATTGTGTCTCCGGACACCTCCCTGTTTGGGACTGGAGTAGCATCTGGAAAGGATAGGAGAAGAAGAAGTAAACTATTATTTCCTAGTAGTTCAACTTACTTTATCATATAACCTTTTCAATTAAGTGAATAATTGTGCTTAGGTTAGCTGCTTACCCTCCATTGTATCTCCGTTGATGAACCAACGGATACTGGGCCGGGGGATGCCGTCAGAGCGGCACACTAAGCGTGCATTCTCCTCTGGGGCCAGCACCAGGTTACTGGGCTTTTCCAACCAGAACGGAGCAGCTGTCATGGAGATCAGGTCAGCAGAAAAAGACAAACATATCATATCACATAAATCGACATAAATATTAAATATTTCCGTAATATCAAACCCCATACAAGGACAAGTAACATTGTCCAGGCTATATCAAACTACTGAATATCAAACTAATGGGCTATTTCCTTCCGCGGGAAATCAAACAGTGAAATGTAAAGTTCAAATCGAAATCCTTGTGAGAGTAAATATGCTGAACATGTCCCAGTATCTGTGTGTTGGTGTGATGAAGGATGACGTGATGTAGATGATTGGCTGACCTTTGATCCGGACAGTGATGGTGTGTTCCAAGTATCCAATCTTGTTTGTGGCACTGCACGTGTATTCACCAGAGTCCTCAAAAGCGGCCTTGGGGATCTGCAGTAACTTGTTGTAGTTCTTCACCTTCATGTTGGTCGTGTCCAGTTCCTGTCCATCTTTGGTCCATGTGATGACAGGCGTTGGACTATTATATGGTAATTATAATTAAAACCAAATAAAATCACATGTCAGGTGTATTCAGAATGCTTTGAATGTTGAATGAACATTCAAAACTTGACGACTTGGTTTGAAGAAGTAATAGTACAAAACAAGATACTTGAGGCATTTCAATGTAGCCTTTTATGACTTACAACACTGTCCAGGACATAGCTTAAAACAAGTACAGTAGTTGCACCGGCAAAACTGGGAAGTGGAATAGTAGAAGAAGTATCGAGAATAAGCACATTAATTACCATATATGTTTTGCCCATTATAAGCAATCAGAATTGTTCCACTGACTTGATTAGCTATTGTGAAAGACCAAATAAATTAAACAGATATGTGTGAAATATGACCGGAGCCTGCATTTGGTCCTATTTTAATTATTGTTCATTGAGATACAGTACGTTAAATATACCACCAACAGTTGGTTTTGTTAAATTCAGGGCCCTAAAAACAATAACTCGAAAGCATCATGATACTGTACAAGCCTCTTGTTCACCACAAGGGGCTTATTGGAGCTGCCATTGATGACTGCTTCAAACAATGTACAGTACAATTGTGATTGCTAGGTATACATTTTTAGATTATTTCAAAAAATTTATATTTCTATTTTTTTAGATTATTTCTTGATAATTTTGAAACGAGGTCTAGTTGCGGCCCTAACCGGAATAGATTGTGAACGATTCTTGGCGGAATTCAATTGCTTGACTGCCGCGGGGGAGATTAGCAATGATTTGTTCTCGAGTTCTGTTTTTTTTTAGTGTAGGTTTTGGTTCTATAAAGCTATGTTCATGCATTCTTTTTAGCACCATGCAATCAATGTTCAGTTCTAAACATGTATTTTCCTTCCCTATACTGTCTGCAGCATGATCTATTTTCCTAGCCTCGTGGAGAAAAGTATTGTTATAGATCGTTTAGGCCTATAATCGGGATCCATTTTTCCCCCTTCAAATGTTTAAATTAAAAAGGGGTGTGCTTTTTTGCCCTTTTTTCTAAACCCTCTCAATTCGAGCACTGCTGGTACTCCTATATTTGAACTATTGTGTTGTCCCATGTTTCTGTTTTTACTGTGTTACTGTTCTGGCCTTTTGGTCAAGTTGTGGTTGTAAATAAGAAGTGGTTCTCAACTGACTTGCAGTTTGTGGTTGAGAGGATCATGGCTATATCGTAAATATTCATGAAAACAACTATTTGCATTTTGGTCTTGATTTAAGGTCAGGTGGAAAAATCAGATTTTAATAATACATTTTTTTAAACAGGCGGGGTTTAGCCATAATTATGACTTTGTGCCTGTGGTAACTAGTGATGACCGAGGATCACTCACACTCCAGCAGCGATGCACTCGAGGAGCAGCTCCTCCCCCTGCAGGACAGTCTGGGAGCTGGACCTCCCGGCTGGAGACAGGAAGGTGGGAGCGGCCTCTGACACCATGCGGGCTGTGGAGGAAACACAACACACCACACAGAGTTAGAACCACAGAGATAGATAGAGGACTCTTTACCACAAAAGCCTGTTTTAGAATGGGAAGCACCATTATGGACTTTCACCATTTTGAAGTAGTCAACTGGGTGGGACTTCCTATGGGTTAACGCTGCAATTTGTAACTTTTTGGGCGACCTGACCCAATTCACATAGAAATGTGAGTTATAGCTCTATCATTCTCATTGAAAGCAAGTCTAAGAAGCGGTAAATCTGTTCTCCCCTAATTATATGATTCCGGTTTTGTACACCAGCTTCAAACAGCTGAAAATACAATATTTTTGGTTATTGGAAATACATTTCATAGCGGTTTAGATGGTACAATGATTCTCTAAACCCTGAGTGCTTGTTTTGTCACAAACTGAAATTTGGGACAAATTACATCTGCGTTACCTATCATATGTACAAGAATTTTAGCAACCAGGAAATGGCGGAGCGATTTCGGCATATTGCACCTTTAAGGAAGAATCATATAATTCCATCCAAGTCACCAGGAGGGATCAGCCAATGAATTATACTTGTGAGGAAACATTCCATAACTGCAGATGGCAGTAAATCGGCAACCTTGGCTATATACCAGTTCCAACAACACACTCTAGGTGGCAGTGTGCACTCTTTCAGTTTGTTTGCCAACTCATAGAAGTAGTAGAAGAAGAAAATTGGCCTCAATGGCGCTGCCCGTGTTCTCAGAGACATCATAATGGGACAGATACAATGACGCAATGTCTATGGTTAGAACTTTTCTCACTTAAATATCCTGACAGCATGGACTACGACTGTGGTTGGACTACGACTGGTACTTTACAATGGGTACGGAAAACAGTTGTGCCTAACTCATCCTGGGCCTGAAGACTGTGTCAAGGCAGACCAATGTTAAAGAAGGATCAGGTTGTTAAGACGAGGTTGTTCATTCTTGACAGTATACTTAGTAAAAATTAAACACAACAAAAGAAGCAGAGCACACACTCACCACTGCACTAGGTCAGTAAGATCGGAGAAGAGCTATGGTGAGTCGTATTAGGGATAGTCTGAAATAAAACAATGTGGGGCAAACCAAAGCAACAGTTTAATAAGGAAGGCCAGTTAGTACATGGTAAGTTAAGTAAATGATGCAACATCCCTTGTGCTACATACCAATACTCACTTGTAAGGACTCTAACGGTAATAGGCATCTTCTGTTGAATTATGTTTTTGTAGGGGAAGCGCGCGTTGCAACAGTAGTCAGTGGCAGAGTCATTGACGTAGACATTAGAGAAGTAGAGATCTCCATTCACCCCCATAGACACTCTACGGTCTTGTTTGATAGGCAGCATGACTGGGGGGTGGGGCTGGTGAGGCCAGTTGAAAGGTCTCCCTGATGAACCTGAAATAAATACAAAGTTATTTATGCATTTCCTGTTAAGCTCATCTGGAGTTGATAGGATAAATACAGATAATGTTTGGGATAAGTGCCATATTACAAAAACATGAGCAAAATAAGCTCATCAGTTCCGAACGAGAGACAAGTGGTTGTCATTAATTATAGAATATCAATGCCATTCCTAGACATGATGTACTTCTGATTTGAGAATAGGAGGTAGGCCTACTCACACTTGCTCATCCAATAGGTCTCAGGTTTGGGAGGGCCTGGAGGAGGGCTGCAGTCCAGGACCAGAGGAAGACCAACACTCACCGTTACCGGTTCCAAAACCTCTCTGGGCCACAGAGGGGCCCCTGCCATGAAAACATAGGGTTAAGAAGATGTGGTTAGTGGCATTTAACACAGAGCGCAGAATCTTGCCGGGATATGGACTTATCTTAACACAAGACCACTTTTGAGGTCTGAAAATGGCTGACAAAATTAGATTTTGTACGGATTTGTCCCTTTAAGCTTTGCTTGGTTCTGCCACCAAAGTTGAGCATTTTCAAGGTTTGAGGCCCTAGCTTTCGAATGTACTCTGTGACAATGGACTCAAAAGCCTGAATGGAGTGGCAGCTTACTAGAGATGCGTAGGTTGATCTTGTTTGAGTATGCAGTGCCATACTCATTGGTGGCAACACACTGGTACTCCCCCTCATAAGCCTCCGGGTCAGCCCAGGCATAGATGTCCAGCGTCCCCGAACGTCTCCTCATCGAGGCCTGAGGGTCCCGTGCCACATTGAAATACTTCCCATTACGCCTCCATGAGAAACTTAGGGATAAAGGCAAGTAATTTGGTTAAAGTAGTTAAAAGAGTTGTACTATAGCTACTCACCATTTTTATACGGTTTTGAACTATAAAGAAAGTGTTTTTGATTTGTTAGTTCTTACATTGGGTGGGGGGTGCCTTTGGCTTCACACTCAACGACCATGTTGTCTCTGGGGTCCACGACATGATCCTTCAACGACTGTTTTATAATGGTGGGGGGCTGTCTGACTTTAGGTTGACAAGTCAAAATGAAAGACCTGATTGCATTAGGATTGTACATTCATTTACATACTGTATTTGACAATATACAGCACTGTACACTATTATCACCATATTGCAGGGACACAATAGGTTGTATTGACTTACTTTCCAGTGGGACGTCAATGGCAGACAGTCCTTGCCATAACAGTAGTAATAGAGTGGATCTGGCCAGCATCCCCATCTCTACAGTGAATGACCTTCACCGATCCTGTTGAACTGCCGGACACCTTTATCTAGGAACTGTTTTATTAGTGATCGATTAAGCAATTCAAATGTTTCATGAAATCAAATTAAATTAAATATCATGACATTTATGGGGACCAATTGCTTTGTAAGACAATATTTTCTAGCGCAAAACAACAAAATAAAATGAAATGCCATTTAGTATCCAAACAGCAGTATTTAATCTCTGTCCCACTCAACAGTCTGCGCTGTCACATTCTCTGACAGAGTCTCTTTGTCACTGTTTCCAAACAATAGATCCACCAACGCAACACATGCCCAGGACTCAACTCCAGTCTCAAGCCATTATGAAAAACTTACCTCCTCCACAGGACTACATTAATAAAGCTTTTGTTAGTTGCTGTGTAGGAAGTACTTGAATCCCAAAGAAATACATTGTTATAATGTAATTAATATGTCACTACTATATTACCCTGTTAGTTATAAATATATATGATACAAAGTGTAACAAAACAGATTATTGATCAGACTCATTGATCAACTCATCTACAACAATTATCAGAACTTTTCTTCCTCTTGTTAGAACACATTAGCTCATTACATCTGCGTTACCTTTCATAAGTACAATTCTTCAAGTGGAATATCATGAGGTTTCCCTCTTCCCCATCATCTCCATGACACTCCAATGCATTGAGTTTCTCCACAATTCCAATGTCCAGTTAGTGCCGTAAACAGATAAAATCCTTGGTGGTCAATCAGTCAATTTTGTTTCCTTGGTCAATCAAATAGCAGGAATCTGGAAAGGCAGAGCAGAGTGAACATCTCAGTAATAGAGTTTCTGTCTGTGCCATGGCCGTTCTGCACTCTGCCCACCCATCTCATGAATAATGAATGAGCTCCCCCCTCCCCCCCCCCCCACCACCACCCACATCTCTGTGCCTGCCAAGCTCCCTCTCTCTCGCTCTCGTGTACACGCACATATTCGTTCAAAGAAATTTGTGAATAAGTATCATGGATAGTTTTAACAATGAGAAGATAAAATGTGGTTTGAGTGCAATGATTGAGCACTGCTTGGAATTGGAATGATTGGCATTGTTGAGGTTTGGACATGACATAATTTGCATGGAAAGAAAGATGGTTGTCACAACCATAGATATAGAGCCTTGATACATGGTCTGTGGTCACCACCTTGTATGCTGACTCATTTGATGATGCCTATCTGGGGAAACTTATGAGGGAAGCCAGACAGAATTGTTTGTATTTACATCAAAGCTGTGTAACAACAAAGCTTTATCTCTATTGCATTCCCACACTCTGCTTATGAGCTTATTCATATTGAGCAATTTCAGTGCCTAAAATAATTTCACAGAAATACTCTGTGTACTCAGTGGAAACACAAGCCAGCCCATAGTCTGCACATGGTTAGCATTTTTATTGGTTTTGATGACATCAATGATGTGGGCCTTATTGTTGGCTGCTGAAAACCAGGGAACAGAGTATGAGTGCAATGTTTGTCTCAAATTAATTTTATATGCAAGAAAAAACCCTGGCAAATGAACTCATCACAAAGGCTGTTAGAAGGAATGACTGTTTTATCGGCAAAACAGAGGCATATTTGTAGCAAGCAATGTCTGTTGTGTCTGTTTGTGAATTGTGTTGAAAGCGATTTTATGGTGTCTAACCCTCCGGCCAAATTAACTTCCTTTTGTATGAAAACAAAAAGAAACACTTCACTTGTTGGTACTCTGGCCACCTTCCCACTATTGTCTCCTTCCAATGTGTAGCTCATCAGCATTTTCTATTCCCATTCTATTCTATACTCGACCACTCTAATACAGTACACCCCACAGGTGGCTGGTGGCACCTTAATTGGGGAGGACAGGCTCATAGTGATGGCTGGAACAGAAATTAATGTAATGGAATCAAACACATCAAACATATGGTTTCCATGCCTTTGATAACACTCCATTCACTCCATTCCAGCCTTCTGTGGTACACCTAAGCAAGAACAATCAATCATGCTGACTGACATCCTCAGAAAGGGCACAGGTCAAAGCCGTTCAGCGGAGGACTCTTCAGGAAAATAAAATGCTTTTTTTCTAGAAACAGCACAGAACTCTAGAAGAGGCCTCTGTCTCTGTGGCAGTCTTAAGCCTCTACATAGTTCTGACCCAAGTAGGCTAGGGGCCCAGGAATGCAGACACAGCACTAATTCATGGATATGGACTAAATGGACAAACACGACTGGTGAGGGTAAGATGAAAACCAAACCAATTAATTATCTCTGCCTATTTTTTCTAAAGAATCCAAAGGGTTTCACTGTAAGCAATTGTTAGGAGATGTCACACCTTGATCTGTTTCACCTGCCTTGTGCTTGTCTCCACCCCCCAGCAGGTGTCTCCGGATTCCCGTTTCTCCAGTTCTCTAGTTCTTGTTTTCTAGTTTACCCTGTTCCAAACTTTCTGCCTGCCCTGACCCTGAGCCTGCCTGCCATTCTGTCCCTTTTTGACCCTGCCTTGGATTACGAACCTCCGCCTGCCTGCCCTCGACCTGCCCTTTTGCCTGCCTCTTTGTTATAATAAATATTCTGAGAACAGAACCATATGCCTCCTGTGTCTGCATCTGGGTCATATCCTGAGTCGAGATACTACGAACTGGCCATGACTGACCCAGCAGACTCAGACCAGCTTCACAACGCTGTCTGCCTGCAAGAAAACACAAGGAGCTACTTTTGAACCTTATGGAAGGACTCCATACCTTGGTGGAATGCCATGACCAGGGTTTCAACTCATTACTGGAGCAATTCCGCTGACTATCTATCAGGCAGCAAGCCATAACGGAAACCTCCCAGAAGCTCAGTAACCCTGATACCAGGGGTGCTTTTCCCCAGCCTACCCCGGCTTCCCGAGAACTCCACTTACCTCCTCCGGAGCGCTATGTTGGGGATCCTGGAGCCTGCCGGGCATTCCTCTCCCATCTTTGAGCTGCAGCCCTCTTCGTTTCCTTCAGATCGTTCGATGATAGCGTCTCTCATAACGCTCATGTTTGGAAGGGTGCTCGCCTGGGCTACAGTGGTGTGGGAGCAACAATCCGCCGTTTACCTTCGTCTGGAGGATTTTGTAGTAGAGTTGAGGAAGTGGTTCGATTCTCCGGTGTCCGGGAGAGAGTCGGCTCGGAAGCTACTTCAGCTACATCAAGACTCCCATAGTGTGGCAGACTATGCGGTAGACTATACCATGTTGGCCGCCGAGAGTGCCTGGAACCCGGAGGAAATTAAAGATGTTCTCGCAGCTTGGGAGTTACCCATGGACCTTGACTCCCTCATAGCGTTGACTATAAGAATCGATGGTCGCCTACGGGAATGCAGGAGGGAGAGGAGGTCTGTTCTTGGCCACACTCGCTCATCAACGGTTTCTGCCTCACCTCCGAAGAACCCCGGATGTCCCCAGTGCCTGTATTCCGGAGAGAATCTGAAGTCACCCAAGTTCCCTCGGGAATCATCGAGGACTGTCGACTCGTCGCCTCCAGAGCCCATGATGCTGGGCAGGGCTAGACGGTCTCCTAATGACTGTTTACGCAGGCTGAGCTCCAACAGTTGCCTGTATTGTGGTACTACAGGACATTATATATCCACCTGTCCAGTAAAAGATCAGGCTCATCAGTAGGTACGAATACGCTGGTGGGCCTTACTGGAAGTCTCCAAACTCCTATTACTTGTACACCTCTCCATGCTATCCTGCTGTGGGGTGACCGGTCTAAATCTCTCCCGGTCATCATTGACTCTGGGGATGACGAGAGCTTCATGGATGCTATCCTGGTATCTGAGCTGGGTTTCTCCACACAATCCCTCTCTATTCCTATGGACGCCAGAGCATTGGATGGACGCTCCATTGGAAGGGTCACTCACAGTACTGTTCCCATTAACCTGGGAGTGTCGGGCAATCACAGTGAGTCCATACAGTTTCTACTAATTGAATCACCTCATGTTCCTGTGGTTTTGGGATTTACATGGCTCCAGAGGCACAACCCCCTGATCGACTGGGCTACTGGGTCTATCCTGGGTTGGAGCCCGTTCTGCCATGCACATTGCCATGCACATTCCGCCGCATCATCCCTAGGATTGCGCAATTGATCTCCTCCCGGACACCACACCGCCTCAGGGGCGGCTTTATTCCATGTCTGGCCCAGAGACCAAGGCCATGGAGGAGTACATTGAGAACTCTCTGGTTGCAGGGAGCATTCGTCCTTCTGCCTCCCCTGCCGGCGCAGGGTTCTAGTGGGTTCTAGTGCAGGTGTATCTACTACCGGGGCCTCAATGACAAAGTAAAAAATTGTTACCCTCTACCACTCCTCTCCTCAGCAGTCGAGCCTCTCCAGGGGGCGATCATCTTTTCAGAGTTGGACCTTTGGAATGCCTACCACCTAGTTCGGATACGGGAAGGAGACGAGTGGAAGACAGCTTTCAACACGTCTAGCACACACTACGACTACCTGGTTAGGCCGTTCTGACGGACCTACCCTCCCGCCGTGTTCCAGGCCCGGTTCAACGATGTGCTTTGTGACATGTTAAACTGGTTTGTGTTTGTCTACCTCGACGACATCCTTGTCTTTTCCCGTTCGGCTCAAGAGCATGTCCTCCTCATCCGACATGTCCTCCAGCGCCACCTGGAGAACTGTCTCTTTGTCAATGCGGAGAAATGTGAATTCCATTTCTCCACTATCTCTTTTTTGGGACACGTCATCGCTGCAGGGAACATTCAGCTGGATCCTGACAAGGTGAGAGCAGTAGTGGATTGGCCCCAACCCACATCCAGAGTGCAGATGTAACGTTTCCTGGGATTTGCACATTTCTACCACAGCTTCATTTGGGGCTACAGCACACTGGCTACCCCCTTTCTGCACTCACCTCTCCCAAGGTTCCGTTCACGTGGTCCCCACATGCTGTTTTTGGATCTTAAGCATAATTTCATCACTGCCCCCATCCTAATCCATCCGGACCCGTCCTGTCAGTTCGTGGTGGGGGTCGACGACTTGGACGTTAGAGTGGGGGCCGTTCTGTCCCAACGTTTTGCCCAGAACAAAAAGTTGCATCCGTGCGCTTTCCTGTCCCATCACCTTAATCCCGCTGAGAGGAATTATGACGTTGTTAATTGGGAACTTCTCACAGTCAAGATGGCCCTGGAGATGTGGAGGCACTACCTTGAAGGGGAAGGAACACCCATTCTTGGTGTGGACCAACCATAAGAATCTAGAATATCTTGGCACCGCCAAATGCCTCAACTCAAAGCAGGCTCGTTGGGCACTGTTATTTACTCGGTTCCATTTTACCATCTCCTAACGCCCTGGGTCCAAGAATGTTAAGCCTGTCTAGTTCTACGGCTACACCCTCTGACCCACAAAACATCCTCCCTACCTCCTGTCTTGCAGCTACACTTGTCTGGGGTATCAAGAGCCTGGTCCACAAGGCGCAACGTTCACAGCCAGAACCAGGGGGCGGGGGCCCTGGCTAACCGGATGTTTGTCCCTGATTCGGCCCGGTTCCCGGTCCTGGAATGGGTTCATTCCTCTAAACTTACCAGTTATCCCGGCTCCTGTCGGACCCTGGCATTCATCCAAAAATGTTTTTGGTGGCCCACCATGGTTCCTGACATCTCCGCATTCATCGCCGCCTGCACTATGTGCACACAGAACAAGACTCAGCGGCAAGATCCAGTTGGCCTTCAACCATTCCCTGTTCCTCACTGACCCTGGTCCTATATATCCCTGGAATTTGTCACTGGTCTCCCCCATCAGGTGGCAACACAACCATCCTTATGGTTGTGGATAGGTTTTCCAAAGCCGCACATTCATTCCCCTTCCCAAGTAGCCCTCAGCCAAGGAGACGGCCCAGCTTATGGTGCAGCACATCTTCTGGATCCATGGACTTCCGGTCGACATGGTCTCCGATCGTGGTCCTCACTTCTCGTCCAGGTTCTGGAAGGCATTTTGCACCCTGATTGGGTCATCAACAAGCCAGTTTTCTGGGTTTAATCCCCAATCCAAAGCCAGTCGGAATGAGCCAATCAGGACCTGGAGATGACTCTTTGTTGCCTCGTCTCTGCCAACCCCACCACCTGGAGCCAGCAACTTGTGTGGGTGGTGTACGTCCGCAACACCCTTCCCTGCTCAGCCACTGGTCTCTCACACTTTGAGTGTTCCTTCAGTTACTAGCCTTCGCTCTTCCCTGAGCAAGAGGAAAAAGTCAGCATACCCTCCACCGCTGGAAGAGAGCCCGGTCCGCTCTTCTTAAGACCAACTCCAGGTATCTGCGACAGGCGGACCGCCACCGGATGCCAGCTCCCCGCTATCATCTCGGGCAGAGGGTATGGCTCTTCCCCCGGGATCTGCCCCTCAGGGTGGAGTCCCGTAAACTTTCCCCTTGCTTTATCTGCCCTTTCCCCATCTCTAAAATCCCCACTGCTGTTTGTCTTCTGTTGCCCCAGTACCTGGTTGACTGGGAGGGTTATTGCCCAGAGGAGAGGTGCTGGGTTCCCGCTAGAAACATCCTGGACCCAGCCCTCATCGCTGTGTTCGACACCAACACCCCAATCAACCAGGTATGGGCCCGGGTAGGACCACCCTCATCGCTGGGGGGGGGGGGGGGGGGGGGGGGGGGGGGGTTCTGTCACACCCTGATCTGTTTCACCTGCCTTGTGATGGTTTCCACCCTCCACCAGGTGTCTCCGATTTTCCCCATTATCCTCTGTGTATTTATAACTGCGTTTTCTGTCTGTCTGTTGCCAGTTCTTTTGGTGCACCACCAGCATGTTTTCCGTTTCTCCAGCCTCCTGTGTCTGCATCTGGGCCATAGGGCTCCCGAGTGGTGCAGCGCACTGCATCTCAGTGCTAGAAGTGTCACTACAGACCCTGGTTCGATCCCGGGCTGTATCACAACCGGCCATGATCGGGAGTCCCATACGATGGCGTATAATTGGCCCAGCGTCGTCAGGTTTAGGAGAGGGTTTGGCCGGGGTAGGCCATCATTGTAAAATAAGAATGTGTTCTTAACTGACTTGCCTAGTTAAATAAAGGTTAAATAAAAATATCCTGAGTCGTGATAGGCGAGCCATTGCAATCGGGGCTTGGAGTCACAGATCACTATCAGTTCTGACCATGACCATGATGTCAACCACTGAGGCCCCTGCAATAACAGACATATAACAGTGTCACAGGAATGAGAATAGAACTTGAGCATGGCTCATCCACTTGTACTGATCTGGGCTTTTCCCCCCACGTCATCTTGATTGAAACAGAACTTGAGTCCCCTCACAAAGGAAACAAAAGCAAAAAGTATGTTCAGCTTGGCTCTTGGCATGGCCTCTTTCTTCCCATGCATTTGACTTCAGCAGGGTTTCAGTCTGACCAGTGCCATGCACCAGATTGCACAGTGTGAAGGGCTCGAGAGGCGGGCGGAGGCAGCTCTGTGAGGACAACAATGTCTCTATGTCCCGTGGGTCCCCTTTGGCACGTGAGGCTAGGGCTTGGCTAGGAGCAGATGGTATGTGGGAGGATTTCTCCATCTCTACACAAGCTGCCTGTTCAGAAACGGAGTCAGAGACAACCCATCACTCAATGTACAAGCAGCGTCACTAGGCCTACACCAGTGAGGAGGAGGGGTGGCAGTTGCCAGATACAAAGGAGTATTCTTAAGGTAACATCAGGTGGCAGGTGCAATACTAAGCATCATCTTCATTTAGACTGTGCTGGAGTGCTTATGCTCTGTTGCCCCTCTAATGCTCTGTTTCTCCTGACTGTTACCGGTAGTTAGAATTTTAAGCCTGGTTTGAGCCTGGACCATTTCAAGTGCCATGAAAATGAAATTAACATGGACAAGTATAAACAATCAGGCTACCAAGACTATCATTATAACTGTGATCTTCAATCAAGAGCAAATACTGTATGTCCGCAAAAGTGACAGCTTGGTGGTCAATACCAAAACAGTGAATGCATCTAAATGTATGCCAACAGCTTCTATGTGCAATCGTGGGAGCCAAAAAATAAAATAAAAATATATATATTTTCCACATTTTGTTGTGTCACAGCCTGAATTTAAAATGGATTAAATTGAGAGCATGTGTCACTGGCCTACAAACAATACTCCATAATGTCAAAGTGGAATTATGATTTTAGACATTTTTACAAATTAATAAACAATGAAGAGCTGAAATGTCTTTAGTCAATAGGTATTCAGCCTGTTTGTTATGACAATCCTAAATAAGTTCAGGAGTGAAAATGTGCTTTACAAGTCATATAACACGTTGAACGGACTCACTCTTTGTGCAATAATTTTTGAAAGACTACCTCATCTCTGTACCCCACACATACAATTATCTGTAAGGTCGCTCAGTCGAGCAGTGAATTTCAAAAACAGATTGAACCACAAAGACGAGGGAGGTTTTCCAATACCTCACAAAGAAGGGCACCATGGTGCCAAGGGTGACTTTAAAACCGTTACAGAGGTGAACGGCTGTGATAGAAAACTGAGGATGGATCAACAACATTCCAGTTACTCCACAAGTTACAGAGTGAATATGAGGAAGCCTGTACAGAATACAAATATTCCAAAACATGCATCCTGTTTGCAATAAGGCACTAAAGTAAAACTGCAAAAAATGGCAAAGCAATTAACATTTGACCTGAATACAAAGCGTTATGTTTGGGGCAAAACCAACACAACACAACACATCACTGAGTACCACTCTTCATATTTTCAAGGATGGTGGTGGCTGCATCATGTTATGGGTATGCATGTCATCGCAAGGACTAGGATGCTCTGTTTCAAGTGCCTAGGAAGTTTTTTTTATGATAAAAAGAAACGGAATAGAGCTAAGAACAGGTAAAATCCTAGAGGAAAACCAGGTTGAGTCTGCTTTCCAACAGATACTGGGAGACAAATTCACCTTTCAGCAAGACAATAACCTCAAACATAAGGCCAAATATACACTGGAGTTGCTTACCAAGACAACATTGAATGTTCCTAGTTACAGTTTTGACTTAAATCGGCTTGAAAATCTATGGCAAGACTTGAAAATGGCTGTCTAGCAATGATCAACAACCAGCTTGACAGAGCTTGAAGAATTTAAAGAAGAATAATGTGTGAATATTTTACAATCCAGGTGTGCAATGCTCTCAGAGACTAACCCAGAAAGACTCACAGCTATAATCACTGCCAAAGGGGATTCTAACATGTATTGACTCCGGGGTGTGAATACTTATTTAAATTAGATATTTCTCTATTTAATTCCTAAAAACATGTTTTCACTTAGTCATTGTGGGGTATTGTTTGTAGATGAGTGTGAGAAAAATATATTTAATCCATTTGAATTCAGGCTGTAACACAACAAAATTTGGAATAAATCAAAGGGTATGAATACTTTCTGAAGACACTGTATATATGTTATAATATATATTGTATATACACTATTCACTGGCTGTCTCATTACAAAACTGCTGATTCAGTGAAAGAACCTCCTTCTTTTAAAGCTTGACCCTGCCTTTGATTCCTTCTGACGAACAGCTAGAAGAGTACTCAGTCATACACAGTAAAACAAAGACACTTGTCATGGAATAAGATCTCAACATCTATCCATGACTTAAAGGTACAGTCCGTACGATGTGCACAACTCTCGTTTCAGGTCTATAAAATACAAATAAATGTAATGGAATTTTTTTTTAAAAATGTAAGTCTTCAGAGACAACTAAAATATCAACAACGGTGAAGGTAAGAGTCATATTCTTCAACAATCACGGGGTAACCTCTATTAGTTGAAGTCCCTAATGAGCAGCAGAAAATCTTTTGCACCAAGATTGCACCAATAATTCTTGCATTTAAATTAAAAGGCATTCATACTTGCCAAAAGTCATGCAATACAAGAAAATAAAACAAAAGTTATCTGGAGAATTAGGTTGCTGTATTTGATCAGTCACCTACAGTTGCAGCTACGGTGCTTCTCCTCTGCTGCTCTCTCGGTGAACTCAGAGCAGCTACTCTGGTCTTAGCATCAGTCTACAATCAGCTTCTGAAAGTTAGTGTGAGTGTTGTGAATTTTAGTTAGCATTATTTCCAACCACATGCGGGACAAAATTAGGTCAAACTCTCTGGTCACACGACATGTCAAATGGGCACCATAATGTGTCCTTTGTGTAATAGGGATACAAAGATAACGTCATCTCCGTCCATTGTGATAGCAAAAGTGATGGCAGACTTCACAAGTCAATAGACTGGAAACAAAGGTCATAACATGTAATTTATTTATACATCAACTTTAAGGGGAAAAATGTCAATTGGATAAAAGTAATTTCATGCCTTTTGTTATCTGTGCTATTTCAGAGTGAAAGGCGGGGGATTACTGACCTTGTGTCTTCTCTCTGGCTGGCACGGACACACTCATTCCCTCTCTCACAAGGCCTTTCTGTCCCAAACAAAGTGTGTCTTACACTGACTGACCACTGACCAGGGAGGGTACAGCCTCTAGATGCAGGCAGGCTGCCGTTAACCCCTCACACTCCAGCAGAACACAGTCAAAACTATACATGACTTACTGCTTTTAATTGCTCAGTTGTTGCATCACCAACACCAATCCAAGTCTGGGATGGGAATGACTGGGTCTGAGAGAAGTGAGATAAGTTACTACATGAATGTAAAGGCTTCAGCTGAGCACAACAGACCAACAGAGGCCAGACATTTCACAATTATGTGCGGGACAAGTTGTTGTATACAGCAGAGTAATTCATAGCTTTGAGAGGCTGAAGCTAATTGCACCTTGACACAAATATCATAACAAAAAAACACATTATATAATTTTAAAATAAATAATAACCCTAACCCTTCCCCTAACTCCAACCCTAACACGAACCTTAACTATTTAACCTAACTCCTAAACTTAACCCTAACCCCTATCCTAGCTAACGTTTGTGAGCTAGCTAACGTTATCCACCTAGCTAGAATTCATGCGTTTTGCAAATTCGTAATAGGGATGCTAATTTCTGTACATTTTGCTGCCGACTAACTGACCTTCATTAACCGGTCAACAAACTGTTACAATTTTTCCAAACACTAAAGTGACGTGACCAACAGACACTATCAGAGATCTGTACATAATGACGAGATGCTTATGTTTCCGCCCTAACAATGGTAGTCGTCCCAAGGCGAGAAGGCAGGCAGGCGACAAGCTTAGGCCCAAAATAAGCGTATTTTGGACAGATTTTTGCGAGTGTGAAACCTCTTGCTTAGCTTCTTCCTCTTTGATACTATGCATGCACATGAGGATCGGACATTTTTCATTATGAGCTTAATGGAAACATGCAACAATAGCAAGCCTATTATCTTACAGTCATAATTTTGCACGCCCAATTTTTCAGTTTTTGATTTGTTAAAAAAGTTTGAAATATCCAATAAATGTCGTTCCACTTCATGATTGTGTCCCACTTGTTGTTGATTCTTCACAAAAAAATACAGTTTTATATCTTTATGTTTGAAGCCTGAAATGTGGCAAAAGGTCGCAAAGTTCAAGGGGGCCGAATACTTTCGCAAGGCACTGTATGTCCTTATCTTGCTTAAATTACATTTGACATTTTAGTCATTTTGTAGACACTCTCATCCAGAGTGACTTGCAGGAGAAATTAAGATTAATTGCCTTGCTAAAGGGAAAATCTACAGATTTTTCACCTAGTTGGCTCAGGGATTTGAACCAGCAACCTTTTGGTTACTGGCTTAATACTCTTAACATATCAACGAGAAAGAATCTTCCAAATAAAATAGATACACTTACTGTAGCAGATGTGCACAGATTCATACGCTGTGTGTGCCTCCAGTTGACTAACTACACTTCCTTCCCAGTTATGCTTACACACAGGTGTTCAAAGCACGCTAGATAGCTAATTAGCACAGGTGCTCGCTTCTGTCTTCAATCTGTCGTTAAATGTTAACAAGGGCTGTAACATGGAGACATGGTTGTGTGGCAACACTACCCCTATAAAGGTGTGTAGTAATGTGTAGTAATTTAAAAAAAGAAAGATTTCTAGCTGAAATGAAAGATTTGTTCCTTATGTTTCCAAAAAACGTACCACAAGCGATGCGTTTTAACGTTCAGAACGAGCGTCGTCAAAACTCTCCCGGCCAGAAGATACTATCGTCTTTCGTTTTCATAACAGGTCGCCAAATGACCTATGGGATCTCCTTCCCCTTTAGGCGATGTGATTGAGGTGCTTAATAATATCAAAGATGTTTACAGTCACGCCACACCCGTTACTGTACCCACGTGACCTGTCACTATAAAAGGCAGTGTGGTGTGACATACTGTCTTTTTCTTTACTCTCATGTTTATGTATTTTACATTACAAGATTGCTATTAATCCCCTTTGAATTACTGTTTTACGGAATTACGATTCTTCAACGACTCTACTCCCCCTCTCTCTCTTAATTGTGCTGCCCATACTAGCTAACTGTTATTGCTTTTGCCGGGCATTTCCATCCTTGTGTGTAAGCTTCGGGTCTATCCCGTTACCTCAGAGGTTAGCTCGGGTCTATCCCGTTACCTCAGAGGTTAGCTCATAGCTGTTGTTGGCGCTTGTCGACCCGCGGTGTCATGCCAGTCCCCCCTTGACTGCCACACCAGCCTATTCATCCAGAATTATCACTCCCTCACTTGGAGTTCAATCAAATAAAATGTATTTATGAAGAGCTTTTTACATCAGCCGAAGCCACAAAGTGCTGTACAGAAACCCAGCCTAAGACCCCAAACAGCAAGCAATGCAGATGTAGAATCACGGTGGCTAGGAAAAACTCCTTAGAAAGGCAGGAACCTAGGAAGAAACCTAGAGAAGAACCAGGCTCTGAGGAGTGGCCAGTCCTCTTCTAGCTGTGCTGGGTGGAGATTATAACAGTAGATGGCCAAGATGTTCAAACTTTCATAGATGACCAGCAGGGTCAGATAATAATAATCACAGTGGTTGTAGAGGGTGCAACAGGTCAGCACCTCAGGAGTAAATGTCAGTAGGCATTTCATAGCTGATCATTCACAGTTAGAGACAGCAGGAGCGGTAGAGAGAGGTTCCTAAACAGCAGGTCCGGGACAAGGTAGCACGTCCAGTGAACAGGTCAGGGTTTCATAGCCGCAGGCAGAACAGTTTAAACTGGAGCAGTAGCATGACCAGGTGGACTGGGGACAGCAAGAAGTCATCAGGCCAGGTAGTCGTGAGGCATGGTCCTAGGGCTCAGGTCCTCCGAGAGAAGAGAGAGAGAAAAAGAGAGAGAAAGATAGAAGGAGAAAGAGAAAGAGAGAAAAAGAGAGAGAGAATTAGAGGGAGCATACTTACATTCACACAGGACACCGGATAAGACAGGAGAAATACTCCAGATATAATAGACTGACCCTAGCCCCCCGACACAAACTACTGCAGCATAAATACTGGAGACTGAGACAGGAGTGGTCGGGAGACACTGTGGCCCTGTCTGACAATAACCCCGGACATGGCCAAACAGGCAGGATATAAGCCCACCCACTTTTCCAAAGCACAGCCCCCACACCACTAGAGGGATATCTTCAACCACCAACCTACTTCCCAGAGACAAGGCCGAGTAAAGCCCACAAAGATCTCCCCCATGTTACGAATCCAAGGCGGGCGCCAACCCGGACAGGAAGATCACGTCAATGGCTCAACCCACTCAAGTGACGTACCCCTCCTAGGGACGGCATGGAAGAGCACCAGTAAGCCTGGTGACTCAGCCCCCGTAATAGGGTTAGAAGCAGAGAATCCCAGTGGAAAGAGGGGAACCGAGCAGGCAGAGACAGCAAGGGTGGTTCGTCGCTCCAGTGCCTTTCCGTTCACCTTCACACCCCTGGGCCAGACTCCACTCAATCATACGACCTAGTGAAGAGACAAGTTTTCAATAAAGACTTTAAGGTCGAGACTGAGTCTGTGTCTCTCACATGGATAGGCAGACCATTCCATAAAATTTGAGCTCTTTAGGAGAAAGCCCTGCCTCCAGCTGTTTGCTTAGATATTCTAGGGACAATAAGGACGCCTGCGTCTTGTGACTATAGCATATGTGTAGGAATGTACGGCAGGACCAAATCGGAAAGATAGGTAGGAGCAAGCCCATTTAATTTTTTGTAGGTTAGCAGTAAAACCTTGAAATCAGTCCTAGCCTTAACAGGAAACCAGGGTAGAGAGGATAGCACTGGACTAATATGATCAAATGTTTTGGTTCTAGTCAAGATTCTAGCAGCCATGTTTAACACTAACAGAAATTTTTTAGTGCTTCATCCGGGTAGCCGAAAAGTAGAGCATTGCAGTAGTCTAATCTAGAAGTGACAAAAGCATGGATACATTTTTCTGCATCATTTTTGGACTTTTGGTCTTTGAGGTAAAGCTGGGTCTGCCTTTTTGGTAAAAACAAAATAAAGTAGCTGTGGAAAGCAACCAAGGAAAGCAAATTTTGGAGATTTCAAATCTTAGAATAGAAAGGAAAGGCTTCCATCTCACTGAAAGGTGACTTCAGATGAGCCCACATGTGCTGCATTTCATTTTAGCTACAGTACCTGTCGAAAGGAGACACCTACTCATTCAGGTATTTTTCTTAATTTGTACTATTTTCTACATTGTAGAATACTGGTGAAGACATCAAATCAAAACTATTAAATCACATATGGAATCATGGTAATAACCAAAAAAGTGTTAAACAAATCAAAACATATTTTATATTTGAGATTAGCCAACCTTTGCCTTGATGACAGCTTTGCACACTCTTTGCATTCTCTCAACCAGCGTCATGAGGTGTGATGCATTTCAATTAAGTTCATTAGAGTTACCAGATTCAGAAATTGCAGCCCTAATAAATGCTTCACAGAGTTCATGTAACAGACACATTTCATTTCAACTGTTCAGAGAAGACTGCTTGAGTCAGGCCTTCATAGTCGAATTGCTGCAAAGAAACCACTACTAAAGGACACCAATAATAAGAAGAGACTTGCTTGGGCCAAGAAACATGAGCAATGGACTTGGCCCAAATTCTGCAGGGATACATCATCCCATCTGGTTTGCGCTTAATGGAACTATGATTTGTTTTTCAACAGGACAACAGGAGTGCTGCATCAGATGACCTGGCCTCCACAATCACCTGACCTCAACCCAATCGAGATGGTTTGGGATGAGTTGGACAGCAGAGTGAAGGAAATGCTGCCAACAAATGCTCAGCATATGTGGGAACTCCTTCAAGACTGTTGGAAAAGCATTCAGGTGAAGCTGTTTGAGTGAATGCCAAGAGTGTGCAAAGTTGTCATCAAGGCAAAGGGTGGCTACTTTGAAGAATCTAAAATATATTTTGATTTTTTTAACACTTTTTTGGTTACAACGTGATTCCATATGTGTTATTTCATAGTTTTGATGTATTCACTATTATTCTTCAATGTAGAAAAGAGTAAAAATAAAGAAAAACCCTCGAATGAGTAGGTGTGTCCAAACTTTTGAATGATACTGTTAATCAAATGTGTTTTTGTTCCTCAGTATTATTGCTGTATAAAAGTGCCACAAAAGTGGTCCCTGTGTGTCAATTTGATTTTGACTGGCCTGAAATGCCCCCTCCTCCCTCCTACCATGACAAAACCCCTGATAAGATGATGATCAATATTTGGAATGAGCAGCACCAACGTGATGAAGACACAACTTTCGCTACAAGGGATACCTATGAAAGATTGTCAAAGGATAAAAACGGAGCTAACACATCTGAATTATATTGCACTGAAAGAGGTAAGCTGACACTTAAACTATCTGATGAATATATATTTTATTTTGATGATAATGAGGTAAAGCACAAAACACATATGACATGACCAAAACTTGATACATAGTAATGAATGCATGCAATGCCATAAGATTAAGGAGAAGTCAAGTCTAATAATACATGTAATGACAGGAGGTAGGAAGGAGTGTACATTTTCTCTGCTTTTGTTGATTGTTAAAATCACTGTGATAGTAATCTATTATTCAGTTCACTTCTTTTGAACCAAGTTGCAACTGGTTATTTTAGACAAAGATATCCTGTTTCCACAGCCGTCACTAACTCACCATGTCCCCTGCGGCCACAACTAACCTGGGGTACACCCCACCAGATGGAGGCTGGGGCTGGGCTGTGGTCTTTGGTGCCTTCATTTCCATCGGGTTCTCCTATGCCTTTCCCAAATCTCTCACCATCTACTTCAAGGAGATTCAGATGTACTTCAGTGTCTCCTACAGTGAGATTGCATGGGTGTCCTCAATCATGCTGGCTGCCATGTACGCAGGAGGTAAGTGTATACTGTGTGTGCATGTCATGGCTTATGGGGTATCACAATGTGTCAATAGGAATGTTATTTGTCCAACACACACTTTGGGCTGATTTCCCAGAGATTCTCCATTTAGCATTATTTTTAGTCCAAGGCTAGGTTCTATGTCTGTGAAACAGTGCCATTGTGTAAATAAAGGCAACAGCCACTGAAAGGTAATTATATATGATTATAAACTGGGTTGTTCGTGTCCTACATGCTGATTGGCTGACAGCCGTGGTATATCAGATTGCATAACACGGGTATGACAAAACATGTTATTTTACAGTTCTAATTACGTTGGTAACGAGTTCATAATAACAATAAAGTACCTTGGGGGTTTGTGGTATATGGCCAATATACCATGGCTAAGGGCTGTATCCAGGCACTCTCCTTTGCGTCGTGCATAAGAACAGCCCTTAGCCGTGGTATATTGGCCATATACCACACCCCTTCGTACCTTATTGCTTAAATATAGCGCTTTTCCTCTCATTATCTTTGCAGGTCCAGTGAGCAGTATACTGGTCAACCGCTATGGTTGCCGAACTGTGGTTATCATTGGTGGGCTCATGGTTGGGGCGTCTATGGTTGCTGCTTCCTTTGGCACTACGATTATACATCTGTATTTATTAGTTGGAGTCATTGGAGGTATTTATTTGAATGTTTTCTTAAAATATTGTCATTATTATGAAAATGTGTAGAATGTATTTATAATCACCAGTTTTCTTTGTTATGGGCTTAAAGCCACGAAAACCACAAATCTCAATCAATATCAGGCATGTGTTGTGTAATGTTTTTATAAATGTTTCTCTCTCTAGTTCTGACTGGGTAGGGAGGGAACTGAGTGGTTGGTTTCCGAGTAGATATGTTATGTACGTCAGAAGGCCGTGTCACTCATAGGGAGGAATAGTCTTTGATCACTCAGGGTCAATGCGCTAGGGAGCCTCTACACTCTCTCCCTCTTTCAGTTCAAGGACCTTCACTATGGGGCCTGCCTGTCTGTTAGACCATTTTATCAGGTTGCTTTGGGATATTCTTCCCCAACTCTGATGAGTCAATAATTTTACATGCATGGTATTTGGAAAACTATCATACCAGCAAACAATGCTTTAGTGAAGTATTCTCAGATAGGGTAAGGATTGTTGAAATGTCAATAAACTGCTATGCTGGAAAAACTAAATGGAGAGGAAGAGAGCTCTAAAGAGAAACCACAGCAACTTGAATGTAAGCTCAGCTTCAGACAATTTGTACTCGGACTGACAGTTGTGACGTTTGAGTGGCATGTTATCTGACAGATTGGCAGAGGATAGTTTAAATCTTCAAGAGGTTCAGGGTGACACCATCACTGTCATACGGCCAATGTAAATGGAATTCATTAATTCATAGATGATGGATTGATAAAGCAACCTTTCTTCTCTACAGGTTTTGGCCTCTCCTTCAACCTACAACCTTCCCTTACAATCATAGGAAAGTACTTCCAGGTGAAAAGGCCAATTGCAAACGGCCTGGCCATGGCAGGAAGTCCAGTATTCCTCTCCACTCTGGCTCCACTCAATCAGTTCCTGTTTGATAACTTTGGATGGAGGGGAGCCTTTATGATCCTGGGAGCCATAGTGATGAACTGCTGCGTTGCTGGGGCCCTGATGAGACCCGTTAACATGAAAACAGTCCAAAAACATCCTGTCACAGCCTCCAAAGGAACAACTGCCAAGAAGGCTGGGTCCACTGAGAACAACGCTAACCCTGAGGCAGGGGACCTTCTAACTGAAACAGAGCAGAAGCAGAAGATAGGTGGCTGTGCAGACAAATTAATGGATCTCTCTCTCTTTAAACACAGAGGCTTCATCATCTACCTCATAGGCAATGTGGTCATGTTTTTTGGCTTCTTTGCTCCAGTGGTCTTTCTCCCCTCATATGCCAAAGGTATTGGGATTGATAACTACCAGGCCGCTTTCCTTCTCTCCATCTTTGCCTTCGTGGACATGTTTGCCAGGCCAGGCACCGGCCTCATCGCCAACACCAAATGGATTAGACCCAGGATCCAGTACTTCTTCAGTTTCTCTGTGGCGTACAACGGTGTGTGTCACCTCCTCTGCCCGTTCCTTGCGGTATACCTGGGGTACGCAGGCCTGGTGGTTTATGCTGTATTCTTTGGTGTGGCGTTTGGGATGGTGTGTGCTCTGCTCTTTGAGGTCCTGATGGATCTGGTGGGAGCACAGCGGTTCTCAAGCGCTGTAGGACTGGTCACCATCCTCGAGTGTGGCCCTGTGCTTCTGGGTCCCCCAATTTCAGGTGAGTGAAGGAAATGTATTCATAATAAAAATAAAAAAAATCCCCCAATTTCGATCTTGTCTCATCTCTACAACTCCACAATGGGCTCAGGAGGCGAAGGTCGAGTCATGCGTCCTCCGTAACATGACCAGCTAAACCGCGCTTCTTAACACCCACCCACTTAACCCAGAAGCCAGCCGCACCAATGTGTCGGAGGAAACACTGTTCACCTGACAACCAATGTCAGCTTGCAGGTGCCCGGCCCTCCACAGGGAGTCGGTAGAGCGCGATGAGCCAAGTAAATGCTCCCGGCTAAACCCTCCCCTAACCCAGATGATGTTGGTCCAATTATGTGCCTCCCTATGGGACTCCCGATCATCTCATATGTATATATTATCTCACATGTATATACTGTACTCGATACCATCTACTGCATCTTGCCTATGCCGTTCTGTACCATCACTCATTCATATATCTTTATGTACATATTCTTTATCCCTTTACACTTGTGTGTATAAGGTAGTAGTTGTGGAATTGTTAGGTTAGATTACTTGTTGGTTATTACTGCATTGTCGGAACTAAAAGCACAAGCATTTCGCTACACTCGCATTAACATCTGCTAACCATGTGTATGTGACAAATACATTTGATTTGATTAGATTAGATTTTGATCACTGCTGTTTGTGATACAGCCAGTGTCTTTAGTGAGTATTCATACATTTTAAAGATGCTTGTGTATATACAGTGCCTTCCGAAAGTATTCAGACTCCTTGACTTTTTCCAAATGTTGTTATATTACAGCCTTATTTTATAATGGACAAAAAAAATAAAACCGAAAACAGGTTTTTAGAAATGTTTGCAAATGTATTAAAAATAAAAACAGAAATACCTTATTTACATAAGTATTCAGACCAACAGTCTTGAAGGAGTTCCCACATATGCTGAGCACTTGTTGGCAGCGTTTCCATTGATCATCCTTGAGATATTTATACAACTTGATTGGAGTCCACCTGTGGTAAATTCAATAGATTGGACATGATTTGGAAAGGCTATATAAGGTCCCACGGTTGACAGTGCATGTCAGAGCAAAAACCAAGTCATGAGGTGGAAGGAATTGTCCGAAGAGCTCCGAGACAGGATTGTGTCGAGGCACAGATCAGGGGAAGGGTACCAAAACATTTCTGCAGCATTGAAGGTCCCCAAGAACACAGTGGCCTGTGTTCTTTGGAATCACCCAGATTCTTCCAAGAGCTGGCCGCCTGGCCAAACTGAGCAATCGTGGGAGAAGGGCCTTGGTCAGGGAAGTGACCAAAAACCCGATGGTCACTCTGACAGTGCTCTAGTGTTCCTCTGTGGAGATAGGAGAACCTTCCAGAAGGACAACCATCTCTGCATCACTCCACCAATCAGGCCTTTATGGTAGTGTGACCAGATGGAAGCCACTCCTCAGTAAAAGGCACATGACAGCACACTTGGAGTTTGCCAAAAGTCACCTAAAGAATCACAGACCATGAGAAACAAGATTGTCTGTTCTTATCAAATCTAGATTGAACTCTTTGGCCTGAATGCCAAGTGTCACGCCTGGAGGAAACCTGGCACCATCCCAACGCTGTAGCATGGTGGTGGCAGCATCATGCTGTGGGGATGTTTTTCAGATGCAGGGACTGGGAGACTAGTAAGGATCGAGGAAAAGATTAACGGAGCAAAGTACAGAGAGATCCTTGATGAAAACCTGCTCAGGAGCTCAGACATGGGCGAAGGTTCACCTTTCAACAGGACAACGACCCTAAGCACACAGCCAAGACAACGCAGTAGTGGCTTGGGGACAAATCTCTGAATGTCCTTGAGTGGCCCAGCTAGAACCCGTACTTGAACCCGATTGAACATCTCAGGAGAGACCTGAAAATAGCTGCAGAAACGCTCCCCATCCAACCTGACAGAGCTTGAGAGGAGAAACTCTCCAAATACAGATGTGCCAAGCTTGTAGCGTCATGCCTAAGAAGATACGAGGCTGTAATTGCTGCCAAAGGTGCTTCAATAAAGTACTGAGCAAAACGTCTGAATACTTACAGTATGTAAATGTCATATTTATTTTTTTCTTTTTTTATACATTTGCAAAAATGTATAAAAACCTGTTTTTGCTTTGTCATTATGGGGTATTGTGTGTAGATTGATGAGGGGGAAAATATATTTAAAAAATATATATATAATATATAATAAATGGCTCCTACTCTCTCTGCAGGGTTTTTGGTGGATGTCTTTGACGACCACAAATACATGTATTGGGCATGTGGTGCCATGATGCTGGCACCTGGCATCTTTCTCTTCATCATGAACTACTTCAATTACAAACAACTGGACCAGGAGGAGAGGGAGAGACAGAGTGGAGCCATTGGGATGCAGTCTGTTAAGCAGTCTGTAGCGGAGGAGGAAGAAGCAAGGAAGAAGGAGATGAAAATGACTAAGGATGAGGAAATGGCAGAAGGGACAGGGGACTAAGGGGTTTATTAATGGGTTAATGTTGATGTTCATTATTTAGACCTGGGTTGAAATATTATTTCAAATATCTCAATTACTTTCACAAACATTTTGAATTAAGAATTCAGATATTTTTTATTTGAAAGGTAAGTAGTTTAACATTGGAATGTATTTGGAAATAGAATTGGAAAGTTTTGGCATGTATTTAAAATGACTCAAATACACTGACTCAAATACACTTTAACCCAGGTATTTGAAAATAATATTTGCATTAAGTATTTAAAAATACTTTCAAATTCTTCCAATTGTAGTAGTTGATTTGTATATTTTAACATTTTATATTTTTTATATGTATTTTTGTGTTGAGGTTGTTGAAATATTTGTATCATACTCTGTTTGCCAAATAAGCAATCATGTCTACCCAAAGGCAATGTAAATACAATATGATTCTTGCAAATAAAATGGCACAACTTCATCAGTACTATGTGGAGGAAGCTGTAACCCACATATTTATGACCAAAAGATGGCAGTACAGGCCTACTACAGTAAAAAAGGTTCTCTGATCACATCAGGAGTTCAGTACGCCTGTCCTCGAGGGTTGTAGTCCTGCTGGTTTTCATATCTCCCTGGCACTTCATTGCCTAATGAATGGATATCACTGATTGGCTAGGGAATTGTTTTTATTTCTCGGAATAATATTATATTACTGTAAATTATGTTTACATGACCTTGACATGCAGAACATCTCTCAATATCCCCTCAACTGTGGTATTCAATGTAGGCGGGTGTTACTAGTTTATATGCACCAGACCAAATAAATGTTGCCGTGAAAATTATCTGGTCTGGCCTCATTGAACCGTGTTCAAAATACCTAATCAACATAGCTTTCTAGTGTGGTCATTATAAAAGATCAATGCTCACCATTACACATAGATGTCCTCATCATTGCACATAGATGTCCTCATCATTACACATAGATGTCCTCATCATTACACATGGATGTCCTCATCATTACACATAGATGTTCTCATCCTTACACATAGATGTCCTCATCATTACACATAGATGTCCTCATCATTACACATAGATGTCCTCATCATTACACATAGATGTCCTCATCATTACACATAGATGTCCTCATCATTACTCATAGATGTCCTCATCATTACATACATTTTAAGGCAGAAATTGCCTCTCTTAGATGGCAGGAACATTGTTAATCAGAGAAACCTGAAAATCTGATAGGAAACACATGTAACTGCCAGAGAAAGATCTATCTAGGGTCTTGGTCTTGTATAATTGTCAATGACAATGTTGCAGCATTCAGCTTCAGCTTCATTTTTTTAGATGCTGGAGAACACCATGCCTCAGTATGTTGTTATTACAGTATTAAGTATACAGAAAATCGGGTAGGTCATAGTTCACATGGGTAAATTACTGATTGACCTACAATACCAGACAAACGTTTGGACACACATACTCATTCCAGGGTTTTTATTTATTTTGACTATTTTCTACATTGTAGAATAATAGTGAAGACATCAAAACTGTGGAAGAGAAATGACAGTCCATCATTAATTTAAGACATGTAGGTTAGTCATTCCGGATAATTTCAAGTACTTTGAAAGTTTCTTCAAGTTCAGTCGCAAAAACCATCAAGCGCTATGATGAAACTGGCTCTCATGAGGACCGCCACAGGAAAGGAAGACCCAGAGTTACCTCTGCTGCAGAGGATAAGTTCATTGGAGTTACCAGCCTCAGAAATTGCAGCCCAAATAAATGCTTCACAGAGTTCAAGTAACAGACATATGTCAAAAACAACTGTTCAGAGGAGACTGCGTGAATCAGGCCTTCGTGGTAAAATTGCTGCAAAGAAACCACTACTAAAGGACACCAATAAGAAGAAGAGACTTGCTTGTGCCAAGAAACATGAGCAATGGACTTTAGACCGGTGGAAATCTGTCCTTTGGTCCGATGAGTCCAAATTTGACATTTTTTGTTCCAACCGCTGTATCTTTGTTAGATGCAGAGTAGTTGAACGGGTGATTTCCGCATGTGTAGTTCCCACCGTGAAGCATGGAGGAGGAGGTGTGATGGTGAGGGGGTGCTTTGCTGGTGACACTGCCTGTGACTTATTTTGAATTCAAGGTACACTTAACCAGCATGGCAACCACAGCATTCTGCAGAGATACACCATCCCATCTGGTTTTGTGCTTAGTGGGGCTATCCTTTGTGTTTCAACAGGACAATGACCCATCACACCTCCAGGCTGTGTAAGGGCTATTTAACCAAGAAGGAGAGTGATGGAGTGCTGCATCAGATGACCTGGCCTCCATAATCACCCGACCTTAACCCAATTGAGATGGTTTGTGATGAGTTGGACTGCAGAGTGAAGGAAAAGCAGCCAACAAGTGCTCAGCATATGTGGGAACTCCTTCAAGACTGTTGGAAAAATATATTTTGATATGTTTAACAACAGATGGCAGCATCGCGACTAGCTCTTAGGAAACTTTGCAGAATTTTGTTTTTGTATGTACTATGTTTTATATTATTAGCTCAGGAAATGTTTTGTGTCATTACATACAGCCGGGAAGAACTATTGGATATTAGAGCGGTGGTAACTCACCAGAACTACCAGCATTATGACCAGGAAAATGTCTTCCCTGGAGCAGATCCTTTGTTCACTCTCCCCAGAGCAATTTAACTTATTCCAGAGGCTGACTCAAAACATCGCCGGCGGAGGAAAGACACTTTAGGAGGCCTGCTGGTTCGACTTAGGAGGCGCACACACCACCCACCGCTTCCGATTATATTACTCGCTAATGTTCAGTCTTTGGATAACAAAGTTGATGAGCTTAGAGCAAGGATTTCTTTCCAGAGAGACATTGGGGCCTGTAACATACTTTGTTTCACGGAAACATGGCTCTCTTGGGATACTCTGTCGGAGTCAGTAAAGCCAGCAGGATTCTCAGTACATCGCGCAGACAGGAATAAATATCTCTCCGGGAAGTAGAAGGGCAGAGGGGTGTGTTTTATGATTAACGACTCATGGTGTAATTCTAGGAACATATAGGAACTCAAGTCCTTTTCTTCACCCTACCTAGAAAACCTCACAATTAAATGCCGGCCATATTATCTCCCAAGATAATTCTCCTCCGTCATCGTCATTGCCGTTTACATCCCACCTCAAGCCAAAACCTTGATGGCCCTCAAAAACTTCAATGGACTTTATGCAAACTGGGAACCACATAAGGAACTTCAATGGACTTTATGCAAACTGGGAACCACATAAGGAAGTGTATAGGAAATATAGTACCCACTGTGACTATTAAAACCTACCTTAACCAGAAACCATGGACAGATGGTAGCATTCACGCGAAACTGAAAGCGTGAACCACTGCATTTAACCATGGAAAGGCGACTGGTAATATTGCAGAATATAAACAGTGTAGTTATTCACTCCACAAGGCAATCAAACAAGCTAAATGTCAATATAGAGAGAAATTCGCAATTCAACGGCTCAGACACGAGACGTATGTAGCAGGGACTGCAGACAATCACGGACTACAAAAGGAAAATCATTCATGTCGCCGAGACTGACATCTTGCTTCCGGACAGGCTAAAAACATTATTTGCACGCTTTGAGGATAACACAGTGCCGCCAACGCAGCCCGCTAACTTGGACTGTGGGCTCACCTTCTCCGTGGCTGACGTGAGTAAAACATTTAAATGTGTTAAACCTCACAAGGCTGACGGCCCAGACGGCATCCCTAGCCGCATCCTCAGAGCATGCACAGACCAGCTGGCTGGTGTGTTTACGGGCATATTCAATCTCTCCCTATCCCAGTCTGCAGTCCCCACATGCTTCAAGATGGCCACAATTGTTCCTGTACCCAAGAAGGCAAAGGTAACTGAACTTAATGACTATCGCCCTGTAACACTCACCTCTGTCATCACGAAGTGCTTTGAGAGACTAGTCAAGGATCAAATCACCTCTACCTTACCTGCCACTCTAGACCCACTTCAATTTGCTTACCGCCCCAATAGATCCACAGACGATGCAATAGCCATCACTCTGCACACTGCCCTATCCCATTTGGACAAGAGGACTACCTATGTAAGAATGCTGTTCATTGACTATAGCTCAGCATTCAACACCATCGTACCCTCCACGCTCATCATTAAGCTCGAGGCCCTGGGTCTAAATCACGCCCTGTGCAACTGGGTCCTGGACTTCCTGACGGGTCTTCCCCAGGTGGTGAAGGTAGGAAACATCACCTCCACTCTGCTGATTCTCAACACGGGGGCCCTACAAGGGTGCGTACTCAGCCCCCTCATGTACTCCATGTTCACCCATGAATGCTTGGCCAAACATGCCTCCAACTCAATCATCATGTTTGCAGATGATACAACAGTAGTTGGCTTGATTACCACCGATGACGAGACAGCCTACAGGGAGGTGGTGAGAGCTCTGGGAGTGTGGTGCCTGGAAAACACCCTCTCACTCAACGTCAACAAAACAAAGGAGATATTTGCAGACTTCAGGAAACAGCATCTACATCAACGGAACCGAAGTGGAGAAGGTGGAAAGCTTCAAGCTCCTTGGCATACACATCACTGACAAACTGAAATGGACCACCCACACAGACCATGTGGTGAAGAAGGCGCAACAGAGCCTCTTCAACCTCAGGAGTCTGAAGAAATTTGGCTTGTCACCTAAAGCCCTCACAAACCTTTACAGATGCACAATTGAAAACATCCTGTAGGGCTGTATCACCGATTGGTACGGCAACTGCACCGCCTGGAACCACAAGGCTCTCCAGAGGGTAGTGCGGTCTGCCCAACGCATTACCGGGGGCAAACTACCTGCCCTCCAGGACACCTACAGCACACAATGTCACAGGAAGGCCCAAAAAATCATCAAGGACATCAACCACCCGAGCCACCCCGCTATCATCCAGAAGGCGAGGTCAGTAGAGGTGGATCAAAGCAGGGACCGACAGACTGAAAAACAGCTTCGATCTCAAGGCCATCAAACTGTTAAAGAGCCATCACTAGAACATTAGAGGCTGCTGCCTGTAGGCATAGACTAGAAATCACTGGCCACTTAAAGGAATGGAACACTAGTCACTTTAATAATGTTTACATACCTGGCATTACTCATCACATATGTATATACTGAATTCTATTCTATTCTATGGTATCTTAGTCACTTAATAATGTTTACATATCTTTCATTACTCATCTCATATGTATGTACTGTTTTCTAAACTATTCTACTGTATTTTAGTCCGTTCCGCTCTGACATTGCTCATCCATATGTTAATTCATTCCTACTTAGATTTGTGTGTATATGTGGTGTAATTTGCTTGTTAGATATATTTTTTTTTAACCTTTATTTAACTTGGCAAGTCAGTTAAGAACAATTTCTTATTTACGCTGACAGCCTAGAAAGAGTGGGTTAACTGCCTTGTTCGGGGGCCGAATGACAGATGTTTACCTTGTCAGCTCGGGGATCTAGCAACCTTTCTGTTACTGGCCCAACGCTCTAACCACTAGGCTACCTGCCACCCCAACTGCACTGTCAGAGCTAGAAGCATAAGCATTTCGCTACACCTGCAATAACATCTGCTAATCACATGTATGTGACCAATAAAATTAGATTTGATTCACTATTGTTTTACAATGTAGAAAATAGTAAAAATAAAGAAAAACCCTTGAACGAGTAGGTGTCCAAACTTCTGACTGGTATTGTACATACAGAGTTAACCACATCACCCTGAGGACACTGACAGGCATCCACAGTTCAAGACGTGGGCACAATCCGAGAAAGTGAAGGCCTCCAATTAGTAGCCGTTCCCATAAGCCTCTGCATTATCTCCTTACTGAACAGCTTGTACGTAATTACAGACACTGAACTGGGACTGATGTCAGTAAATCTGACTTTAATTGAGACCCAGAAGATTGGATCTTGGCAGCTTTTCAGGATGGGTCAACCCTTCTTTCCTCGTGATGGCTGTTAGAGACTTGAGAGCCCAGCCACGGCTTATATTAACCTTGGGTGATGGAGATAGATGGAGAGGAGATTTGAAGAAATGCAGACAAAACAATATTTTGACATTTGAATAGACTTTATAATAGTTCTAGTGATGCTAATTGATATTTGCCTATAATATCAAAAGATGACATTATGAGTCATGCCATGAGGACTTCATTATCAGATGGAGATAGAAAAGAATGAGATACAAAATATGCACCAGCAAGACACACCAAAGCCATACTCAAGGAACATGGTTCTTAAAAGTAACAGCAGTCATAAAAAAAAAGCTATGACCGACTGGTAGTTAGTTACTCTAATGATACACCAAGGTTGGGAATTACTGTGGTTCCACGCTTCAGTACACATCTAAAATCTGGAGAAATTAACATATCTAGGTTAAACCAGCACTGTACCATAACCACTGCTTTAATTGCTTGAGCTGGATATGTGAAAAGAAGGAAATGATGCTGTCTGCCTAATCCAACATGTTTGTTTATAATCTCTGCTAATCTGCTTTAACTGTTGCAGTATAACTAATCTGTCTTCACAGTGTTTACATCCCAAGAGGAGAGAGTAGGCTGGGGACGTCATGGGAATGACACCCTGAGGCTTTATCTACTTAGTTCTAGACCCTGTACTAATACAACTGTGAGACACACTGAAGATGGATAGAACATTTACCATGGATTTAGTGAGTTCTTATGTCATGTCGTCATATTGCCAACACACAGAGAAGCAGTGGCCACTGGCATGTCTCGGTCTGTCTATCCAAGCTGCATTCAAGGATTCGACCACAACACTATCTACGACGGCATTTTATTGCCTGTAGTTTGATAGACCACAGTCTGTGAATTTACTGGAGCATTGTCTGATACGTAGAATGCTTACCCGCAACTGCTGCATTTCATACAAATTAAATCAAACATGCCTACATATCAAAATACTTGTACTGTGGGTTCTAATCATTTCCTGTGTTCAGTGTGAACTTGGGAAGCGTAGACTGTGTGTTACCCAAGGAAATCCCTAGAGGGCAGACTAAATCAAATGAACCAGTAAACCACAAAACTCAATACATATTTTCTGTCAACAGATTTCCTGCCATTTGCTCTCCATCTGGGGGGAGAGTTTTCCAAAAATAATAAAATACCCATATGCATGTCCAGATGGAAATAGTTTCATTAAGTAAAATTGGGTGGTAAGCAACATCGAGGTTGAAGGAACCACTTGAATACTTAGTCTATAATTAAACTTTGTGGAGGTGCTACATGTTTGAACCCAGCATCCTACATAGAAGTGTTTGAGTGTCTCTTCTCTCCTGAAAGACCAACCCTGTTTCCTGCTTCAGTACCCTGGGTGTAGTCATGCAGAAGCTTGTATGTTCTGCTATCAGAGGGAATTTGTTTGAACCCAGACAAAAGAGGGACTCGAAACATCAAACATTCATACACTACACTACTCAATTATGAAAGAAGTCTAGAGGCCATGCAAAAGAAGACAAAATGAATTTATGGTGTTTCCTGTAATCAACATGCTGTGAAACTCAAATCTCCAAACTAAGCCAATGCAACATGGTTTTTTATGCTTTTGCCAGCCATTTTGTCTGAGACATTATAAATTATCATCCAAACTCACATTTACCATGCCTTTTAAAGGTCACATTGCTAGGTCCCTGACTGACATTACTAATATGTAATTGAAAATATACTGAACAAAAATATAAACGTAACATGCAACAATTTCTAAGATTTTACTGAGGTACAGTTCATAGGAAATCAGTCAATTGAAATGAATTCATGAGGCCCTGATCTATGGATTTCACATGACTGGGAATACAGATATTCATCTGTTGGTCACAGATACCTTAAAAAAATGGCCCTCACAATGGGCCTCAGGATCTCAACACGGTATTTCATGGTATTTCTGTGCACTCAAATTGCCATCGATAAAATGCAATTGTGTTCATTGTCCGTAGCTTATGCCTGCCCATACCATAACCCTACCGCCACCATGGGGCACTCTGTTCACAATGTTGACATCAGCAAACCGCTCGCTCCCACGGTTGTGAGGCTGGTTGGATTGTGAGGCTGGTTGGACTTACTGCTAAATTCTCTAAAATGACATTGGAGGCAGATTATGGTAGAGAAATTAACATTAAATTCTCTGGCAACAGCTCTGGTGGACATTCCTGTAGTCACCATGCCAATTGCACGTTCCCTCAAAAGCTCAGACATCTGTGGCACAGTGTTGTGTGACAAAACTGCATATATAAGAGTTGCCTTTTATTGTCCCCAGCACAAAGTGTGCCTGTGTAATGGTCATGCTATTAAATTATGAGCTTCTTGATATGACACACCTGTCAGGTGGATGGATTATTTTAGCCAAAGAAAAATGCTCACTAACAGGGAAGTATCCAAATTTGTATACACAATTTGAGAGAAATAAGCTTTTTGTGCATATGGAACATTTCTGGGATCTTTTATTTCAGCTCATGAAACATGGGACCCAACATTTTCTATGTTGCGTTTATGTTTTTGTTCAGTATATTTACTCAGCAAAAAAAGAAACAGCCCTTTTTCAGGACCCTGTCTTTCAAAGATAATTTATAAAAATCCAAATTACTTCACAGATCTTCATTGTAAAGGGTTTAAACACTGTTTCCCATACTTGTTCAATGAACCATAAACAATTAATAAACATGCACTAACAGCTTACAGACAGTTGGCAATTAAGGTCACAGTTATGAAAACTTAGGACACTAAAGAGGCCTTTCTACTGACTTTGAAAAATACCAAAAGAAAGATGCCCAGGTTCTCTGCTCATCTGGTGGACGTGCCTTGGGCATGCTGGAAGGAGGCATGAGGATTGCAGATAAATTGCAATGTCCGTACTGTGAGACACCTAAGACAGCGATACAGGGAGACAGGACGGACAGCTGATCATCTTCGCAGTGGCAGAGTACATGTAACAGCACCTGCCCAGGATCGGTATATCAGAACATCACACCTGCGGGACAGGTACAGGATGGCAACAACAACTGCCCAAGTTACACCAGGAACACACAATCACTCCATCAGTGCTCAGACTGTCTGCAATAAGCTGAGAGAGGCTGGACTGAGGACTTGTAGGCCTGTTGTAAGGCAGGTCCTCACCAGACATCACAGGCAACAACGTCGCCTATGGGCACAAACCCACCGTCGCTGGACCAGACAGGACTGGCAAAAAGTGCTCTTCACTGACGAGTCGTGGTTTTGTCTCACCATGGGGTGATGGTCGGATTCGAGTTTATTGTCGAAGGAATGAGCGTTACACCGAGGCCTGTACTATGGAGCGGGATCAATTTGGAGGTGGAGGATCTGTCATGGTCTGGGGCGGTGTGTCACAGCATCATTGGACGGAGCTTGTTGTCAAGGCAGGCAATTTCAACGCTTTGCGTTACAGGGAAGATGTCCTCCTCCCTCATGTGGTACCCTTCCTGCAGGCTCATCCTGACATGACCCTCCAGCATGACAATGCCACCAGCCATACTGCTTGTTCTGTGCAGGATTTCCTGCAAGACAGGAACGTCAGTGTTCTGCCATGGGCAGCAAAGAGCCCGGATCTCAATCCCATCGAGCACGTCTGGGACCTGTTGGATCGGAAGGTGAGGGCTAGTGCCATTCCCCCCAGAAATGTCCGGGAACTTGCAGGTGCCTTGGTGGAAGAGTGGGGTAACATTTCACAGCAAGAACTGGCAAATCTGGTGCAGTCCATGAGGAGGAGATGCACTGCAGTACTTAATGCAGCTGGTGGCCACACCAGATACTGACGGTTACTTTTGATTTTGACCCCCCCTTTGTTCATGGACACATTTTTCCATTTCTGTTAGTCACATGTCTGTGGAACTTGTTCAGTTTATGTCTCAGTTGTTGAATCTTGTTATGTTCATACAAATATTTACACATGTTAAGTTTGCTGAAAATAAACGCAGTTGACAGTGAGAGGACATTTATTTTTTGCTGAGTTTATATTCCCCTCTCTTACTCTTTCTCTCTCTCACAAACAAACTAGAGAGTAGAGAGAGATAATGGAGAGAGGGAAATCTAATCTGAAACATAGCATGGTCCAACTACTGTAGGAGACCATCACCTTTATCAGGGGAACACAATCGTGAGGGGCAATTCGACCTGAGAGATAACATTGTACTATTTCATTCAATTTGTTACTCTTAATTTGGAGAAATTGTATCCACTCTAAGATGGTAGTTCCCAATCCCCATTTTCACAGATATAGCTATATAGCTGTTCCAGTGTAATGTCCTCTGGGAGAAAGAAGCAGGCCTGAGCTACCATTGTCTATTCCCTTTAAAGTGCTCTACTTTTCACCAGGGGCCATAGGGCTTTAGTAAAAAAGAAGTGCACTATATAGGGAATTGGGTGTCGTTTGGGACACGTGACGTGGAGGGTTGGGATTGGGCATGGAAAAGGGAGAGGAGCAGAAATAATTACCAGAACAACTGAGGCATGACGGTTTGTCCTTGCCCCAAAGTGAAAAGCAGGATGAGGCATGATGAGCTCCATACACCAATCTCAGACCTAACATCTGTGTCATTACATATCAAGAAACATTGTAATGTCTGGACTGCTGCTGGTACATTCTGACATATACATGGTCTCTGAATTGTGGACCAGTTTATCCGTTGTGATGAGTCAACGTGCCAGTGGATACACTATTTGGAAATATATGATGGATACCAGGGTTGGGTAGGTTACTTTCTAAATGTAATCCGTTACAGTTACTAGTTACTTGTCCACAATTGTAATCAGTAATGTAACTTTGGGATTACCCAAACTCGGTAACATAATCTGATTACTCTGTTACTTTTAGATTACTTTTCCCTTAAGAAGCATTAGAAGACAAAACAGATCCATTAAATGCATTTGATGTTTCATCATAGTGGTCTCTGACTTGTGGTCAGACTCACTCAGGTGGAACAAACTTAAACTTGCACCTTTTTCCAACGCTGAATTGAATGTCATTGAGAAAAAAGAAAGGTATCATCATTTATTTTTCATCTCGCTAACATCCTTTATGAATTTTAAAATAATCAAAGAAGTAATCATCTATTTTTTCAAAAGTATCTGTAATCTGATTACCATATCTATGTTGGTAGTGTACCTGATTACAGTTTTTTTTTTGTAATCAGATTATATGTAAAATCCAACTCTGATGGATACAGTGGGTATTATAAGTATTCAGGCCTCTTGTACTACTTCACGTTTTATTTTGTTACAAAATGCGATTCAAATTGATTTAAATGTCTTCTTTTGTCAACAATCAACACAAAATACTCTGTCAAAGTGGAAGAGGAATTTCTTTTTTTAAAGATGAATGAAAAATTAAACAAATATTCTTTGTAATGCAAGAAGAAATATTGTACCTATATACACGGTAGTTCCCAATCCCCATTTTCACAGATATAGCTATATAGCTGTTCCAGTGTCATGTCCTCTGGGAGAAAGAAGCAGGCCTGAGCTATCATTGTCTATTCCCTTTAAAGTGCTCTACTTTTCACCAGGGCCCATAGGGCTTTAGTAAAAAATAAGTGCACTATATAGGGAATTGGGTGTCGTTTGGGACACGTGACGTGGAGGGTTGGGATTGGGCATGGAAAAGGGAGAGGAGCAGAAATAATTACCAGAACAACTGAGGCATGACGGTTTGTCCTTGCCCCAAAGTGAAAAGCAGGATGAGGCATGATGAGCTCCATACACCAATCTCAGACCTAACATCTGTGTCATTACATATCAAGAAACATTGTAATGTCTGGACTGCTGCTGGTACATTCTGACATATACATGGTCTCTGAATTGTGGACCAGTTTATCCGTTGTGATGAGTCAACGTGCCAGTGGATACACTATTTGGAAATATATGATGGATACCAGGGTTGGGTAGGTTACTTTCTAAATGTAATCCGTTAGTTACTATTTACCTGTCCAAAATTGTAATCAGTAACACAACTTTTGGATTACCCAAACTCAGTAAGGTAATCTGATTACACTCAGTTACTTTTGGATTACTTTCCCTTTAAGAAACATTAGAAGACAAAAAGGATCCATCAAATGCATTTGGTGTTTCATGATAGTGGTCTCTGACTTGTGGTCAGACTCACTCAGGTGGAACAAACTTAAACTTGCTCCTTTTTTCAATGCTGAATTGAATGTCATTGAGAAAACAGAAATTGTATTTTTTCCAAAACATCCTTTCTGAATTTAAAAGTAATCCAAGAAGTAACCATCAAGTTTTCAAACGTATCTGTAATCTGATTACAATATTTTAGCTGGTAATGTAGCTGATAACGGTTCATTTTTTTGTAATCAGATTACGTGTAAACCCCAATTCTGATGGATACAGTGTGTATTATAAGTATTCACCCCTGTTAGATTTATTCACATTTTATTTTGTTACAAGCTGCGACTAAAATGAATAAATTGTAAAAAAAATTATCAACGATCTGTACAAAATACTCTAATGTCAAATTGGAAGAAATATTCCATTTTTTTTTTAAGATTAATGAAAAATAAACACTAATAGAAAACACTCAAATAAAATCATGATTCAGCCATCACCATGCTTGAAAATAAGGAGGCAATTACTCAGTGATGTGTTGTGTTGAATTTGCTCCAAACATAAGTGTGGATAAGTGTGGATAAGTGTATTTCTTTGCCGTGTAGTTTTTCTTCAGTATTACTTTAGTGCCTTGTTGCATGTTCTGTATATTTTTATTCAGTATTTTGAAAATTATTTTCACTCTTATCATTTAGGTCATTATTGTGAAGTAACTACAATGTTGTTGATCCATCCTCAGTTTTCTCCTTCCATTGAACTATCACAGCCATTTTTGCTGTATTCAAATCACCAATGGCCTAATGGTGACATCCCTGAGCAATTTCCTTCCTGTCCTGCAGCTCACTTTAGAAGGACTGATGTACACTATCTTTGATGTGTTTCGTGGTTTAGTACATCATCCACATCATAATTATTAACTTGACTATGCTTGAAGAGATGTTCAATGTCGGACTTGTTATTGTTTCCCATCTACTGACCTTCTTTATGAGGCTTTTGAAAAACTCCCTGAATCTGTGCTTGAAATACTTAACTGAAGGACTCATCCCATATTATTTCACACAGCATGAGTCCATGAAATGTATTATGTGATTTGTTAAGTCAAATTTTACTCCTGAACTAATTTAAGCTTGCCTAAATAAAGGGGGTGAATATTGTATTTATGCAAACACTATATTTTAGTATTTTTTTAACCTTTATTTATCTAGGCAAGTCAGTTAAGAACAAATTCTTATTTACAAGAACGGCCTAGGAACAGTGGGTTAACTGCCTTGTTCAGGGGTAGAACAACAGATTTTTACCTTGTCAGCTCGGGGATTTGATCTAGCAACCTTCCGGTTACTAGTCCAACGCTTTAACCACTAGGATATTTAATTTGTATTAATTTAAATAAAATAAAAATACTTTGACATTATGGAGTATCTTGTGTAGATTAATGACAAAAAAAATCGACATTTAAATCTATTCAAATCCAACTATGTAACGCAACAAAACTACTTATGGTACCCACTGTAAATACGTCATACTCTAGATGGGTCTCTGTTGCAACTTTCCTTTCCAATGACACCTCAGGTACAGTTTACGTGGACATAGTGTTCAAAAACAAGACTCCTAATCTGAATGTAAACAAAAAGTGTGTCTACATAGGTCAGCTAGCAATGGTGTGGTGAAGTTACTCAAAGCGGATCAACACTCAGTGGTTCTTTCAGTTTCAAGGGCAGTGTGTCTCTCTATGACAGGCATCATGAGGTTCCTAATGGTGACAGCTGCCTTTTAAGGCTTGGCTGCTATATAGATGTGTGATTAAGACTCTTATTCTCCTCCCAAGGAGAAGTAACACATTTTCTAGAACACATGAACACAAGCCATATGGCCAAGACAATAAAACGTCTTCATCGCATCTTGGAGAAGTTGGCTGGTCTGTCCCTACAGACCGTTCCCGAGGCCCTTGACGACGATACTAGAAGCTGCGTTCCCTCACAGGAATGTGTGTTTGTGCAGTGTTGCATTTCTGTTAGCTTGACATTTAAAAGCATTTTTTTATTCATACATTAGCAAAACAATTTCGAGAGGAGAAAGGGGGGGGAAACAGTACAGCCATGGAACAGTACATGCATCTTGCCTTCCACATACAGTATCCAGTACATCACTGAATAAGTATTTGTGTGCTAATCTAATAAACAATCTCCCATCATAAAGGATTCATCAAAGCTGGAGGCAAGGCTGAGGCATACATACAGTAGATGGTATATGGAGATCATTAGCAGGGATGTCTCGGTGTGAGGCCCTGCCCTGGAGAAAGCCTCTGTCTGTCCCAAATGGCACCCTGTATTCCCTATATAGTGCATTACTTTTCACCAGGGCCCATAGTGCTCTGGTCAAATGTAGTGCATTATATAGGGAATAGTGTACTCACAGACCCAGCAGCTTTGGTTTCAGCCTGCTTCAACAACCAAAAACCTCACTGCTATCTTTAAATATGACTGTATTACTGATGTAGTGGGAGAGCTTCCCTTGTGCAAATGGCCATTATGCTTCAGAGTTTGTTAGGAAATATTACTCTCTGGTGTGCACTCTCACTATATAGGCATGCCTCTACAAAGGGTATATGTTTATTATCATATATATATATTTTTTATTTCAAACATTGTGTGGTAGTCAACCATATTGAGTAGAAGAGGATCCTCATCTCCTGAAAATGGACTGTATCGTTCAGATTTATGTCATACTACTGGAATGGTAAAGGTTTGTGGGTACAAATGTACTAAAATAAATTATGTTTATGCATTTATATGGAGATATACATTTATAATGAAGACTTGACAAATAATAAAAAATGAAGAATTGCACACTTATTTATGTCGTTACTGTACAAGAATTCTCTTTATACCTGCTCACTTTTCCCAATCCCACTTTTCCCAATCCCAAGGTGATATTTTCTAATCACTCAACAATGTGCAACTTTACATTCCCGGGTCGAGGGCTTAGTTTAGCATAATTTAAACTATTTTTGAGAAGACTATCTTTCCACTCCACTTAAATCAATGAATTTCATGCAAGCATTTGCAGTAGACTCAAGCTGCCATTTTGAAATGAGCAAAAGTTCTTATTACCACAGAATAGTATGCATAATCATCTCAGGGACTTGATGCAACAAACTAGCATTGAATACAAACCACACATATCCCTTCATGACTCCACACAGCCAATCAACTGTAATTTATTGTAATGTATTCTAAAGGTGGGTCAGTAGTAAAAAAAATATTCTGACTGAAAAGGATCTTATCTAAGAAGCCAATGAGCCATGAAAAGGGCATCTGTTTAGTTTTTTCGTTTCCTCTTTGTTTTGATCAATCTCTCTGATAAAGTTGTACAATATTATTTCTTTCTTTCCAGGAAAAACATGGGTCCTTCCTGAAATATGGCATCACTAACTTTGAAATGTAAGTGTTACATGCGGGTAGTGTAGTAATGATTTAGGTAAAATATACATGATAGTAAGTATAGACAGCTGATGCAAACCAACTCAAAGAACAAATCAGACAACTGCAAACATCAAAATCCACCTTATCGTTTCGGGTAATAATTGCAGGCTTTGGCAATACAAATCTAGCAAAGAACCCTATTACACAAAGCACTCTGTTCAGCTGTCTCAATAGGATGATTACAGCAGATTTGAAAGGTCCTTTAGAGCGAGAAGCTTGGGTAAGAGAGAGAACAGATTACCACACACATGTGGGTGGGGCTGAACCTGGTGTGAGCAACCCTGAACAGCCTGGGAGGACTTATCCCACACCTGACAGTGAGTCAGAACACACACACACACACAGCGTGAGCAAGGATGTGTGTACGTGCCTGTGCATGTGTGTGTGCGTGTGTGCGTGTGTGCATGTGTGCGTGTGTGTGTGTGTGTGTGTGTGTGTGTGTGTGTGTGTGTGTGTGTGAGTGAGTGTGTGTGTTGAATTCACCAACCACTCTCAGATATATTCTGTCTACCTATTCATTTTACCCAGTGCAGTGTTTTTATTGAAAAGCCATTCTCATTTGCAACAATGGCCTGGGGAGTGTTGCAGTGGAGCAAAATAATGATGAAGGTGGGAAGACCCTTCATTGCCTACTCATTCTCATTCTGACAAAATAAAAAAAGAGTACACTCCCACACTGGAGTACACTGGAGATGTTGTTCATGTTTTAGCTGAGGATATACTCACTCCAGTAAACCGGTGAAAATAGTCAAGCAACAGTAAGGAGAGTCTGGAGACTAGGAGAACTTCATTAGTACAATGGTTGTAGCCATCAACGGTTTTGAATCGGCATCCTTGCACTTATCAAGCTTTTCACAATCTGACAATCTAATTATCCCCTCACATACACTGCCTTCAGAAAGTATTCGCACCGCTTGATTTTCCCCCACGTTTTGTTGTGTTACAAAGTGGGATTAAAATATATATTTTTTTGTCAACAATCTACACAAAATACTCTAACGTCAAAGTGAAAATATTCTTACATTTGTAAAAAAAAATATATATATATATGAAAAAGATCTTGATTACATAAGTATTCAACCCCCTGAGACAATATGTTAGAATTGCCTTTCTGGTAAATCTAAAAGCCTTGCACACCTGGAATATAATTTTTTTAATTCTTCAAGCTTTGTCAAGGTGGTTGTTGATAATTGCTAGACAGCCATTTTAAGTCTTGCCATAGATTTTCAAACGGATTTAAGTCAAAACTATAATTAGGCCACTCAGAAACATTCAATCTTGTCTTGGTAAGCAACTCCAGTGTATATTTGGCCTTGTGTTTCAGGTAATTGTCCTGCTGAATGGTGAATTTGTCTCCCATGACCTGTTGGAAAGCAGACAGAATAAAGCTAAGCACAGAATTGTACCTGTGCTTAGCTTTATTCAATTTATTTTTATGCTAAAAACTCCCTAGTCCTTGCTGATGACAAGCATACCCAGAACATGATGCAGCCACCATCATGCTTGAAAATATGAAAAGTGGTACTCAGTGATGTGTTGTGTTGGATTTGCTTCAAACATAACGCTTTGTATTCAGGACATAAAATTATGTTGTATCCACATTTTTGCAGTTTTGCTTTAGTGACAGTTTTACAGGATGCATGTTTTGGAATATTTGTATTCTGTACAGGCTTCCTTCTTTTCACTCTGTCCATTAAGTTAGTATTGTGGAGTAACTACAATGTTGTTGATCCATCCTCAGTTTTCTCCTATCACAGCCATTCAACTGTAACTATTTTAAAGTCACAATTGGCCTGATGGTGAAATCCCTGAGCAGTTTCCTTCCTCTCCGGCAACTGAGTTAGGATGTATCTTTGTAGTGACTGGGTGTATGATTGTGTGATTGTGTTATTCCCCATGCTCAAAGGGATATTCAATCAATGTCTGATTTTTTTTTTTACCCATCTGCCAATAAGTGCCCTTCTTTGCGAGGCATTGGAAAACGTCCCTGGTCTTCGTGTTTGAAATTCACTGCTCGACTGGAGGGACCTTACAGGTATTTGTATGTGTGGGGTACAGAGATAAGGTAATCATTCAAAAATCATGTTTAACATTGTTATTGCACACAGAGTCCATGCAACTCATTATGCGACTTGTTAAGCAAATGTTTACTCCTGAACGTACTCAGGCTTGCCATAAAAAAGGGGGTTGAATATGCTGGTTTTTCATTATTTATTAATTTGTAAAAATGTCTAAAAACCATAAGTCCTATTTGACATTATGCGGTATCGTGGGTAAGCTAGGGACCGAAACATCTAAATACATTTGAAATTCAGGCTGTAACACAACAAAATGTCAAGGGGTGTGAATACTTTCTGAAGGCACTGTAATTGGCTAATTAGGAACAAATTACTACCATCCGTCTACTAATAGCTATACAAGGTAATGGAGGCACCCTTAGACGATAAAGCAAATGCTCCATAATCTCGTACTCTTCATCTCTTGTTCAAGAGCTGTTGTCAGAATGGGAAATGGCTCTACACAAGTTGACATCTATTCAGATGACTCATGTACTGGAGACAGCTCTGCCGAGTGGTCACTAGCTGGCACAGTCACAGTCATACAATCTGATTTTAAACCCAACCAGAACCACAGTGCTAACCCAAATGCCTTACCCCAACCTTAAATTAAGACAAAAAAGCACATGTTTGTTTCAATTTTGACTTTGCAGCTGGCCTATCTAGTGGAAACCGCTCAGTTTTGCCTCCAGGGCTGGCTCTACCAAGTAGCCATGCGGATGCAGCTGTTGCCTTCTCAAAGCATTTGTTACAGACTGTTAGCTGATGAAAGCTAGGATTATAACTTATGACAATCCTTCTAAGGATATTAGTCTTATACACGGAGTGTACCAAACATTAGGGACACCTTCCTAATGTTGAGTTGCACCCCGTTTTGCCCTCAGAACAGCCTCAATTTGCCGGGTCATGGACTACACAAGGTGTCAAAAGCATTCCACAGGGATGCTGGCCCATGTTGACTCCAATGCTTCGCAGAATTGTGTCAAGTTGGCTGGATGTCCTTTGCGTGGTGAACCATCCTTGATACACACGGAAAACTGTTGAGCATGAAAAACCCAGCAGCGTTGCAGTTCTTGACACACTCAAACCAGGCACTTCAATCTTTTGTCTTGCCCATTCACCCTCTGAATGGCACACATACACAATCCATGTCTCAATTGTTTCAAGGCTTAAAAATCTTTATTTAACCTGTCTCCTCCCCTTCATCTACACTGATTGAAGTGGATTTAACAAGTGACATCAATAAGGGATCATAGCTTTCACCTTGTTTCACCTGGTCAGTCTTTGTTATGGAAAAAGCAGGTGTTCCTAATGTTTTGTACACTCAGTGTAGGTGTGTTGTTTAAAGGAGGAGGAGGTGGCATATAATGAATAAGCCTATTACTCTACTCAGAAAATAAATCACTCGTCCCCAGTGTATGATACAGTTACTACAATGGATTTATATTCTTATTGGTCACCCGACTCATATATAGTATTCCTCTTAGTCAGTTCTGCCTCCAGGACAAGACTCATCCCAACAAGAATCAACCTGCGGCTACAACTGTAATGCACCCGTTAGTATTGCTGTTGAATGTCTTTTTCAAAATGAATTTTGACTGCAGGAAAATGTTTGACGTAATAATTTCAATAATATGTTTGAGAGTTCTTGATTAACAGTTAGACAAGTTAGTCTAGGAATGTCTTAGAGACCAGAGCAGAGACTCAAACGTGTCTCTAAAAAGCCCTCTGCTGTTTGTTGCTATAGTAGTGATCTATGGCAATGGAGCACAAAGATTGATAAGACCATAGACCTATCAACAACGCATGGCACAGCTAAAGAAATTACAGTGTGGTGTCTCTAGGACTCACCAATACATTTGCAGGACACTAATAATGATTCTTCACAGGGAATAAAGACCACTCTCCCTAAAGTATTAAACCTTGCTCAGTCCTCCATTGGCGGCAAAAGAAAGGTCCCCCTCCAAAGGGGTCTCTCTTTTTACAAATACTTCACATGTTCCCGCAGTCCAGTTAGACACAAAGCATGCTGTTTAATTTCCTTTTCAGCTGTTTTGAAGGTTTTCTTTTTAGTCCTGTCAGGAAAAATGTATGCTGCTCTTTCAAGCAAACAAATACCGTATATGTGTATGTTTGTATATATTGTAATATCTGTTAATTGTGTGTTTTTAAATGGTATTTTGTTATTTATGGGTAGATCAGCTTTAATACAGCAGATACATTGTGGGTTCTATCAATGTAATTGTCTGCATAATTTCCAATCCCCATCATTTGAGTAAATTCATGGACAGCAATATGCAGGCTTTTACTTCCAGTTTATACATACTATATACAGTGGGGCAAAAAAGTATTTAGTCAGCCACCAATTGTGCAAGTTCTCCCACTGAGAGAGGCCTGTAAAGATGAGAGAGGCCTGTAATTTAATCATAGGTACACTTCAACTATGACAGACAAAATGAGAAAAAAAATCCAGAAAATCACATTGTAGGATTTTTTATGAATTTATTTGCAAATTATGGTGGAAAATAACTATTTGGTCACCTAAAACAAGCAAGATTTCTGGCTCTCACAGACCTGTAACTTCTTCTTTAAGAGGCTCCTCTGTCCTCCACTCGTTACCTGTATTAATGGCACCTGTTTGAACTTGTTATCAGTATAAAAGACACCTGTCCACAACCTCAAACAGTCACACTCCAAACTCCACTATGGCCAAGACCAAAGAGCTGTCAAAGGACACCAGAAACAAAATTGTAGACCTGCACCAGGCTGGGAAGACTGAATCTGCAATAGGTAAGCAGCTTGGTTTGAAGAAATCAACTGTGGGAGCAATTATTAGGAAATGGAAGACATACAAGACCACTGATAATCTCCCTCGATATGTTATTGCATGACATAAGTATTTGATCACCTACCAACCAGTAAGAATTCTGGCTCTCACAGACCTGTTATTTCTTTAAGAAGCCCTCCTATTCTCCACTCATTACCTGTATTAACTGCACCTGTTTGAACTCAGGGAGCTGTGTAAGGACATCCGGGATAAAATTGTAGACCTGCACAAGGCTGGGATGGGCTACAGGACAATAGGCAAGCAGCTTGGTGAGAAGGCAACAACTGTTGGCGCAATTATTAGAAAATGGAATAAGTTCAAGATGACGGGGAATCACCCTCGGTCTGGGGCTCCATGCAAGATCTCACCTTGTGAGGCATCAATGATCATGAGGAAGGTGAGGGATCAGCCCAGAACTACACGTCAGGACCTGGTCAATGACCTGAAGAGACCTGGGACCACAGTCTCAAAGAAAACCATTAGTAACACACTACGCCGTCATGGATTAAAATCCTGCAGCGCATGCAAGGTCCCCCTGCTCAAGCCAGTGCATGTCCAGGCCCGTCTGAAGTTTGCCAATGACCATCTGGATGATCCAGAGGAGGAATGGGAGAAGGTCATGTGGTCTGATGAGACAAAAATATAGCTTTTTGGTCTAAACTCCACTCGCCATGTTTGGAGGAAGAAGAAGGTTGAGTACAACCCCAAGAACACCATCCCAACCGTGAAGCATGGAGGTGGAAACATCATTCTTTGGGAATGCTTTTCTGCAAAGGGGACAGGACGACTGCACCGTATTGAGGGGAGTATGGATGAGACCATGTATCGCGAGATCTTGGCCAGCAACCTCCTTCCCTCAGCAAGAGCATTGAAGATGGGTTGTGGCTGGGTCTTCCAGCATGACAACGACCCGAAACACACAGCCAGGGCAACTAAGGAGTGGCTCCGTAAGAAGCATCTCAAGGTCCTGGAGTGGCCTAGCCAGTCTCCAGATCTGAACCCAATAGAAAATCTTTGGAGGGAGCTGAAAGTCCGTATTGCCCAGCGACAGCCCCGAAACCTGAAGGATCTGGAGAAGGTCTGTATGGAGGAGTGGGCCAAAATCCCTGCTGCAGTGTGTGCAAACCTGGTCAAGAACTACAGGAAAAATATGATCTCTGTAATTGCAAACAAAGGTTTCTGTACCAAATATTAAGTTCTGCTTTTCTGATGTATCAAATACTTATGTCATGCAATAAAATGCAAATTAATTACTTAAAATCATAGAATGTGATTTTCTGGATTTTTGTTTTAGATACCGTCTCTCACAGTTGAAGTTTACCTATGATAAAAATTACAGACCACTACATGCTTTGTAAGTAGGAAAACCTGCAAAATCGGCAGAGTATCAAGTACTTGTTCCAAAATAATAGTACCAAAATAAGTGATCTAATGATTCTGTCTCTTCGCAGAAAAATCTGCAGAGCTGGGATGGTTGTATTTACATTGTATTGGTCCATATGTACTCTTTCTGGGGTCCAGCAAAATGAAGGCAGTTATACACAATAAAAAAACATTACATTACACAACAGATTTCACAACACATTGTGTGCCCTCAGGCCATTAGTGTACTACCACATATCTACAACACAAAGTCTGTGTGTATAGTGTGTATGTTATCATGCCTGCGTGTGTCTTTTCACAGTCCCCGCTGTTCCATAAGGTGTATTTTAATCTGTTTTTTAAAGATATAATTTTACTGCTTGCATGAGTTACTTGATGTGGAATAAAGTTCCATGTAGTACTGTGCACCTCCCATAGTCTGTTCTGGATTTGGGGACTGAAGAGACCTGGTGGCATTGTCTTGTGCAGTATGTATGGGTGTCTCAGCTTTAAACACTTTAAAACCTCTACAGGACCGGTGGGTCCCCCGCGGGACGGTTGAGCTAATGTAGGCTAATGTGATTAGCATGAGGTTGTAAGTAACAACAACATTTCCCAGGACAAAGACATATCTGATATTGGCAAAAAGCTTCAATTATTGTTAATCTAGCTGCACTATCCAATTTACAGTAGCTATTGCAGTGAAAGAATACCATAATATTGTTTGAGGAGAGCGCACAGTTATGAACTTGAAAATGTATTAGTTCACAGATCACTGCACATGTACATAGCCCATCTGTAAATAGCCCATCCAACTACCTTATCCCCATATTGTTTTTTTGTTTTTTTTTCTCCTTTGCACCCCAGCATCTCTACTTGCACATTCATCTTCTGCACATCTATCACTCCAGTGTTTAATTGCTAAATTTTAATTATTTCGTCACTACGGCCTATTTATTGCTTTACCTCCCTAATCTTACCTCATTTGCACAGACTGTATATATATTTTTTTCTATTGTGTTATTGACTGTGTTTGTTTATGCCATGTGTAACTCTGTGTTGTTGTTTGTGTCGCACTGCTTTGCTTTATCTTGACCAGGTCGCAGTTGTAAATGAGAACTTGTTCTCAACTGGCCTACCTGGTTAAAGAAATTTGAAAAAAAATGATGAACCAGTTAGGCACATTTGGGCAGTCTTGATACAACATTGATGCAATTGATGCAATGGTTCATTGGATCAGTCTAAAACTTTGAAAATACACTGCTGCCATCTAGTGGCCAAAATCAAAACTGCGCCTAGGCTGGATTAATACGGCATTCCATTTCAAAGATGATGGTACAAAAAAAATACAAAATAACGTATGTTTTTTCTTTGTATTATCTTTTACCAGATCTAATGTGTTATATTCTCCTACATGAATTTAACATTTCCACAAACTTGTTTCCTTTCAAATGGTATCAAGAATATGCATATCCTTGCTTCATGTCCTGAGCAACAGGCAGTTAGATTTGGGTATGTAATTTTAGGCAAATATTGAAAAAAAGGGGTGGATCCTTATTAAACAGATAGCTCAGTGCATTCAACATGTCAATACTTCTCACACATACAAGTAGTGATTAAGTCAATCTCTCTTCTATTTTGAGCCAGGAGAGATTGACATGCATATTATTGTTAGCGCTCCATGTACATTTAATTAAGGGCCAGCAGTGCTGACCACATAACTGGACAGTGGTCCAGGTGGTGACAAAACTATGGGCCGACCTCTCCCCATCTTAGCCATTATTGCATCAATATGTTTTGACCATGAGTTTAAAATCCAGGGTTACTTCAAGCAGTTTTGACTCCTCAACCTCAAAATGTCCACATTATTCATTACAAGATTTAATTGAGGTTTAGGGTGCAGCCCTTTCCTGCAGTAAAATGACTTAGTAGCCTCATGGATGGAACGTTATATTTTCTTCATTTCATAATTAATAAAGATGATTTAAAAAAACAGCAGAAAATCTGGTGTTTCTATGTCAAACAGTTTTGATATTTTTCAGTCTCTGTGATGTATATCAAGTATAATTGTCACGTCTACTCCCGCTCCCCCTCTCCAGTGATCGACGTCACCTGTTTACTTATCACAGGCTCGGACTACGCACACCTGGCACTATCGTTACGAGCACCTGCGCCTCATCATGAGACACTCTTGGACTCCATCACTTCACTAATTACCTACCCTATGTTTGTCAAATCAAAATGTATTAGTCACATGCACCGATAGGTGTAGACCTTACAGTAAAATGCTTACTTACGAGCCCCTAACCAACTGCAGTTTTAAAAAATAAGTCAAAATAATAAGAGAAAGAACAAGAAATAAAAGTAACAAGTAATTAAAGAGCAGCAGTAAAATAACAATGGCGAGGCTATACACAGGGGGGTACAGGTACAGAGTCAATGTGCGGGGGCACCGGTTAGTTGAGGTAATATGGACATGTAGGTGGAGTTATTAAAGTGACTATGCATAGATGATAACAACAGAGAGTAGCAGCGGTGTAAAGGAGGGGGGGTGCCAATGCAAATGGTCTGGGTAGCCATTTGATTAGATGTTCAGGAGTCTTGTACTGGGCCGTATTGACTACCCTCTGTAGTGCCTTGCGGTTGGAGGCCGAGCATTTGCCATACCAGGCAGCTCTCGATGATGCAGAAGTAGAACCTTTTGAGGATCTGAGGACCCATGCCAAATATGTTCAGTCTCATGAGGGCGAATAGGTTTTGTCGAGCCCTCTTCACAACTGTCTTGGTGTGCTTGGACCATGTTAGTTTGTTGGTGATGTGGACACCAAGGAACTTGAAGCTCTCAACCTGATCCACTACAGCCCCGTCGATGAGAATGGGGGCGTGCTCGGTCCTCTTTTTCCTGTAGTCCACAATCATCTCCTTTGTCTTGATCACGGTGAGGGAGAGGTTGTTGTCCTGGCACCACACGGCCAGGTCTCTTACCTCCTTCCTATAGGCTGCCTCGTCATTGTCGGTGATCAGGCCTACCACTGTTGTGTCATCTGCAAACTTAATGATGGTGTTGGAGTCGTGCCTGGCTGTGCAGTCATGAGTGAACAGGGAGTACAGGAGGGGACTGAGCACGCCCCCTGAGGGGCCCCTGTGTTGAGGATCAGCATGGCGGATATGTTGTTATCTACTCTTATCACCTGGAGGCGGCCCGTCAGGAAGTCCAGGATCCAGTTGCAGAGGTGGGTGTTTAGTCCCAGGGTCCTTAGCTTATTGATGAGCTTTGAGGGCACTATGGTGTTGAACTCTGAGTTGTAGTCAATTAATAGCATTCTCACATAGGTGTTCCTTTTGTCCAGTTGGGAAAGGGCAGTGTGGAGTGCAATAGAGATTGCATCATCTGTGGATCTGTTGGGGCGGTATGCAAATTGGAGTGGGTCTAGGGTTTCTGGGATAATGGTGTTGATGTGAGCCATGACCAGCCTTTTAAAGCACTTCATGGCTACAGACGTGAGTGCTACGGGTCAGTAGTAATTTAGGTAGGTTACCTCAGTGTTCTTAAGCACAGGGACTACTACTGGTATTACAGACTCGGACAGGGAGAGGTTGAAAATGTCAGCGAAGACACTTGCCAGTTGGTCACTGCATGCTCGCGGTACACGTCCTGGTAGTCCTTCTGGCCCTGCGGCCTTGTGACTGTTGACCTGTTTAAAGGTCTTACTCTCATCGGATGCGGAGAGCATGATCACACAGTCTTCCAGAATTTGCATCGAAACGAGCATAGAAGTTATTAAGCTCGTCTTGTAGGCTTGTGTCACTCGGCAGCTCTCGGCTGTACTTCCCTTTATAGTCTGCAATAGTTTACAAGCCCTGCCACACCCAACAAGAGTCAGAGCCGGTGTAGTACGATTCGATCTTAGTCTTGTATTGACACTTTGCCTGTCTGATAGTTCGTCGGAGGGCATAGCGGGATTTCTTATAAGCTTCCTGTATTAGAGCCCCGCTACTTGAAAGCGGCAGCTCTAGCCTTAAGCTCAGTGCAGATGTTGCCTGTAATCTACGACTTCTGGTTAGGGTATGTATGTCCAGTCACTGTGAGGACGACGTCATCGATGCACTTATTGATGAAGCCAATGACGGATGTGGTGTACTCCTCAATGCCATCGGAGGAATCCCAGAACATATTCCAGTCTGTTTTAGCAAAACAGTGCTGAAGCTTAGCATCTGCTTCACCTGACCACTTTTTTTTATTGATCGAGTCACTGGTGCTTCCTGCTTTAATTTTTGCTTGTAAGCAGGAATCGGGAAGATGTCGGAATACAGCTCATTCAGTGCGGTCTTAGTGCAAGCATCTGTCTGTGGTGGTATGAAAAATACATATTAAAACTCTCTAGATTGATAGTGTGTTCTACAGCTTATCATGAGATACTCAGGCAAGCAAAACCTTGAGACTTCCGTAGATAGTGTGCACCAGCTGTTATTTACAAAAATACATAGTCCGCCACCCCTTGTCTTACCAGACGCCACTGTTCTGTCCTGCCGATACAACATATAACCAGCCAGCTGTATGTTGATAATGTCGTTGTTCAGTCACGACTCCTTGAAGCATAAGATATTACAGTTTTGAATGTCCCGCTGGTAGTTTAATCTTCTGCGTTGGTCATTGATATTATTTTCCAAAAATTGCACGTTTGCTAGCAGAATGGAAGGAAATGGGGTTTTATTCGATCACCTACAAATTCTCAAAAGGCAGCCCGCCCTCTGGACCCTTTTTCTCTGCTTTCTCTTTACGCAAATTACGGCGATCTGGGCCTGTTCCTGGGAAGCAGTATATTATTCGTAATCGCAGTCCTAATGTCCAGAATTTATTTTCGGTCATAAGAGACGGTAGCAGTAACATTATGTACAAAATACGTTTTAAAAAGTTGCAAACAACGCAAACAAACACTCCCTTATTTCCATTCCCCGGGCAGTTTCATATCGACGCTACTCTTGTTTTGTATCGTTCCAAGTTTATTGTATTATCAAACTCAACCCCTGCACTTTCTTCTCGACTCACAGTGTTTCCGTTACAGTAATATTGGGATGTAAACTCAAAATGGAATACATTTCAAGCCTATCTGAAATGTTACAGGTGTCTTTTTAAGCCCATAACCATGTGTGTGAGGTGTATACTTTTGTTTCAAAGTAGAATTTGTTTAAGACTACCAAGAAACACTAGGTGACCCTGATTTTGCCACTGCAGTAAAAGGTTAGTGAATGATTTTTCCCAAGTACAATGCTTTTAGTTTTTGAAATATTTAGGATTGATATGTTTCTTGCCACCCATTCTGAAGCTGAATGCAGTTTTTTGCTAAAGATGATCTATGTAAAAATCGCTCCACCATTTTCTGGTTGCTAAAATTCTAATAGTTCACCTGTTTGTGACAAAACAAAGTTTAGTGGAGAGAATCATTGTACCATCTAAATTGCTGTGAAATATGAATTTTCTGCTGTTTGAAGCAAGTGTACAAAACCGAAAGTGAAAGACACAAACACAACTTGGGAACGAGAAGCATAGAAACAAACAGCGCACAGAAAAGATCTACCGCTTCTTAGACTTGCTTTCAATGAGAATGACAGATCTTTAACTCACATTGCTATATGAATTTGGTCGGGTCGCCCAAAAGGTTAACGCTGCAATATGTAAGTGTTTCTGTGATTTCACTTGCTGTGGTAGCTGACGTGTATAATGTTGAGTCATCAGCAAGCGTAGACACAAAGGCTTTACTCAGAGCCAGTGGCAGGTCATTAGTAAAGATTGAAGAAAGTAAGGGGCCTAGACAGCTGCCCTGGGAATGCGTGACTACCTGGATTATTTTGGAGAGGCTTCCATTAAAGAACATTGTATGTCTTCTGTTAGACAGGTAACTCTTGATCCACAATATAGCAGGGGATGTAAAGCCATATGTTTTTCTAGCAGCAGATTATGATAGATATTGTCAAAATCTGCACTGAAGTTTAACAAAACAGATCCTAAAATAGTTTTATAAATTTCTCTCAGCCAATCATCAGTCATTTGTGTAAGCGCAGTACATGTTGAATGCCCTTCCCTATAAGTGTGCTAAAAATCTGTTGTTCATTTGTTTATTGTGAAATAGCATTGTATCTGGTCAAACACAATGTTTCCCAAAAGTTTGCTAAGGGTTGGTAACAGGCTGATTGGTCGACTGTTTGAGCAAGTAAAGGGTGCTTTGCCATTCTTGAGTAGCGGAATTACTTTTGCTTCCCTCCAGGCCTGAGTGCTCACACTTTCCTGTAGGCTGAGATGAAAGAGATGACAAATAGGAGTGGTAATATTGTCCACTATCATCCTCAGTAATTTTCCATCCAAGTTGTCAGGCCCAGGTGGCTTGTCCTTATTGAGAGACAACAATACATTTTTTCCACCTCTTCCACACTCACATTATGAAGTTCAAAATTACAATGCATGTTTATAAGCTTTATTTAACTAGGCAAGTCAGTTAAGAACAAATTCTTATTTTCAAGACGGCCTAGGAACATCTGCCTGGACAGAACGACAGATTTTTACCTTGTCAGCTCGGGGATTTGAACTTGCAACCTTCCAGTTACTAGTCCAACGCTCTAACCACTAGGCTACCCTGCCGCCCCACATCACATAATTTGGTCAGTTATGCATAGATGTGTCGGTTCAGAATTTGTTGCTGGCATGTCATGCCTAAATTTGCTAATCTTGCCAATGAAAAAAGCATTAAAGTAGTTGGCAATATCAGTGAGTTTTGTGATGAAGGAGCCATCTGATACAATGTTCAGAGTTTGACTTTTTGCCAAATAATTTCATTTAAGGTGCTCCAAAGCTTTATACTATCATTCATCTTTGTTTCATAGTACAGTTTCTTCTTCATTTTGTTCAGTTTAGTCACATGATTTCTCAATTTATAGTTTGCCAATCCGCTGTTCAGCCAGACTTATATCCCATTCCCTTTTCCTCATCCCTTTCAACCACACAACTTTGAAATTCCTCCTCAATCTCTAAGGATTTAACAGTTTTTATAGTTGTTTTCTTACTGGGTGAATGTTTATTAGTAACTGGAATAAACAATTTCATAAATGTGTTAAGTGCCACATCTGGTTGCTCCTCATTGCACACCACAGAGCAGCAAATATTCTTTACATCTTCAACATAGAATATGTTTTGTAGTTCGTCCTATCAGCTCTTATACACTATAATAAGCACAGCCTTTGGAACTTTGGATTTCCTAGGTAGGGCTACTATATTATGATCACTACATCCAATGGATTTTGATACGGCTTAGGAGGAGATTTCTGCAGCATTAATAAACATGTGATCAATACGTGTGGATGATGTCATTCCTGTGCTGTTTGCAAATACCCTCGTAGGTTGACTGACTGGCACAAGTTATAGATTGTCCCTTTTTTAAATGTTTGCCTAAAATGACATACCCAAATCTTACTGCCTGTAGCTCAGGCCCTGAAGCAATGATATGCATGTTCTTGATACCATTTAAAAGGAAACACTTTGACGTTTGTGGAAATTTGAAAGGAATGTAGGACAATATAACACATTAGATCTGGTAGAAGATAGTACGAAGAAAAAAAACTAAATTTATTTTGTATTTTTTTTGTACCATCATCTTTACAATGCAAGAGAAAGGCCATAATGGGTTATTCTAGCCCAGGCGCAATTTAGACATTGGCCACTAATGGCAGAACTGTATTTGAAATCTTGCACATCTATTCAAAATGTTGTATCAAGACATAGCTACTGTAAATTGGACAGTGCAGTTAGATTAACAAGAATTTAAGCATTCTGCCCATATATGTCTATGTCCTGGGAATATTTTTTGTTTCTTACAACCTCATGCTGATCGCATTAGCCTATGTTAGCTCAATAGTCCTGCGGACAGGACACCGATCCTGAGGAAGTTTTTAGTATTTTCTGGCTGACATAAATACTGACTGACTTTCAGTCAGTATTTATGTCAGCCAGAAAATATAGAGTGCCTTGCGAAAGTATTCGGCCCCCTTGAACTTTGCGACCTTTTGTCACATTTCAGGCTTCAAACATAAAGATATAAAACTGTATTTTTTGTGAAGAATCAACAACAAGTGGGACACAATCATGAAGTGGAACGACATTTATTGGATATTTCAAACTTTTTTAACAAATCAAAAACTGAAAAATGGGGCGTGCAAAATTATTCAGCCCCCTTAAGTTAATACTTTGTAGCGCCACCTTTTGCTGCGATTACAGCTGTAAGTCACTTGGGGTATGTCTCTATCAGTTTTGCACATCGAGAGACTGAAATTTTTTCCTATTCCTCCTTGCAAAACAGCTCGAGCTCAGTGAGGTTGGATGGAGAGCATTTGTGAACAGCAGTTTTCAGTTCTTTCCACAGATTCTCGATTGGATTCAGGTCTGGACTTTGACTTGGCCATTCTAACACCTGGATATGTTTATTTTTGAACCATTCCATTGTAGATTTTGCTTTATGTGTTGGATCATTGTCTTGTTGGAAGACAAATCTCCGTCCCAGTCTCAGGTCTTTTGCAGACTCCATCAGGTTTTCTTCCAGAATGGTCCTGTATTTGGCTCCATCCATCTTCCCATCAATTTTAACCATCTTCCCTGTCCCTGCTGAAGAAAAGCAGACCCAAACCATGATGCTGCCACCACCATGTTTGACAGTGGGGATGGTGTGTTCAGTGTGATGAGCTGTGTTGCTTTTACGCCAAACATAACGTTTTGCATTGTTGCCAAAAAGTTCAATTTTGGTTTCATCTGACCAGAGCACCTTCTTCCACATGTTTGGTGTGTCTCCCAGGTGGCTTGTGGCAAACTTTAAACAACACTTTTTATGGATATCTTTAAGAAATGGCTTTCTTCTTGCCACTCTTCCATAAAGGCCAGATTTGTGCAATATACGACTGATTGTTGTCCTATGGACAGAGTCTCCCACCTCAGCTGTAGATCTCTGCAGTTCATCCAGAGTGATCATGGGCCTCTTGGCTGCATCTCTGATCAGTCTTCTCCTTGTATGAGCTGAAAGTTTAGAGGGACGGCCAGGTCTTGGTAGATTTGCAGTGGTCTGATACTCCTTCCATTTCAATATTATCGCTTGCACAGTGCTCCTTGGGATGTTTAAAGCTTGGGAAATATTTTTGTATCCAAATCCGGCTTTAAACTTCTTCACAACAGTATCTCGGACCTGCCTGGTGTGTTCCTTGTTCTTCATGATGCCCTCTGCGCTTTTAACGGACCTCTGAGACTATCACAGTGCAGGTGCATTTATACAGAGACTTGATTACACACAGGTGGATTGTATTTATCATCATTAGTCATTTAGGTCAACATTGGATCATTCAGAGATCCTCACTGAACTTCTGGAGAGAGTTTGCTGCACTGAAAGTAAAGGGGCTGAATAATTTTGCACGCCCAATTTTTCAGTTTTTGATTTGTTAAAAAAGTTTGAAATATCCAATAAATGTCGTTCCACTTTATGATTGTGTCCCACTTGTTGTTGATTCTTCACAAAATACAGTTTTATATCTTTATGTTTGAAGCCTGAAATGTGGCAAAAGGTCGCAAAGTTCAAGGGGGCCGAATACTTTCGCAAGGCACTGTATATCTCTGATATCACATATAGTGGCTTGCGAAAGTATTCACCCCCCTTGGCATTTTTCCTATTTTGTTGCCTTACAACCTGGAAATAAAATTCATTTTTTGGATGTTTGCATCATTTGATTTACACAACATGCCTACCACTTTGAAGATGCAAAATATTTTTTCTTGTGAAACAAGCAAGAAATAAGACAAAAATCTGAAAACTTGAGCGTGCATTACTATTCACCCCCGCAAAGTCAATACTTTGTAGAGCCACCTTTTGCAGCAATTACAGCTGCAAGTCTCTTGGGGTATGTCTCTATAAGCTTGGCACATCTAGCCACTGGGATTTTTGCCCATTCTTCAAGGCAAAATTGCTCCAGCTCCTTCAAGTTGGATGGGTTCTGCTAGTGTACAGCAATTTTTAAGTCATACTACAGATTCTTAATTGGATTACGGTCTGGGCTTTGACTAGGACATTCCAAGACATTTAAATGTTCCCCTTAAACCACTCAAGTGTTGCTTTAGCAGTATGCTTAGGGTCATTGTCCTGCTGGAAGGTGAACCTCCGTCCCAGTCTCAAATCTCTGGAAGACTGAAACAGGTTTCCCTCAATAATTTCTGTATTTAGCACCATCCATCATTCCTTAAATTCTGACCAGTTTCCCAGTCCCTGCTGATGAGAAACATCCCAACAGCATGATGCTGCCACCACCATGCTTCACTGTGGGGATGGTGTTCTCGTGGTGATGGGTGGTGTTGGGTTTGCGCCAGTGTTTTCCTTGACAACCAAAAAGCTACATTTTAGTCTCATCTGACCAGAGTACCTTCTTCCATATGTTTGGTGTTACGCACGCCTCTGTGAAGAGGGAACGCAACACCCTGCTACAACTCAACTCCCCGTGAAGTGAAAGCGGTATGGACTGTAGGTGCGAGTAAGGATGACAAAAGGCAGAATGTGGTATTGTTTACAATGAATTTATTCCTTCACACGGTAATATGGTGAAAAGGGGCTGGACGGAACCTAATTTAGCACCACCTGGTGCCCTAACCAAAATACAAGGGGGTGGTCCGCCCAGGTCTTACCTAGTGTGCCTAGACAGTGAATATACTACGGGTATATGTATGCCCGCAGGCCTCTTGCCTAAGCGCTCCCTAGGTGCCTTCCCCTTCCCCCCTGGGAACAAATGAAACAGGAGAACAAACAATTTCTCAAACAAACTAAGAAACAAAAGACATCCAAGAAGCTCTATCTGAGCAACAAACTCACATAGAACATACCAACTGCTCCCAGCAACAACTAACACAGTACATACCAACGACCAACATGCTATAACCCTCAGCCATCAACCTCCTCTCTCAGCAATGATCTATATCACATTCAATCTCTCCCCTGAACAACAGAACACTGGCTTTTATAGCTTCAGAAGGCATTGGAAATTGGAGACAGCTGCGTCCTGACGAGGGACGGGGTCAGCTCTACAATTAATCGTGGAGTTGACCAATCAGCTGCTGGGGGATTTCAGGAAGCCATCACCTGAAACACACTCAAATACACAAACTACAACACAAGAGGTGGGGAACGTAACATTTGGAGAGTCTCCCACATGCCTTTTGGCGAACACCAAACGTGTTTGCTTATTTTTTTCTTCAAGCAATGGCTTTTTTCTGGTCACTCTTCCGTAAAGCCCAGCTCGGTGGAGTGTACGGCTTAAAGTGGTCCTATGGACAGATACTCCAATCTCCGCTGTGGAGCATTGCAGCTCCTTCACAGTTATCTTTGGTCTCTTTGTTGCCTCTCTGATTATGCCCTCCATGTCTGGTCCGTGAGTTTTGGTGGGCGGACCTCACTTGGCAGGTTTGTTGTGGTGCCATATTCTTTCCATTTTTTTTAATAATGGATTTAATGGTGCTCCGTGGGATGTTTTAAAGATTCTGATATTTTTTTTATAACCCAAACCTGATCTGTACTTCTCCACAACTTTGACCCTGACCTGTTTGGAGAGCTCCTTGGTCTTCATGGTGCTGCTTGCTTGGTGGTGCCCCTTTCTTAGTGGTGCTGCAGACTCTGGGGCCTTTCAGAACAGGTGTATATATATATATATATATATATACACTGAGATCATGTGACACTTAGATGTCACATACAGTGGGGCAAAAAAAGTATTTAGTCAGCCACCAATTGTGCAAGTTCTCCCACTTAAAAATATGAGAGGCCTGTAATTTTCATCATAGGTTCACTTCAACTTTGACAGACAAAATGGAGAGAAAAAAATCCAGAAAATCACATTGTAGGATTTTTTTATGAATTTATTTGCAAATTATGGTGGAAAACAAGTATTTGGTCAATAACAAAAGTTTATCTCAATACTTTGTTATATACCCTTTGTTGGCAATGACAGAGGTAAAACGTTTTCTGTAAGTCTTCACAAGGTTTTCACACACTGTTGCTGGTATTTTGGCCCATTCCTCCATGCAGATCTCCTCTAGAGCAGTGATGTTTTGGGGCTGTTGCTGGGCAACACAGACTTTCAACTCCCTCCAAAGATGTTCTATGGGGTTGAGATCTGGAGACTGGCTAGGCCACTCCAGGACCTTGAAATGCTTCTTACGAAGCCACTCCTTCGTTGCCCGGGCGGTGTGTTTGGGATCATTGTCATGCTGAAAGACCCAGTCACGTTTCATCTTCAATGCCCTTGCTGATGGAAGGAGGTTTTCACTCAAAATCTCATGATACATGGCCCCATAAATTTTTTCCTTTACACGGATCAGTCGTCCTGGTCCCTTTGCAGAAAAACAGCCCCAAAGCATGATGTTTCCACCCCCATGCTTCACAGTAGGTGTGGTGTTCTTTGGATGCAACTCAGCATTCTTTGTCCTCCAAACACGACGAGTTGAGTTTTT